>NC_135915.1:2044673-2586831 GCF_964194155.1 Cetorhinus maximus
GAGAGAGTAAGGGAGGGAAACATATGGAAAGATGGAGAGAGAGAAAATTGGACATAAAGAGAGGGTGGGGGAGTGAGAGGGAAGAAATAGAGACTGCGTGAGCGAGAGCCAGAGAGAGAGAGAGAGGAAGAATAAGGTAATGGGAGAGACAGTGAGCGTAAAAATCAGAGAGAGAGAGAGAGATAGAGTGCTTGAGCGACAAAGGAGGAAACGAAGACACATAGCAAAAGGGAGAAAGACAGATGTGCACGGAGATAAAGAGAAGACAGTGAGGGAGCGGGGGGGGGGGGGGGGGGGGGGGGGGCTGTAGGAGAGAGAGAGAGATAGTGAGAGAGATTCGCATTGGATTGAGGTGTGAAATCAACTTTTGGAGGATTTTTAATATTTCCAGATATTTTATTCATTGCATTTAGCAATAAATTGTCATCCTTAACCCACTCTAATCGCACAACTGAATGTCCACAGTTAGAGAGGACAGTTACCCCACATGGTGTAATAGAACAGCGTGGAGAGAGGCACTCTAACATATGGAATTCAATCAATATATGGTAACACTCAAGTGACGGATATCACTGAAACTATAGGAGATCTAGATGAGGGACTGATGGTTATTGAGTGGACAGCGTATTATCCGGGTGAACACAGCTCTTGTTTTTTTTTATTAGTTAATTACTTTGATAAGTAGAGTCCAGTCCTTGGATCCTGGGAGCTCGATTTAAAAATAAATATATTGTTTCGCTAAACTCAATGACATCAGATGTTTGTTCATATATTTAAATAATATTTTGAACAATTATGCAATTTCGACGCCCCCCAGGTGATCCCACATGGTATAAATTAAAGGCTTTGGGAATGTATCTCCTCAGCGATTGGGACAAAGAGATTACCAGCAGCACAAAGGAGCACATCACTTCTCAATGAAACGATGCTATCAGTTGATGTGGCTGAGAAAATATTCTACCCAATCCTTGCTGTTATAGGTGTTCCTGGTAAGTGACCATAACTACTGACATTTTGTAAATCTGTACGTGTGCGGCTATCTCATTTTAAACTGTGACAGAAATTATTACATGCTGATTTGGTGCTCACTCTCATAGATACACCGAAGCGGCGATATATTTTTTTTGAATTAAAATGTCTTGAAATGTCTCTGCGGCTTTATTCCATTTTGTCAAATGAAGACAAACCTTTTCTTTTAACTCACAGTCTCTCTGATGAATTAAGACCTAATATTGAGCGGAAAATTTTGTAATGTTAATTTAGACTTCAGTGAAGGCAAATTCTCTGAAGGAAGGTTGAGTGGGAGTCAGCGGAAAATCACCCAGAGTGTGGGTCATTAATCAGAGTGGAATACCTGCCCCAGTCACCACTCTTTCACTGACTCATTTAGTGTCAAATTTTCCTAAGTGTGGGTTAGTAACCAGAGCGCAATATCTAAATCCAGTGACCATATATTGCTTGTCGATCTGTTCGTGTCAAATTGTAATTAGTGTGGGTCCGTAACCACAGTGGAATAACTGGCCTCAATGATCATGTATTAATTGCTTTATCTGCCAGAGTAGAATTGTACTGAGCGTGGATCATTAATCAGATCGGAATACCTGGTCCTAGTCACCACTCTTTTACTGACTCTACCTGTAAGTGTCAAATTGTACTTAGTGTGGGTTAGTAACCAGAGCGGAATATCTGACTCCAATGACCATATATTTTTGGGCATATCTGTTCGTTTCAAATTGTACTAAGTGTGGGTCAGTGGCCAGAGAGGAAATCCTGGCCCCAGTGATCATGTATTAATGGCTTTGTCTGCCAGTGTAGAATTGTGCTGAGTGTCCGTCTTTAGTCAGAGTTGAATGCCTGGCCCCAGTCACCACTATTTCACGTACTGTATCTGTTAGTGTCAAATTGTCCTAAGTGTTGGTCAGTAGCCAAAGTGGAATACGTGGCCTCATTGATCATATTTTACTGGATCTATCTCTCAGTGTAGAATTGTACTGAGTGTAGGTCATTAATCAAAGTGGAATACCAGGCCCTAGTCACCACTCTTATGCTGAATCCGTTAGTGTCAAATTGTACCAAGTGTGTGTTAGCAGCCAGAGTGGAATAACGGAACTCAGTCAATATATATTTTTGGTTATACCTGTCAGTGCAGAATTGCTTTCAGCGTAGGTCTGTAACCAGAGTGGAATACCTGCTCCAAGTGATAATGTTTGACTGGGAGCAATGTTCGGTTTCGAATTGAACTGAGTGCAGGTCAGTAACCGCAACGAAAGGAATCGGTTTGATTTGGAAATCATGTTTTTTGTTTTGATGAGTGATCTTTCCATTCCTTGGAGCTGTCTCGGTGTTTTACCTTATGTGTAGTTTGACAACAGGAAGCGTTTTGATGTTGGTTGAAGATATTTGGTAGTGAGTGTATGAAGTTAAATGTGTGGATTTAGCTCCATTTTCTATTGAGCTGCTCCAACAGAAAGAGATGTCAACCCTTTCTTGATATTGAAACAATCAGGTAGCACTCTTACTGTGTTCCAATGTTCTTTTTGATTGTTTTATAAGGCCAGTTGTCATCGGAGCAGTTGAAGGTCATTCTGCCCATGGAGTCAGCTCAGCCATTCAGTGAGTTCATTGCTCATCTGATCATCCTCACCTCCACAATCCTGCCTTTTCCCCATAACCCTTGATTCTCTGACAATTAAAAATCTGTCGAGCTGAGCCTTGAATATATTTAACGACCCAGCAACTACAGCCCTTTACGGGAACTAATTCCACACATACACTAATCTCTGAGAGAAGAAAATCCTCCTCATCTCAATATTATATTGCTGAACCCTTTCTCTGAGATGATGCCCTCTAGTCCTAATCCCTCCCACGAGGGGACACAGCTTCTCAATGTCTGCGCTGTCAAGCCCCCTATTAATCTTATATGTTTCATTGAAGTCCCCTCTCATTCTATGAAACTCAAATGAGGACCGGCCCATTTTAATCAATTTCCCCACATGAAAATGTCCCTCCACATCCAGAACTGGCATATTGAACATTCTGCGGACTGCCTCAACTTCCGGCATATCGTTCCTCAAATAAGAGGACCAAAATTGTTGACATTATTCTAAGTGAGTGCCTTGTATAGCTATAGCCTGACTTACCGATTTTTATAATCCATTCCCTTCGAAATTAAAGCCAATAATTTATTTGCCTTCCCTATCACCGGCTCAACTTAACGTTTTCATATTCATGTACGTGGGCTCCCAAATCCCTCTCTGCTGCAGCTTTCTGCAGTCTTTCTCCATTTAAGTAATAGTGATCTCCTCTATCCTTCCTGCCACCGTGCTTAAACCCATAGTTTCCGATAAGAAATGCCATCTGCTATTTTTGGCAACTCACTTAACATTTCGATATCCCCCTGTAGGCCATTTGATTCATCCTCACCACTTTGCCTTCGCACCTATTTTTGTGATATCTGGAAATATGGCGATAGTGATTTCACTTCCGTCATATAAGCCATTAACATGTAATGTAGATGACTGTGGCCGCAGCCCTGATTCCTGTGGCACCCACTAGTTACAGGTTACCATTCTGAAAATGCACCCCTTACCTCAGCTCTCTGTCTTCTTATAGTTAGAAAATCCTCTATCTAAGCTAATATACTACCGCCAGCAGTATGAGCTCTTATCTTATGAAGCAGCAGTAAATCTGGTACCTTATTGAACGCCTTTTTGGAAATACAAGAATATTGCATATCCTGTTTCCCCTTTATCCATTCTGCTTTTTACTGCCTCAAATAATTCTAATAAATTTGCCAGGCTCGATGTCCCGGTCATCAAGCCATGCTAACTCTGCTTGATTATATTACGTATTTTAAATGCTCTGCTATCACAGTCCTTATAATTGACTTTAACATTTCCCCAAGAGCGGACTGAAGCTAACTGGCCTGCAGTTTCCTGAACTTTTGTCTACCTCTCTTTTTGAATACGGTTGTAACTTTTTCAGTTTTCCAATCTTCTGAGTCTTTTCCAGAATCAAAACATTCTTGGAAGATGACAACCGGTGAATCCATTAGTTGTTTAGATACTTGCTTTAATATCCTAGGATGCAACCCATCAGGGACTTATCGGCTTTTAGCTCCATTCGGTGCCTTATCACTTTTTCTCCACTGATAGTTATTTTTTTTATTCCCTTCCCCCATTTTTTCCCTTGATTATTTAGTATTTTTTTGGAGTGCTATTAGTGTCTTCTACCGTGAAGACTGATGCAAAGCATGAATTCAACTCCTCTGGTACTTCCTGGTTCCCCAGTATTATTTCCACAGCCTCATTTTCTTTAGGGCATTAGATCACATAAGCCTCTCTCTTCGTTTTTTTTATATTTAAAGCAGCTGTTACTTAACGTTTTTATAGTAACTGCTGGTTTACGCTCAATGTTTCTTTTCCCAATCTTTAACGTAATTTTGGTCATATTTTCTTGGTTTTTAAAAAAATCATAATCCTCTGGAGTTCCACTAATTTTTGTCAATTTGTATATATTGTTTTTTTTTTCAATTTGATTCTATCCTCGACTTCTTGGGTAAACCATGGTTGATTTACCTCCATCTTAGAATCCTAATTCCTCACAGGGATAATTCTTTGATATGAGTCATCAACTATTTTCTTAAATGGCTGGCATTGTTCATCAACTGTCTTTTCTGTTAAATTCCTGTCCCAGTCTACTCAAGCCAACTCTGCTCTCACTCCTTTGTGATTATCCGTTTGTAAGTTTAGCACAGTTCTTTCGGATCCATTTTCACTCTCAAACTGAATGCTAATTTATACCATGTTATGGTCAATTTTTTACGAGGGGATCTTTCACACTGAGATCATTTATTAACCTGCCTCATTACACATTAACAGATCCAAAGTACTCTGATCCCTGATTGGATGCACAGCAAATTGTTCTAGCAAACTCTCCCGGATACACTCTATGATTTCCCGTTTGTAGCTACATCTGCCAATGTGATTTTCCGAAAACGACATGAAGATTCATGTCACCAATGATTAATGTGATTCCATTGTTGTATGCCATAACTAGCTTATTCACTTTCTACAAGATAGCTACTTTTAGCCGCACCGTAGACTACTCCACCACTGTCTTCACCCCCTTGTTATTTCTTACCTTCGCCCATGTTGATTCTACATCTTCCGATCCAAAATAATCTCTTGCTCTTGTACGTATTCTACGTCATCTAAAAAAACTATCCCATCACCCTTTTCTTCCTGCCTGTTCGTTCGAAAATCACATACCTCTGATTATTTTGTTCACTGCTTTGATCTCTTCATAACCACGTCTCCGTAATGGCCATCATATCATCCCCATTAACCTCTATTTTTGCCTTTAATTTATTTGTTTGGTTCTGAATACTGCCAGCAATTAAGTAATGAGGCATGAATTTTGACTTGTTTACCTTTTCCCCATTTGACTCGTTTGCTGTTGTGTTTTTTATGTTTCTACACTCTCACTTTCTGTCACATTCTGGATATCATTACCTAAATAGCTGCCCTGCAAAATTCCCATATCATTTTGCTTCTTAAACCTACATATCCCTTCTCCAGAATACCAGCACACCTATTTATCTTAAGAGCCTCTCTCGAACGCTAATTATTCAATTCACCAAGACGCTGGCTTCTGCATTTTTAATGTGAAGCCCTTCCCACCGGAATAGCTCCCTCCCATCCCAGCACTGGCGCCGGTGCCCCTTGAACTGAAACCCATTTTCCCACACCAAACTTTGAGCACATATTTAAATCCGTGACTTTATTTATCCTAGAACCGTTTGCCCCTTGTTCAGGTAGTAATCCCAGAATATTTATCTCAGAGGTTTTGCTTTTTAATTTAGCTGCTAACTGTTGATGAAATATTCCTGGGGGATTGTATCGCCAAGTATCCAAAACTGGTGGAGAACTATTATAGAGAAAAGCTTTTGTGGAACAGTTTCCAAAGCGGAAGAGGATCTGCTCCTGGGAAAAATGTGACTTGGGGAACGTTCAGTACTGGAATGGCTCCATTCCAGGGATTTTTATTATTCATTTAGGGGGTGTGGCCATCGCTTTCTGGGTCAGCCTGTATTGCCCAGCCCTAGTTGCTCTTGAGATAGTGGCAGGGAGCTGCCTTCTTTAATAGCAGCAGTCCATGTGGTGTTGGTACACTAATAGTGCTTTTAGGGAGGGAGTTCCTGGATTTTGACCCAGCGCCAATGGAGGAATGGCAATATATTTCAAGCCGGGTAGATGAGTAGTTTGGAAGAGAATTTCCATTTGATCGTGCTCCCAACTACGTACTGCCGCTTTCCTTCCAAACGTTAGCGGACGGACGTTTGGAAGCTGCTGCCAAATGAGACTTGGTGAGTTGCTGCAGAGCATTTGAAGGTGGTACACCCAACTGCTTTAGTGCATCGGTGGTGGAGGGAGTGAATGTATGTTCGTGTGATGCCAAGCAAGTTGGCTGCTTTGTCCTGGACGGTGTCAAGCTTCTTAAGGGTTGTTGGAGCTGCACTCATCCAGGCAATTTGGGGATATTCTATCACACTCTTGACTTGTGCCTTGTAGATGGTGGAGAGGTTTGGGGGAGTAAGGAGGTGAGTTGCTCATCGCAGGAATCCTAGCCTCTGACCTGCACTTGTAGCCATAGTATTTTTATAGCCAGTCAGGTTCTGTTTCTAGTCAGCATAACCCTCAGGTTGCTGATATTGGCGGTTTCGGTGATACTAATGCCATTGAACATCCAGGGGCAATGGCTAGATTATCTCTTGATGAAAATGATCATTAAAACACTTGTGTGTCGTGGTTGTTACTCGCCACTTACCAGCGTGAGGCTGGATATTGTCCAGGTCTTGCTGCATTTGGACATGGACTGTTTCAGTATCTGAGGAGTCGCAAATGGTGCGAATATTGTGAAATCATCAGCGAACATCCCCGCTTCCGACTTTATGATGGAAGGAAGTTAATTGATGAAACAGCTGACGATATATGGGTCGAGGGCTCTACCCTGAGGAACTCCTGCAGTGATGTTGTTGAGCTGACATGAGTGACCTCCAACAACCACAACCATCTTCCTTTGTGCTCCGTATGATTCCAACCAGCGGCGAGTTTCCACCCTGATTCCCATTGACACCCATTTTGGGAGGCCGGTCAGAATTAATACTGTAAACAGACTCCGCCACTGACCTAAAAATAACATCTGTTGTTCTAATTTGCTCGATCGCTGCATTCTTCAATCGTACGGTTATATTTGCTGAGTCCCAGTCTGCAATTTTAACCTCTGACACCAAGACCTTCCTCACAACCTTTTTTTGATCCTGAAATCCTGCCTTTGCTGTCTGGGTCAGACACGGAAAATGTTAAATTATTAATTTCAATACTCTTCTCTCTTCTGCCTCCCACAGTTAATTTACTGGGAATTGCGATCCTATGCGGAGGAAAGTGTGGTCTCTCCGCCTGCACCACTCGCTACCTGGTGGCTATGGCAACGGCGGATCTACTGGTTATTATCGCTTACCCCATACTGACCCAGATCAATTATTTATATTTCCCATTAAATTTTCTGGACATGACCCCTGTGTGCCGTGTTAAATCGGTCCTGATATCTGCAACCACCGGCAGTTCTGTCTGGTTCACCGTCGCTTTCTCCTTTGATCAATTTGTGGCCATTTGCTGCAAGAAGCTGAAAAAAAAATACTGCACCGGGAAAACTGTGGCTGTAGTCCTAGCGACAACCAGCATCCTGCTCTCTTTAAAAAACATCCCCTGGTACTTAACGTTTCAACCTTCAAAGATTGTCGGCAATGTACAGTGGTTGTGTAGGACAAAGCGAAGCTTTTTACTGATCCCGGATGGATTGGATTCTCTTGATTTGATAAAGTTTTAAACCCATTGCTCCCATTCGGTTTAATTCTGCTGATTAACGCTCTGACAGTCAGACACATTTTAGTGACCAGTCGAGTCCGGAAGGGACTGAGAGCTCAGAGTAAGGGAGACAATCGCAGTGACCCAGAGATGGAGAGCAGGAGGAAGTTTATGGTTTTACTCTTCACCATATCCGGCATCTTCATCCTCCTGTGGTCGGTGCACGTTACACAATTCGTCTACAGTTCTGTGAGGGGATTAATTTCCCTCAACGAGCAAGAATATATATTGCAATAAGTCGGAACTATGCTGCGGTACTTAAGCTGCTGCACAAACACATTTGTTTATGCGGTGACTCAGTCCAAGTTCAGAGAGCAGATCAAGAAGGCAGTGAAATATCCGTTTACATCAATTATTCAATGATTGCTGAAAGACAACTGACTGTCAGACGCCTCAGCCATTCAAAGAGCTCTGACCGCTGACGGACAAGCCAATGGGATAGCTCTGCATGCTGACTGACAGTAACCTGAGCCAACCAGGGAGCCCACCGCTAACTGACAGCTGCCTGGGCCAACCAGGGAAATCAGTCCCATAACTGACAGACGCGGCAGCCAATCGGGCAGCTTTCACGAACTGGCGCCATAGCCAATCAGGGAGCAGCGCTCGCTGACTGACAGCTACCTGAGAAAATCAAGGCCACCTGCCGGATGAGTGACAGTAGCTTCATCGAATCAGGGAGCTGCAGTATTTTCTTCCACAGTCACATTGGCCTGTCAGGATGTCCTTCCTGTCTGCCAACAGCCCTTAAGGCCAATCAGGGATCGTCAGCTGCTGACTGAGAGGCTCTTTATCCAAACAATTAATTTCACCCGGCGGCTGGCAACAGCTTCATTCAATCGCGCTGCAATCAGTGACCCACATATAACTCAGCCAATCAACGAGCTTCATCTGTGACCAGTAATGGTTACAGCCAATCGGGGAGCTGAACACGATCACCGACAGCCGCAAGAACTAACCAGAAACCTCCTACTGCTGAGTTACCTGGCTTCAAACAATCAGCCATCCCAAGCCAATTCCCACCCTCTAGCATCCGTGTCGTCCAATCATAGCGTTCAATCTTTGACTGTTGGAGAATCCCGAAAGTGTGACAGACATCTGCCGTTTCCGATTGGAGCGTTTCAGTGCCAGAGTGACAGCTATAATATCCAATCGGAAAAATGCGACCGCCCTGGAATTTCCTGGAGCACAGAAAGTTGCATTTAAAACCCGACCAATAGCCGAGCTCCTTACTCTTCTCATCAAAGCAGATCCCTGCCCACTTTGTGATTGACCAATCGAAATTCGGCCCTGTTCTTCGAATCCCGCAGTCTCACCGCCATGAAGTCAAGACACTCGATCCATGGGGGAGAGTGGGCAACGATCCTTAAAGCGGAGCCACACTGTGAATTATGGCTGCGCAGCTATATTTTACTGATTCTAATTAAAGCAGGAACTGGACGGAAGAAATCAGACATAGGAGGGACATTAGGCAGAACAAGGAGGAAATTAAATCACAGAATCACTGAACTGTTACCAAGTTGAAGGCCACTTGGTCCACCGTGTCCGCATCGACTACCTGAATGAGCACCTCACCTAGTTCTGTTCTCGCGCCTTCGCCCCATATCCCTGAACTTTCTTCATTTTGAGAGAACAATAAAATTCCCTCATGGCTGCTTCAATTGAACATGCCTCCACCAGACTCTCAGTCAGAGTGTTCCAAATCCTCAGAATGAGCAGGGTGAAAAAAGCATAATTCATGACATCATTGCTTAGATTACAAATTACTTTAAAACTGAGCCACCTCATCCTGAGTGCTATCAGGGAAATGAACCGTTTCCCTTTATTTAATCTAGACCACTCATGGTTGTAAATACCTCTTATCAAACCTTCCTCTCAGAATCCAAACTATTACAAACTATCTACATAGCTGAAGTTCCTCAATCCTGAGACCATCCTCGTGATTATTTTCGTTATTCTGCACGGTAACTTCAGATTCCTTGCTAAAGTGCAGCGCCCAGAGCTCGAAATAAGATTTCAATTGGAGAGCGAACTAGTGATTTATACAAGTTGTATCCAACCTCCTTTGTCCTGTCCTCTATTTTCCGATAAACACCACCTTGGGTACTGTATGTTTTAATTACTGATTTCTAAAACGGTGTGGCCACCTTCAATGGCTTGTCACTCTGCTCTTGCCACATTCAGTGATGTATCATTATTCTACGCTGTCTCTCATCATGTTCTTGCTACGAAAATAAATCATTTCGAATCACTCTGCATTGAAATTCATCAACCAGCTGCCCACCCATGCGACTAATTTGCCAATGCCCCATTTAAATAACATTATATAGTTCTCGCAGTTCAGAACTCTTGTTATTTTGTTTGCCTATCAGTTCCGATAAATAATTGCCTTTATTTTTTCCTCGTGTAATGTTTTCAAGCCCAATACAGCAATTAGCTCTAACTTTACATCCTGTATATTAGTTGCCATGTCCAATTCATTGTTTATAGTGAATTTACCCCTCTGTGTGTTGGCTGTCAAGTTAGCTTTTGCAAGTCAAATCGAACGTTACACACAGTGGATCAGTTGTCATGTCGAAAAAAACAAACAGGTTAAATTCTATGCACCTGCGTTGGGTATTAAGCACAATTTAGCAAATAAATGCCAATGTATACAATCGTATACATTTGGTCTTTATTTTTTAGTGCATGTCTGCTTGTGTGTTTATGTGTGTGTGAGGTCACGACAGACCTCAGCCGATGGAGATTGCTGAAGGCGAGGTTGTGTGCATGTGTGTGCGTATTTGACTCTGCGAGTGAATGCGTCTATTTAGGCTTATGTCCGTCTGTGTGTGTACGAATGTTTGTGTGCGTATTTGTGTGCGTGTGTGTGTGCTTGTGTGTATGTCGGTGGCTGTGTGCGAGTGTGCGTTTTTGTCTGTCCATCTGTGTGTGTGTGCATACGCAGTCTATGTGTACGTGTGTGTGCGTTTTTGAGTGCCTGTCTGCCTTTATGTGTATCTATTGCAAACGTGTTGTTTATGTGCGTGAGTGTGAGGATGTGTGTGCATGCCTATGTTAGTGCATGCTTCTGTTTATATTTTGTCCATCTGTACTCGTCCGTGTGCATGTGTGTGCGAGAGAGTGCGTGTATGTGCCTGTCCTGTGTGTATGTGTGTGTGTACATGCATGCTTGTACGCAGTGTGTTTTTGTGTCATGTGAACATGGCAGCATCCTACAGAGGGAGATTGCTGAAGGAGAAACAAAAACAGAATTACCTGGAAAAACTCAGCAGGTCTGGCAGCATTGGCAGAAAAGAAAAGAGTTCACGTTTCGAGTCCTCATGACCCTTCAGCAGAACTGAGGCTGAAGCTGAGTCTGTTGCTGTACATGTGTTATTCTGCTTGCTTTTTCGTCTGCCTGTGTGTGTGTGTTTGTGTGTGTGTGTGTGTGTGCGTGTTTGCATATGCTTGTGCATGTGTGTGAGGAAGAGAGACATTTTTCTTCCGGGACACACCACTTATTTTTTAAAGAAATATTTTACTGTTCTGCACTGCCACCAGTCTGCTCTCTGTCTTAGAATTGATGAGGCAGTGCGAAATTTAAAAGCAAATTATAAACCTAACTAGTTTGTAATGGTGTCCAGAAATGTCAAAGTTACAGATGCTCTATAAAAAGAGATGAAACGCCAATACACTTTATGTCAAAGAGGAACAATCATGCATGAAAAAAATAAATGGCGGAAAAACTCAGATGGCCTGACAGCATCTTTGCAGAGAAAGACGGAGTTAACATTTGGAGCCCGTTTGCCTCTTCTTCTGAGCTCATTGTGTCCATTTCCTCCCTTCTTCACTTTGTCACAGAGCTTTTAAGTGACTAAACATTTCCAGCTCTGATCTTAGCTCAATAACCTGAAATGTAAATTCAGTAAGTTCCATAGAAACATAGAAACTAGGAGTAGGGGTAGGCCAATCGGTCCTTCGAGCCTGCTCCGCCATTCAATATGATCATGGTTGATCATCCAACTCAATAGCCAGCTCCCGCTATCTCCCCATACTCTTTGATCTCTTTTGCCCCAAAAGACATATCTAACTCCTTCTTGAAAGCATAGAACGTTTTGGTCTCAACTACTTTCTGTGATAACGAATTCCACAGGCTCACGACTCTCTGGGTGAAGAGGTTTCTCCTCATCTCAGTCCACAATGGCCTTCCCCATATCCTCAGGCTTTGACCCCTTGTTCTGGGCTCCCCCACCATCGGGAACATCCTTCCTGCGTCTACCCTGTCTAGTCCTTTTATAATGTTAAAGGTTTCTATAAGATCCCCCCTTATCATTCTGAACTCCAGCGAATATAATCCTAATCTCAATCTCTCCTCATATGTCAGTATCGCCATTCCAAGAATCAGTCTCGTAAACCTTCGCTGCACTCCCTCTATAGCAAATACATCCTTCCTCAGATACGGAGACAAAAACTGCACGTGATATCCCAGGTGTGGTCTCACCAAGGCCCTTTGCAATTGCAGCAAGACATCCCTGTTCCTGTGCTCGAATCCTCTGGCTGTGAAGGCCAACATACCATTTGCCTTCCTAACCACCTGCTGCACCTGCATGCTTATCGTCAGCGACTGGTGTACACGGACACCCAGGTCGCGTTGCACATTCCCCTCTCTCAATTTATAGCCGTTCAGATAATTTTCTGCCTTCATGTTTTTGCTACAAAAATGGATAACCTCACATTTATCCAAATTATACTCCAAATGCCATGCATTTGCCCACTCACTAACCTTGTGCAAATCACACTGAAGCATCTCTGCATCCTCCTCACAGCTCACCCTCCCACCCAGCTTTGTGTCTTCTGCAATTTTGGAAAAAGACCCGTTTATTCCTACACTTTATTTCCTGTGTGCCAACCAGTTTTCTATCCATCTCAATGAACTACTCCCAATCCCATAAACTTTCATTTTACACACCAATCTCTTAATTGGGACTTTGTCGAAAGCCTTCTGAAGGTCCAAATAAACCATATCCACTGACTCCCCCTCATCAATTCCACTGATTACACCCTCGAATAATTCCAGTAGATTTGTCAAGCATGATTTCCCTTTCATAAATGCTTGCTGACTCTGTACGATTCTGCCACTGTTTTCCATAATCTCAGCTATTAAATCTTTTATAATGGACTCTAGAACTTTCCCCACTGACGATTTCAGGCTGACTGCTCTATAATTTATTAGAAATACAAGGAAATAGTCTTCGGTAGACTCGTAGGCTCGTCTTGTGAATGTCAGTTATTGGACTCGAGTAAGACATGCTCAACATCCGGACGAATGCCAAGCTTAAAAGGGGCCATTTAAAAAACATATTCCTTTATAATTCTCACAGAAAGTGGAACTGAGAATGTAGATCTGAAAATATTATATGTGCATAGATGCAAATGTAAAGGCACAAAGAACACATTACAATAGAACTAAAGAATGTCTTACCAAAAATCAGTTTGCATTAGAAAATGTAAAATGAAAATAAGTTTACGGTTTCGTAATTGGTAAAAAATCTGCAGCTTATTGAGAGGCTAAGTAATACAAACTGCTGCACATCTGATTGCACATCATATGAAGCTAAAACAAAATTAAAACGTTTTCTTTCATGATGTTTGGAAAGCAAAATCATCGCTGATGCCCTCAAACAATAAGCTGCCAAATTTATCTCTTTGGATGAACAGCATGTTTGGGGCAGATCCCTATCCTTGCAGCAAACTTTATTCAACTTCATGGAAAGCAGCCCTGGAGATGTGAAGAGAATTCCTGAAGTAGGTTTTTGTGAACGTGTGTCACCCTTCCACAGATATATTCCTTTCAAATCTTCTTTACAGGTTAAACTCTTGTATTTCCAAACATACACAACCAAAAATGTAGGTATTGATCCTGTGCAAAAGAGAAAAGGAATCCGTGGGGATTGCAGGCTGCTGGTCCTTATCCACGTCGTATAAAAGTTAAACATTCAACAGGGGACACGTTTAATCCACAGAGGATAATTATGTGGCTACCAGCAATGCAACAGAATGGATGCCATTATTTTGTCCGAATTCAATACTGATCAATGCCTTTTTACGATATTAAGAAATCAATTATTGTTAGACCTGCACAAATACATGAACTAAATCTCACTAGTAGCTTTGTAACGACTTACAAATGAATATATACCAATATTAGAATGAAAAGTCCACATTGTAGTGAAAATTGTCAGTTTCAACCGATTATGTCCAAGAACCGCTTTTCCAGCTGAAAGATTGCCCACCTCATGCGCTTGCATGTGTGAAATTGCTCCTTTCCAGAAAGAGAAGGGGTAAATCGTTCAGTCCTTAACAGGATGGATGCCTGGGGCAGTTCATGGACACTGAGAAAAATTGAGAACTTTGGAGATGGCCTTTTCATGAGCTCCATCTGGTACATCTATTATCTCAGCCATCGCTCCAGTGGACTCTCCAGCAGTCCTTGCAAGACGTGTGTGGTCTCTCCAGCTATAGTTACAACACCCGGGTGTTCTCTACCGCAGTCCTCACATCGCTTGAGTAGACTCTCCAGCAGTAGCCACATCGCTCGAGTAGTCTCTCCAGCAGTAGTAACATCACTCGGATGAACACTCCAGCAGAAGTTACAACGCTGAGGTGAACTCTCCAGCGATATAGACCTGAAGCGTACCCCAGCATGTCGTTCTGCTAAGGTAACGCTTTGCAATCGAGGCGTGTGCGAAGAGCAAATGACAAGCATCCAGGGGAGGCTTTTCACACACAGTTCACAAGCCTTCTGGCAAATATCAATGCCTCACTGTGTGCACAACATTCTGGGTGCCATTGACCCAGCTTGGATATAAGCAGTGTGCTCATGATTAACCATGATTAGGAAAAGTAATGAGAATACTTAGGCCCGGCATGGAAAATCCAGACCTCTCTTTCAAGCACACACGCTCAGATACACAAACAAAAACTCACAGAATTATTCACACACACACACACACACAGAGACACACACACGCACATACACATATGCACACACACACGGGCAGACACTCACCGACACTCTGTAAACCACGTTTTTTTTCTCACACATGCAGGCATTCACTCACACTTTCACACACATTCACACAATCACTCACACACATAATTTCACACACACTGGCTCAGTCGCACAGACAACCTCTGTTAGAAACTCACACAAACACAGTTTCACACACACACTCCCAACATCAAATACTCAGTCAATATCACACTGTCACAGTGCCACATTTTCCCTCTCTCTGTAACACACCCACTTTCACTCACACGGACTCAAGCTCACTTGCGTGCAGACACACACCAACATGCACAGACATAGGTTCTTTCACGCATTCCCAATACCATTCACTCATTGACTCACAAACTGTGATCCCCTCACCCTCTATCTCTCATAAACGCACCCACACACACAAAGACACACACACACAGACAGATTCACACACTCACTCACATAACCTCACAAACGATCTCAGCTCTCACATTCTCACATTTGTACACACGCATATACTGTCACTATCACTCACAAACTATGACAGACAAACACGCTTGTGCATTAACAGAAACTCACAAACATACATTCTGACACACTCTCCCTCTCTCACACCCTAATCCCGCGCACATTGAAGCACTCTCTCAAACACTGTCAATGTCGCACACACGCCCCTCATTTCCCCAACCCCGCACAAACACTCACAAAATAAAGCACCCTCTCATAAAATTACAAACTCACTTTCACTAACTCACAATCATAGACACACTTACACACACTATCAACACACACATGCACTCTCTCACACACACGGAGACAAAAATACATCCTGAATCATAAATGTGCAAAGTCACAATCACACTGACTCACACATTCTCCCCCATACACACTGCCTCAATGCTGTCCTCTACTTCTGTCCGACACACACACACACTGACATTTTCTCAGACACAATGTTATATATTCGCATGGTGCCATCACAAACACACACACACAGTTACAGACTTGTGCATTCTCACCCAATATGTGTGTATGTGTGTGAGTATGAGTGTGTGCGTGAATGTGTGTGTTTTTGTTTTTGTGTGTGGAAGTTTAGAGTGGGTTTATAACTTGAGTGTGTGAGAGTGAGTTTTCTTGTGTGTTTGCCCGTGAGGAAGAGTGTTTTGGGCTAGAAGTTCAACAGTGTTCTTGTTGAATCGCGGACAGGCTGCAATGACTGAACGATCTCTGCATTGTCGCAATTATTTAATTCATTAATCACCGTCAGGCAATCTGCTTGACCAAATTGGTGATAGAGCAGTGGCTGTCCCTGTTCCCACAATGCCCCGCGGATCAGAAAGCCCTCTTTCAGTGACACTCCAATCTCGGAAGGTGAACCAATCGGACATGCGCAACACTCTTGCCAGCTGAGCAAGTTGTCGCATTTCATTTTTCCTTTCATTATTATTATTATTATTATTATAACTATAATGTACCTTCTCGACGGGTCGGAGCTCCACTTCGTTCTATACCCTGAAGAGTGGCTTCTCCCGTTCGCATTGACCATTTAAAAAGGCTTGCTGCAATGAAGCAGTGACGTCACGGGATCATGGCTGGCGATCTGTGGGCAGAGTTCGACAAAGAGGAGCGGACGGCCAGTGTGAGGGCAAGAGATAACACTGGGAGGACCAGAGAGACACTGTACGGCCAGGCGAAAGATACAACGGTCCCTAATGGGTAGGAGGTGAAATAGCAGCAAGCGCAGTCACTCTCCCCAAAGGCCAGTTCAGTTGTTCGAGGTCCTGGGAATGTCTTCAAATATGAACTTCAACTTCTAAAACCATCAACAAATAGAAACATTCACCCTGCACGGCGGTATTTCTTTCCATCTCCGACATGATATCCCACCTTTCCATTCAGCTATAATGTGAGATAGTCTAAATCATCTTCTGTTGAAACGTTTCGGAGAACAATAGGTCTTAAGAACATTAGAAATAGGAGCAGCAGAAGGATATTAGGACCCTTGAGCCTGTTCGCCATTTAATAAGATCATTGCTGATCAGATTGTTTCCTTAACTTCAATCATTTGCTGCACTTCCCTGGCCCCAACCCCCTGCCCTCCCCTCCCCCCGCCCAATAACCATTCACTCCATTGACGATGAAATCTCTGCTGAACTCAGATTTGAATATAATTAATAGCCGAGCTTCCACTGCTCACCTGGGTTGGGAATTGACGAGTCTCTGAGGGAAGGGATTCCTCTTCGTCTCCGCATTAAATCGCTGACTAATGTTCTTAAACTGTGTCTCTAGTTCCGGATTCTGGATCAATGGGGAACATCCTCTCAGCAGCCACCCTTTCAAAGTCTTTCGGAATCTTACTTGTTACAAGATGACTCAGAACTCCAAAAGATATCATCTCAACTTGCTGATAATTCTCTCAGAAGGCAACACCTTCATCCCTGGAATGCATTGCTCTGAACTTCCTGCCGCGCTCTTTAAGCCCTCCTGAAGTAATGAGACCAAATTGAATTGTAAGGTTTTGACGAGAATGTATTCAATGATGAGGAGCTTCAGTTACGTTGATACAATGGAGGAGCTGGGGTTGTTCTTGGAGAAGAGAAGCTTGCAAGATTAAGTAGATGTGTTCAGAGTCATGATGGATCGAGAAACAGTAGATAGATTTTCCTCACGTTGGCAGAATGGCCGAGAATGAGCTGACATTGGGTAAATTTGTTTGGAAAATGAAGCACAGGCGACATGAGGAAAAAAACATTTTACACCGTTATGAGATGTGTTCTGGAACGCACCGTCTGAGAAAGAGTTGGAACAAGGCTTGATCATGATTTCTGCGAGGAAATTGGACGGCAAACTGAAAGGAATTTTGTTTTTACCGGGTTACGGGAAAAGTGTGGACGAGTGGGAATAGTGACATTGCTCCTGCAGGTTACTGTCACTGATGGATGAGCTGAATGGCCTCCTCCTGGACTGAAACCGGTCTATGATTCACACAACGAGCTGGTTATCAGTTATGTTCGCTGCTTCATTGCATCCTCCGTTTAAGTTTGATTTCCGCTGGAACACAGCCAAGCTTACTTTCAGGGTAAACGATAGATGAAGGAATTTGTACCGTCCTAAGGATGTGATGAATTATCTCAGATGTGATGATTCCTCAAAAGCTTCACGTTTCAGTTGCCATTTCTGGTATCGATCTTGCTGAAAGCTTTTGCCCCTGCCAGTTCTGGCATGGTCTCTAGCTTTGTTGGAATAATATAGAGACTCCCCATTATTGTCTGATTTAGGTCTTTGCGATCCAGACAAGTTCTTCGCCGTCCATTTGGCTTCTTTCTCACGGCTTTGGAACTTACGAATCTCTAGGCACCGGGACTTGGGTAATTATTTCCCCCTCTCTATACCTTGGAGCTCACTTTCAAGTTTTCCTCTTACTTCCGCTGGCATTTTGCAAGGGGTATGAAGCAATGATCTTCCTTGCATCAATCATCATGTGTTTAACAAATTCTTCAGAGCATTCACTTATCTTATCTAAACATTGTGGGTGCAATTCGGGCCAGGTCTTTATTTCCTCTGCTTGGAGGACGCTTTTCAGTCAATGTATTATTGTCAATCCTCAGGAGCATTTCATTTAACACGTTGTTTCCAACAATGAGGTGCAGATTTTCGCAATTGCTCAACCCCCGGATAGAAGGGTCATCTGTTTCAGTGACATAGAATATTCAGTTAACGCCATTTCCTTTGCGTCCCTTTGACTTGGCTCGTTCCCAGAATTCAATTTCGGTTCGGCCTTAAGGCGTAAGCATAAGGCTGCTGGGTTTCAATGCATCTTCCTCCGAGTGACCATTCCCTTCCACACTTTCGGAACTTTCTCCTGGTTTTAGTCTGAAAGGTTTGATTTTTCTCTGTGCTATGGTGTTAAGGTTTGGATGAATGCTTGTGAACTTATTTCTCACCTCTTCCACATCTGAATTATTGTACAGATTTGTTTCCTAAGGGACAAGTGACGTCTACACATTGTATACAAGTGTCTAGTTGCTATGTCTATAGTTCTGACAATCTCATCGCCATTCAAAACCAAAGAAGGTTTTGGTTTCTTTTCTTTCTCATTCGCCATGTTCGTCTTCCTCTGATAATTCATGTTCCGTCTTCGTTCTGTTTAGCTGTGAATCTTTTCCCAGTGATTGTGTTTAATACTAGCTCTGGCCTTTGAAATGCATGTGGCAGAAAAACTTAAGTCAGTGAAGAAATGTGAGTATTTAGTATTTTTGTGTGTTAGATTATCTCCCTTTCTCTAGCGTGCATTCATTAGTCACTGGTTCAATGCAACTGCCCTGTTTCCTTTACCTTGAATGAACTGAAGTCCAGAAATGTGAGCTTGCAGCAGCGTCGTCTCACTATTCCTGGCTTCATTTACATGGTTTGCTCCATTGCCTAGGGTATTATGAGCTGCACTTTTCTAATTAAAACTGTAGATTCGAGCTGAATTTCTGAAAAAAAAAATCTTGCCTGCGTTTTACTGTCACCCTCACTCATTTCCCATCTACTGAAAATATCTAATTCTTTGCCCCCATATCCGCACAATGCGATGTGACCTTTTCTCCATTGCTAGTATCATTCAGACAGCTACAGAATGTTAACTTACCCTGATGCTTAAGTTTCTGGATGACCCAAACAACACTATTGGCCTCCAAATTCATCATAATCTGGAGGTCTGCATTAACTGCTGCAGGGACGACCATATTTTTGAACGATGAACAGTTTGTTTGGGCGTCAATTCAGTGCCATTTTCAAATATGTTTCAGCATTTATAACATTCCCACCTTTTGAGTTCCATCAACAGCACTTGGTGTAACAATCTTATGCTGTCGGTCCTCGCGCCGCAAATTACATCACACTTTTGGCACACATTCTGAAGTTTGCATTATCTTTATTGTTTGAAATCTCCTCATGTGTGTCGGAATGGTACACTCTGTGTATAATGCAATAGTGAGTGATGTAGCATTATAGTTATCTGGTAGATGGTAAAGGAAATAATATTGCTTCCACGCATCACTCCATTATGGAATGATATAATATTGTTTATTTTCATAAGAATGAGTTTGACATTCAGATAGATAATGTTAAAGGCACCTTCATTCCTTTGCTGTGGGTAACAAACTTTCAATGTCCCACCAGTCCTTGTTTTACCCCCAGTAGGGGACAAAATTGCTCCGCTTTTAAATGTCCAACAGTGACAGGGAATATGAAGAAAATAACCCAGGAATTTACTCAGATAATGAGCCTAAAAAACACTTTAACTCATGCCCAGAGCACTGCAGTAATTGGACATCACCATTGAATTTCATCAGGAGCGGGAGCTATTGGAGTACATGTACCAAATTATCGAGACTGAAACAACAGAGCTGCTGCAGACTTCTCTTACACTGTGAGCAATCAATAGCTTGTCAGCATCTTGTCCATGTAATTCCACACATAAATGAAGCTAGCAAATGCCTTTTTTTGACAGCTGCCTGAAGAGCTTCTTTCCGATTCCTTTCTGTGCACCACAACTGTGACGATTCGAGGACACAAAAAAAACCCAAAAGGAGAGAAATTCTTTATACTGAAAGCGCAGTAGCTTGTTGCGATGGTCAAAAAAGGTTTTGCTTCAGAACCTGCCCCTTGAGGACTACCAGGCCGAGTATCATAAAGCTGTAGGGAGGTGGACAATATCAGGCAGTTGTTTCAAAAGTGCGATTGCAGCAGGCATGACCATTCAGCTACTGAGATTCAGCTGTTTGCCGCTGGAATTATAACGGGCCCGAAAGCTTCCCAGTCTTTAGCTCGTCAGCCACAATGCGCCCATTCCTTTCTTCCCATATGCAGGGGACAGTTCACACTTCATGCTGAAGGTGCTGGCATGTTATGAAGGATTGAGCCTAGAAGCACAAAATAAGCAGGGAGAAATTAAGAAATGGGTGGTCCGAGTACTGATGAACACAAACAGCTCTGTCATCTTTCAAATATGCTCCAAGCTCACACAACCCAAACCCAAGCAGTTGACACATTACCAGTTGATCCTTAAAATCTGCAAAGGCCAGGTTAACCAAGCACCCAATGAATTGGCCCTGAGCAGGAATTTGTTGCAGATCCTGCTGAAATCACACTGCCGGGTGTGAAGTAACTGTTATCTGGCCCGTGCTTTCAATGTAGTGAACATGTTGGTCAACACCGCCCAGCATCGCCTGATACCCAGTTTACTGAATGTATTGCAATGTTTGGGGGCTTTACTTGATACTTGTTTATAGAGTGATCCACTACTGTGGATAAATAGTGTATCCCCGCACTGTCATTCATAATAATGACCACGTTGATCACTTACATTTGGGGACATGAGAGGTTATTGCAAACAATAATTTCTGTCCCCACTTCTACGACAGATTACGCAGTGGAAAAGGTGGTGCTTGATGAAGAGGACCCAGGTTCCAAGCCAGGTTCATTATGACAACCATGCAAAGCCTCAATTGCGGTGGTGGTTTGGCATGTAGCCTTTGAAGGTCGTAAGATGGAAGTTCCTGCAAAGCAGGTGTAGGAGACATGTTATTGTAACTGGATTTAATGTTGGAGTTGAAGAGAAGGCAAAAAGAGGGCTCCAGAGGGACGGACTGATGGAGTGGAACCGTGTGAGGTGGTTATGGATCTTTTGACAAGTGAAAGAGTTCATTGTGGCTTTTTAGCACGGAGGTTATGGTCCTGTGGGAAGGCCATACCTTTGGATATACAAGAGGCCTTCCGGATGGGCTCAATAATTGCTCAAATACTTAATGACATAGGAGACACGATGGAAATCTGTCTAGAGGTCTGTGTGCCCCTTGGCTCGAGAATGAACCGACAGTGAGTTAGGAACACCTGCAGGTTTGGCCTCGTACATGCTTCCCAACCACATTCCAGGGACATGAAGGAAGAGTACATACCAGCCACTGACAACTAGGCACTCACTGAAGACAATAATTTACCCGCTGCAGTCATCAAATAATTCTCTCCTAGAAAAGGGAGATCTACCCTGAATAAGATGGGCGAGGACAACTCTGGCCTCTTACTCCCGCTAACCCACTAGCAACCCCTCCACTCCCCCTAACACCAATCTCTCTGTTAGTGTGAGAAAGAACATCATCAACACTGCTCTATTTGTCTAGGATTAAAGGGAACACATTGGCAGCCACTCCCCCATTGCCCCACCATAGATATCACTTTAAAGGATTTCATTCACCGACCACATGCTAATAGACAAATTGCCTTCGTAATGGCTTCGGAAGTGTCTCAAAGTTTGAGACGTCCCCAAGCATCCGGGAAGCTCCCGGTGCGGGAGTGAACGAACACAGGAATGCCTCCCCAGGTTGCCTGGCACACGCTAAACCAGATGAGGTCCATTTCTTTGTGCTGCTGGGTAATGGGCTACATTCAAGCTGAGAGCAGTTAAAGACAGGCGTCAAAACACAGATGCTTGTATGTAAGAACGTCCTCCAATAAATTACTGGGACTTGCCATGAAGACTCGTGACATTTCCACCAGTGGAGAAGTGGGATGGGATGAGGTAGAAGAGACTTATGAAGTGAGCCAGGCTGATCAAAGGTAAGGTGGCTTTTCAAGCACATGTGGGGTGGTGGGTGATCGAATCTCCTGCTCTAATTGCAGTTCAGATGGAGGAAGGTGATTCACCGCTCAGCAACACGGAGGCATTCATGACACGTAGGGAGTTCCCAATTTAAACCCGTGAAAAAATATCCCTGCAAGAAAAGGGGGGGAAACGCTGAAAATGGTTGAAATTGAGCCCACCTACTTTGGAAGCAGAGATAAAGTCTTCTATCATCACTAATTTGACACCATTTCTGACAAAATGGACGGTTAATATACACTGAAAATCAATCCACCAGCTCAAGTGTCTTGTGGGGATTTCCATTCGCCTTTTGCACTCTCATACACAAGCTTTATACCAGATGACATCGAATGATCCACAGTAAACCTCTGACATAACAGATAAGGCAGCAATGTACCCGAAGATCTCATCACATCCTGGTGTGGGAGTGAAGTAACAAGAGCGCTGAATGTGTGGCACAGGTAAAGCCAGATTCTTCCGTTTTGTTGGTGCTGTTGGACGGCCGGGGGTGGAGCGGTGAGCTAGGATATGACTGCAGCCAATCCAAGAACAACCAAAGCCTGTCATCCACTTTCGGATGCCTCCCAGCTTTTTGACTATAGATAAAAGCAAAATACTTTGGATGGTGGAAATCTGAAACAGAAACAAAAATAGCTGGATGAACTCAGAAGGTCAGAGTGCATCTGTGGAGAGGAACCCAGTTGATGTTTCGAGACTGTATGACTCTTCATCAGAACTAAGGAAGTAGAAAATTGTGGTGAAATATAAGCTGTTAGAAGGGGGTGGGACTGGCACAGCTGGATAGAGGGCCAGTGATAAGTGGAGGTAAAGAAGCGAGTGGCAAAGGTGTCATACACAAAAGAACAAAGCTGTGTTGACGGTGGTGGTATTATGTAAGAAATGGGGACATGAAGGGCAGCAAGCAGGAGAAGCAAGTGGCAGATGGCCCTAGTTGGGTGGGGTGGGGGAAGGGATCGAAATGGGCCAAAAGGTGGATATAAAAAAATTGAGGCAAATAAATTTAGGAATAGCTGGGAAAAGAATAATATTTTTTTAAAATATATAAATAAGTGGAAAAAAAAGGGGATCGGAAAGTTGGTGGGGATGGAGGAGAGATTTGATGATCTGAACTTGTTAAACTCAATATTAAGTCTGGATGGCTGTAATGTGCCTGGTCGGAAGACAAGGTGCTGTTCCTCCAGTTTGCGTTAAGCTTTAGTGGAAGATTGCAGCCAGCATTGAACGGGCATGTGGGCATGAGAGCAGGGTGGTGTGTTGAAATGGCAAGCGACAGGGAGGTCTGGGTCATGCTTGCAGTCAGGCCGAAGGTGTTCTGCAAAGCGAACGCCTAGTCTGCGTTTGGACTCTCCAATGCAGAGGAGTCCACATTGGGAGCAGTGAATTCATTAGACTAATTTGAGGGAAGTGCAATTGAAGTGCTGGTTCACTTGAAAGGACTATTTGAGTCCTTGGGTGGTGATGAGGGTGGAACTAAAGGGGCAGGTGTCGGTTGCATGGGAAGGTGCCATGGGAGGGGGTTGAGGTGTAGATGGTGATGGAGGAGTGGTCCAGCGTGCCCCAGAGGGAACGATCCCTGCGAAATGCCGCCAGAGGTGTTGAAGGGAAGTGATGTTTTGGGGTCGTATCATGTTGGAGTTTGTGGAAATGACGGAGGATGATCCTTTGAATGTGGAGGCTGATGGAGTGATAGGTGAGGACAAGGAGGGCCCTATCATGCTTCTGGGATGGAGAGGATGTTGCTAGGCTGATGCGCGGGAGATGGGCCATACACGACTGAGGGCCCTGACAATCACCGTGTTTGGAAAACCTCCGTTAAGGAAGAAGCAAGACATGCCAGTGGAACTGTTTTGAATACTAGCATCATCAGAACAGATGTGACGGAGGCGAAGGAACTGAGAGAAGGATGGAGTCCTCACAGGAATAGGGGTTTGTGGAACTATTGTTGAGGTAGCTGTGGGAGTCGGTAGGCTTGCAATGAATATTGGTGCAGAGTCTATCACCAGAAATTGATACAGAGAGGCCAAGGAAGGGAAGGGAAGCACAATTGATGGATCACGTCAAAATGATGGAGGAGTGGAAATTGGAAGCAAAATTAATATTTTTTTTCCAGTTCGAAACGAGAGCATGAAGCGGCACTGAAGCAGTCATCAATGTACCGGAGATAGAGTTGTGGGAGAGGGACTGACTAGGACTGGAACAAGGAATGCTCCACATACCACATAAAGTGACAGGCATATCTGGGGCCCATGCCAATACCAATAGCCACCCATACGCATCACTTTAATTCGGAGGTAGTGAGACGAGTTTAAGGAGAATGTATTCTGTGGAAGAACAAATTCAGCCAGACCGAGGAGAGTAATGGTGAATGGGGGTTGTTCGGGGCTCTGTTCAAGGAACAAGCGGAGAGCCCTCAGACCATCCCGGTGGCGGATGGAGGTGTAGAGGGATTGGAAGTCCATGGAGACGAGGAGGCGGTTGTGGTCTGGGAACTGGGAATTGTTGTTATGGTGTCGTGCATGGGAGGAATCGCGGATGAAGATGAGAAGAGACTGGACAAGGCAAGAGACAATGGAATCAAGAGAGCAAGAAATGAGTTCTGTGATGCAGGAACAGGCTGACACGATCGGTCTGCCGGGACAGTTCTAATTGTGGACTGACCTCATCTCCTCTGGAGATCTTCCCTCCACAGCTTCCAACCTCACTGTCTTCCAAACTCGGACGGCCCACTTCTACCTCCAACCCACAATCCACAAAATAGACTGTCCCAGCAGACCGATCGTGTCACCCTGATCCTGCCCCACGGAACTCATTTCTTGCTATCTTGACTCCATTCTCTCTTCCCTTGTCCTGTTTCTTCCCACCTACATCCGCGATTCCTCTCAATCCCTGCATCATATCAACAATTTCCAGTTCCCTGGCCCCGACCGCTTTCTCTTCACCTTCTTGACTATTCTCCCATGCAAAACGTTGTTAAAAGCCTTAGAGAAGTCAATGTAGAATGCATCAGCTGCACGACCCCCATCTACACAATCTGGCAACTCCTTGAAAAACTCAATCATTTTTTTTAGACATGATCTCCCCCAGACAACACCACTCTGACTATCCCTGAAGAACCCTTCCCTCTTCAAGTGGATAGCAATCCTGTCCCTCAGAATATTTTGCAATATTATCCCCGCCACTGATGCCAGACTTACTGCAGGACAATTACCTGCTTTATTGCTTGAACCCTACTACCCTCCTTGAATATACTTACCATATACATTGTCCTACAATCCTCTGGCACCTCTGCTGTGGCTATAGAATTTGGAAATTAGTCTCAGTGCATATGCAACTTCCTTCCTTAACTCGGATAACAGCCTGGGATGCATCTCAACTGGGCCCGTGAATTTATCCACTTTTAAGCTAAAACCGCTAATAGCTCGTCCCTATCCAAGCCAATGTGTTCAATTATACCACACCCCCCTCCCTGATTTCTACATCGACTTTGTCCTTCTCCACAGTGATTACAGATGAAAACTAAGGAATTATAAACTCATCCAGGTCCTTCGGCTACAAGTACAAATTGCCATCTCGGTCCCAAATGGATTTGAAGCTTCCCGTGGTTACCCTAAAGCCCTTGATATATTTACAAAATGCCTTGTGAGTTCCCTATCCCTTGCTGCCTACTCGCCCTCCTAATTACTTTTTAACTATCCCCCCCAATTTCTGTACTCCTCTAAGGCTTCCTTTGTTTTCAGACCTCTGTCTCTGACATAAGCCTCTTTTATATTTCTTATCAAGTCCTCAATAACCCTGGATGTGCAGGGTACCCTGGACTTGCAGGTCCTAACATTCCCCTTTACGGGAATATGTTGCCCCTGAACTCTATTTCTTTTTTTAATGACCCCCAATGGTTGGGTATTGACTTTCCAACAAACAGCTGCTCCTTATACAGGTTGGCCGGAGCCTGACTTATCATACTGAACATACATGACCTTTTTTTCCGGTCCAGCTTTGTCCTTTTGCATAACTACCTGAAAGCACACAGGGTTATGGTACCTGTTGTCGAAATGATCCCCGACTAACTCCTACCAGTTGCATGGCTTCCTTTCCGTAGATTAGTCCAGTACTTCCACCTCTCTTGTAGGACTTTATGCTTGAAAGCTCAAAAAGCTCTCCCACATGCACTTTAAGATCTCTGTTGAGAGCCCGCACAGCTCCCCGCCCCCACCCCCCACCACGCGCCCCGCACACAGCACCCACTGCCCCACCCTCTAAGCATTTAAGTTCTTCACACTAAGGCTATCCCAATTTATAATGGGGACTGCGAAACCCCCTCCTATTATTACCCTTATATATGCACACTTTTCTGAGATTTTCCTATATATCTGAACCTCTGCCCCCCTCCCGCTCCTCCCCGCCCTCAGACTGCTTGGTGATCCAAAGTGTCAGTCACTGGCAAAACCTGTGTATGGGACAATGATCGAAACAGAGCGTCAGACACTCTATGTACCATTGGATCTTACCCTGTCTGAATCAGTGGATAAGACACTTTTTGATCCATTGGATCTGACAGTGCCTGATCCTGATGATCTGAAATGAACCAAAGCGCCTGACACACTCTGCACATTTGCATCTTACTCTGTCTGAATCAGAGCACCTGGCACTGACGTTTAGAGTGGATCTCATACTCTCTAGGCCATAGAATCAACATTTTCTGATCCAATGGGTCTGTCACTTCCTGATCCAGTGGATCTGACACTGAACCAGATGATGTGGCATTGGATGATCCACAACACCAGACACCGCCTGTACCATTGACTCCCGCCCTCTCTGGACCAGCGTATCGGATACTTTCTGTACCAGTGGATCTGAATCCATCGGAATCAGACAATATCACATTGTCTGAATTGGAACACCTGACAATAATTGAAAAAGAAACCTGGCCTTAACAAAAGCAGGGGATCTGACACTCTCTGAACCAGAGGACCTGGCACTGCCTCCTGTAGGGCCTCTGGCAGTGTCCGAACAAGAGCATCTGACGCTGACTCTAACACTGGGCCTCACTCTCTCTAGGCCAGATGGTCTGACGCTGTCTGACATACTGGACCTTACACTGTCTGATCCAGAGGATCTAACACACGCTTTATCAGTGAATCTGACTCTATGAGAACCAGAAGATCTGACACTGCCTGAACCACAGTGTCTAACGCTGCCTGAACCAGACGACCTGCCAGTTTTCAAACCAATGGGCACATCACTATCAGGAGCAGCGGACCACCCTGTCTGAACCAGAAGGACTGAAATTACCTGTTCCTGTTGATCTGACACGGTCTGAGCATTTGAATCTGACACTGTCCGATTCAGTGTACCGAGCACGATCTGGACAAGAGGATATCTTTCTGTCTGAGGCAGATGATCTGACAATGTCCGTTCCAGAGGACCTGACACCGTCTTAACTATAGGATCTTAAACGGTCTGATCCAATGGACCTGAGCTATTTGAAAAGTTAGGCCTGACGCTGTTTGAGCCAAGGCATCTCACTTTGTATGCTCAATGGATCTGACACTGCCTGAAACAGTGGACCTAACACTATGTGATTCATTTGATCTCAATCTGTCTGACCCAGTGGATGTCTGTGCCTCTATAAATGTTAAATAAATATTGTCCACAATGGGTAAATTTATGGGCAACCTGGTGCCTCCCATGACATTCTTGCACAGTTAGTGGGAAAATGTGTTCAGGATGCCGGGAACAGTCGAGTGGGTGAGTTAATTCAGAGCCTGGAATTAGCTACATGCTGGGAGTAGCTGGCCGCTCATGCCCTAGAGTGGAGAGCGCATGCCCGGTCTCGGGAATGCCAGTTGGTGCGGAGGTGCTGTGGTGGTGCGGAGGTGTGGAGGTGGGGCGGGGAATCAATGGACGGTAATGCGTGCGCAGATCCAGGAAGGGAAAGTTGCACTCGTGTGCAAATAAGTTGGGGAAGGCGAAACTAAGCATATGTCTTTTTGGACACTTGGCGCATGCACAGAAGAGGAAGGGTAGGGTGGACTGGGTGTGTTCCCTAAGGAATTTTGGGGATGAATGCAATGGCCAGATGTCTGGCGATTGTGCAGACCGGCGTCGGTGTGTGGCAAAGGGAAGAAGCAGCGGGAGAGTGCGGCGGGAGAACGGGATGGGAGACAGCGGCACTGGTGAGCGCGCAGATGGAATTTCCCAGCTGGTGGGTGTTGGAACGAAGAAACTGAGCATGCGCGGTACCGGCATGGCATAACCAGGTGTTCCCCTATGAGGCAGAGCGGCGACACAGTGCGTGCGCGATGGTCAAGTGCTGGGTGGGTGGGGGGAGGGGGCGTTGTGACAGTGTGAATTTGGTGGATGGAGGAGCCTGGACTGCGCATGCGTGAGCAGTAGCAGTGGGACTGCGCATGCGCACAGGCGGCTGGCGGGAAGAGGATCGTGTGATTGTCGATCCACAAATAAATGTTCTGGCAGCGGCTGCGCCTGCACAGGAACGTGAGTTCAAACCATTATACAAAGTTCAACTGAAGATGGATCTCACACAAAGGAATTTCAGTGTTCAACCAGAGAATGACCCCACACTGGGGCTGTGGCAGAGAGCAACAAGAGTGGGATCCTACACTGGGGCTGTGTCAGAGATCAACTAGAGTGGGATTCCACACTGGGACTGTGTCGGAGATCAACTAGAGAGGGATTCCACACTGGGGCTGTGTCACAGATCAAGTTGAGAGGGATCTCACACTGGGGCTGTGTCAGAGATCAACTTGAGAGGTATTCCACAATGGGGCTGTGTCAGAGATTAACCGGAGAGGGATTCCACTCTGGGGCTGTTTCAGAGATTAACTGGAGAGGGACACTCAACACTGGGAGTGTACCTGAGCAATTTGAACCCTCCTTGCGTGGAGTCAAAGATCAACTAGGACATTCTCCCAGATTGGGGGCTTTCATTCATCAACTAGAGAGGAGTCTTAGACTGGACAGTATGTGACATCAACTGGAGAGGGATCCGACTCTGGAAAGTGTCTCAGTTCAACCAGAGAGTGATCCCAAATGTGGAGTATTTGAAATCAAGTATAGAGGGATCCCCCACTGGGGGATGTATCAGAGATCACCTAGAAAGGCATGCCACACAAGGGGTTCCTGAGATCAATTAGAGAGGGATACCTCTCAACAGGTGTTGAGTGGAGGGGGTCGAAGCGAAGGCAATGTGCCTGTTTATCGGATAGGTATTTCATGCTGCCTCTGATCTATTTCAGAGAATTACATAGGATTTGCATTCGAGAAGCAGTGCATTTGGATCCTCTGATCCGCACTGTTGTTTATTCTCACACCAGCCACCTTGAACCCCCTACTTCAATTTCCCCATCACCGGATCTTCTATTCCTTTCTCCCTCATCTGTTAATCCAGTTTACCCTCCCCTGTACCTCCTTTAGGTGGAGAGCCAATCTTCACCTCGACCACTCCCCGTGCAAGCGAGCTCCGCATTTCCATTGCTTTCTGAGTGAAGAAGTTCCCCCTGAATTACCCGACTGGAATAAAAGCTTAGATTTATCTTGTCTTCAAACCATCCTTTGCCACCCGGTTCCATTGCAGCGCTACGTTTCCACAGTCATTAACAAGAAATGCATTGGTTTTCCTTTGGAGACATTCTGTAGTGGTGAAAGTCGCTGAAGGAATGCACAACCTCATATTGATCCCTGGCTCTTCAATTGAGACTCCAATATGGGGAATTGCGATTCGTGCTAACGACACACTCTCCAGTCGGAAACCATTGTGACAATGTGCTTTTTTGTCAACATATTCGCCATGTTTGTCGACACCATCCTGCATCGCCCACTTCCATAATTACCCCCGTTTACTGAATGCTTATCGGTGACTGTGTCCTATCGGCCAACTGTCTACAAGTTCAGCAGCTACTGCGCGTGAGTGTTGCATTTTCACCATCCCAACATCCCCTCACCGCGCTACTGACACCCCAACCACTGTCAGTTTGTATTATGACAGCTGGATTGTAATTTTTTTGAGGGCATGGGCAGAGTTTGGGGCAAATAAATTACGTCCCTGTTTCCTGATCGGTTAATGACATGGAACGGTCCTTGGTCAATGAAAACGGAGTGAGGGAAAAGTCAGCACCAGTGTGACACCGAGGCCACGGACTCAGCTGCCATAGTACCTGAGAAGGAAACACTTCAGATCGGGAAGCTGTAAGTTCCTGCCAGGCAGGCGGAAGTCACTGTCGTGGTAACACGATCTGACGTTGAGGAGAGGGGAAGTGCCCAGGTGCTCCATCGAGCCCAGCTGAGCGAGGGGAGCCATGTGCGCTGGTCACCGAATCGGATCAAGATGACTTTTGAAGAGATGGGTTACGACCCTAAGGGCTGGGTGGGATATACAAGCGGCCTGTTAGATGGCTTCATAGGTTTCTCACAGTTTCTGTGGCTTAGTGGATTAGGCAGAAAAGTACCCAATGATCTTGGCACCTCCTCCCACGGAGATTGAAGCGACCCAGGAGTTCCCATTGCTGATTCAGAGGCCCCTGTTAACTCAGACGAAGCTGGTGGCCCACTCCCTGGTAGGGATGTGGCTGCAACCAGGCTGCATTTGTCTACCGACAGGGGATAAAATACGGCTACTTTGGAGAAAGACCACCCTGCAAACGATTATTCTGTGATCCACGCCCGCATCCCCTAAAAAGGTCCAATCATGTGTGGACATCTCTGCCCTTGGACGGTGCGACAATGCGAGGCAGGGCAGGTTGCTGAAGTAGCTCAGGAAAAAGCACGTCAAGTTGGCTTCACAAACACGAGGGTGACTGCGGACCTGAGCCCTTCTGACAACATTTATGGCATTCCAAATAGGTAATCTAGTCTGGATGACGGACCCAGCGAGTTAAGGACATCAGCTGACCACGTCTCCATGTATATACAATTGGAGTGCAGATAAAATGGAAGAAAAGGATAGACTGTTTAAACACTGAAACATTCACGGCAGACATTGAGTTCTCTACTAGAGCCTATGGCAAAACTCCTTCGTGGAAAAGGGACACCTGAGCTGCAGAAGGTGGGCGTTGAACAATATTCAGACACAGCAAGAAATAAACTCAGTGAGAGTGCCTTGGCTCTGAGCTATTAAAAATTTGACTATGAGTACCCATTGGCAGGAACTCCTGCCGAAATGAAACCGTTTTGTAGCAATTGATAAGGGTCCATTTTAAATTAACCTTGTTGCAAGCAATTGAAAGTGTTGCAGAAAGTAATGGAGCAAGCCCATTCTTCCTTATCGGGAGCATAACAAAACTGGGGCACCGTTCTGGAAGTTAAAAAATTGTGGAACCCTCGGCCAGGGACCAGTCGTAACACACGTGATTTCGATTTTTTGTACTATCAGTTACGTATAATTTCAGTGGTGGCATAATGTCCATCTTCAAAAAGTATGACAAATCTAGCTCTAATTATTACAGATTTGCTAGTTTAATATTTTGGCTGCTGGAATGAGTATGTACAAATGTTAAACTGATCAAGTTTTGAATAATGAAGAAATAGTAGAATTGAAGATTGAATGTGAAATGAGCTGAGGTAGAATAATAACGAAGACATTCTTGAATGGAGGTTTCAGGAGCCGTACAAGCTACTAATATTTTTTTTTCCTTTGACATTTTCAATAATCGTTCAAGAAGCAGATATTAAATCCATAAGTGAGAAAAAACATGAGCATCAGTAACACTAGCTGTGTAAGAACAAATTATTCTCGACAAAAAAAACAATGGAGTTCCGATGAAGAGTTGACAGATGATGTTGCCGATGGTTTACAATTACTTTGAGGAGAGCATGAACGCTTTCCTAGATACAAGAGCATTGGAGAAGATGAAATGGGGTTGGATTCGGGGAAGAGTTCCACAAGTGATGAAATCATGTCTGCAGACAAGGTTTGTCTTAGAAAAATCAGTTGCAGGGTCTTATTAAGACATACCGAGACCCTGAGGTATGTCAAGCTGAAAACGATTCATTCCATTAACGTGTTCCTTCATAATTCTCACAAACTTTTCACTGAATATATATATTTGAAAGCTTTCTAGTGCATATATACAAGGCCAGATGCACAAAGAGCAAATTACAATCGAACTAAAACTCATATCACAGAATCACAGAATGTTAGTGGCATAGAAGGAGGTCATCCGACCCATGGTGTCTCCATCGTCTCTCCAAATGAGCATGAGAGCCTAATGTCATTGACCTGCCTTTTCCCCGTGTCCCTTCATATTGTTTTCATTCAAATAAACATCGACAGCCCTCTTGAATGCCTCGATTGCACGTACCTCCACAACCCATCCAGGCACTGGATTCCAGACGTGAACAAATTACATCTTACAAAATACCTCTTTGAATAATGTAGTACATTCAAATTAAATCCTTTTCAAATGTAAATACGTTCAACATTTCTTAATTGTTAAAAATTAAAACCTCTTATCAACAAAAACAGAAAAAAGACTTTTACATAAATCAGGAAACTATTAAGTGGAAGCCGTAATACAACTTGCATCATATCTGTTTGCACCACACATGAAGCTAAAAATGTAAAACTGTTTCATTCGTGGTTTTTGGAAAGCAACAGTATCGACGATGTCCTCAAATGATGAGACACCACGTTTATCACTTTCGATGCAAATAATGCTTAGGACATTTCGCTTGCCTTGCAAGAAACTTTACTCAAATCCATGAAACGTTGTCCTGTGGAGCTGTGTAGAATCCCTCAAGTGAGATTTTTCACGAACGTGTGCCATCCTTAGAAAGATACTTTCCATTCAATGTTTCTAAACACATTGAACCCTTGTATTTCCACAAGTTCGTATTCAAGGATATAGATATTTACCTTCTGTCAAAAGGACAATAAGCCCATGTACGAACCGAACAGGGGCACAAATGATGCTGCCTTGCGGCTATTTGTTGGTTTCATGGGGTTTCTTGAGGCTAAGATTCCTGGATGAACGCTTGTTTCCGGGTGATCAAGTTATTGCAGAGAGAAAGAACATCAGAAGATTGTTGTTCGAATAAACACGTGCTATTTACTTACAAACTAAACCCTGCAACTACATTTGTTTGACAGACACATAAAACTCTGTTTTTACTCATCAGTGACTACCTCCTACTTAGATTTCCGAGACGCCATTGTGCTATTGGACATCAAGATCATGTGCCCTTAAATTAAAATACATGCCTGAAATGTCTATTACGCATCAGGTTACTACATCCCTCCTCATTTACTCCAAAACACACTTTACATCTTTTTATTAAATCAGGTTATTGACACAGTTCAATTATTTACAAAGTCAGTTTCGCTGGTGGGGGCGGGGGGTGCTGCAGTTTCCTTATGCTTGTAGAACGCCTCAGCATCAAAGCTTCTGAAGTTTCCTTTGGATTTTCCCTCCCTGAAGTCGCCTGAGCATCTGATTCTACAGCAGCTATCTGTAAATTTGTTTCTTCGACTCTTTCGGGTGCTGTCGGTCCTTCAAATACGCTTGTCCTTGGTTGAGTTATTTCAACAGAAAATGTTGATTCAGCCTCGAACGCGAGTCACTTCTGGGTATTTGGATTCTCCACTTCTTATTTGATCAACATGTATTCTTATTATTCAATCTTCGACTTTCACTTTGGAGGAAAGGGGTCTCATTACAGCACTTAGTTCACCGAACAACCATGCTGTTGTTTTCTAATTGTTTTCAGAGAAACCTTCTGTCCTACATTAAATGTTTTGCCCCAACTGTGACAGTCATGTCCCATTTTATGATTTTCCTTCCTTCCTTTTGCCTCCATCCCCCCGATCACCCCCACCCAAGCCCCCAAATTTGGCACAATTAGGCTCAGTCTCGATTGGAGACTGCAATTCCTCAACAATTCAGCAGGTGTGACACCTCTTGTGGAATAAAAATGGGTCTTATTTAGTCACGACCGAATCTGCAGACAATTTCTTCGAAGCAGATTTGAACGCCTGAAATGCTCCCTCGGCGAGTACATTTGAAGAAAGGGTGGTGAAAAGATGTTTTCACATGAACAATACCATTGAGGCCTTTAAAATATTTAAATTCAGCACTTGTGAATACTGTTCTGTTATCTGACAACAGCACTTCAGTTAATCCATTTATAGTGAAGCTTTATCGTATCGTGTCTATTGTCGCTGAGGATGTGCATGACATTACTTTGTAAATGTCCATCAATTTTGAATGAACATCTATCAGAAGGAAAAACAATGTTCCCAGAAAATGTCCCACATAGTCGATGTGCACTCTTACCCATCATCTTCCTGGTCATTCCCAGTGGTGCAAGGGAGCTGTTTCACATAATTTTTCTGCTTGCTGACATGGCATACTACTTCTCACTAGGTTTTCTATTCTTCCATCCATTACCTCAACCACACACACCTACCTGAATTGGCTTAATTTTGGAAACTTCGGGACATGCACTGTGAATTTCAGAGAAAAATGGTGTTTGTCCTTTTGGAGACACAATCACACGATTCCCCCCACAATCAAGTACCTTATTGGCTGCCAATCCCGTATCTTCTCTGGAAATAAAGTTCAATTTCATTGCATTATTGCGGTTGTGACCAATAATAATGGACTTGGTTTCTCATCTTGAAAAAAAAACTGTGCCTCTGCTCGCCAAATCTTTAATTTGTATTGCAGATATAGGTGATGAGTCCAGGAAGTTCAATAACAAGACGCAGTCCTGAGGAATTGGAACATTCTTGACTTTTACTTGCAAGGGTAAACGATTGAGTGCACCTGCATTTGAGAATTGACTGCAAGGTCTATGAATAAAAGGCTGTTATTTCGCTGCTAAGATCAGAACCCATCTTTGTACTATTGCTGAGGCTATAGGGGGTATAGACTTATTTTAAACAAATAGATCTAATAATGGTTTGTGGCCCGTTATGATAGTAAAATTACAACCCTGCACATATTGATGGAATATTTGAACACCGAAAGTGATCACCAGGCCGTCTTTTTCAATTTCAGGGAAGTCTTTGTCTGCTGTAGTAAGTGTTCTCAGCACAAAAATATTAGGCCGTTCTGATCCATAATCAATTCATTGGGAACGCACTGCTCCTGAAACATAACATGATGTGTCTAACGTTAATTTCAATTCTTCCTTTGCATCAGAATGTAATGGAAGTTTTGATGGTTGTCGCAACTTTTTTTTTAACATTTGTGAAAAATTCCCCTTGGGGCGTTTGCCATGACCATCTTTGATTTTTCATGAGCAAGTGACACATTTCGGTCGGATAAATTAGGCAAGAAACGTCCATAGTAATTCATCATCACCAAGAATGATTTCATTTCGAATCTGTCCTTTGGTTCTGAGGCTTCATTGAAAGCTTCCACTTTTTCTTCAATTGGATGTAAGTCTTGTGAATCGACCTAGTGGCCGAGGTAAATTACTTATTTTGCCTGGAATGTGCGTTTTTCCTTTCTCAATCTCACTCCAACCTGCAAAATTCGTTTCAGAACTCCTTCCAAATTTATCAACTTGGCCTTTTCTGTGAGGCCAGTCACGAAAACGCCATCCAAATTAACTACAACTTGGGACAATCGTTTTAATAATCTTTTCTTGGTTATTTGTATTATGGCAGAAGCAGAAGGTAAACAAAGTGTTAAATGAGTGTATTGTCATGATTCAAGGGGAAAAGTGCACTGCAGTATCAAGCCCCAATACTCGCCGAACAGTGACACATGTGGAAAGATTCACTGGACCACCAGGTTGTCCCAATTCTATCTAATAGTAAAATGTAGGTTAAAAGAATACGATCATCATGTTTGTGCACTTAACAGGTAAATAACTGTTCAGTAAACAAATTCTCCTTAACTAGTGGCAAAAAGGAGAATTATGAACTGCTAACTATCAACTACATAACTTAAACTCAACCCCTTTTTAAACCCTAACACAAACACAATACACACACAACTTGGATTCTAATGGTGAGATAAAACAGTTCAATAGCACCGATCTGGATTTCAGGATTAAATTGATTGACTTTGATTGCTTTCTTCCGAATGTCATGCAGATTGTTATGGCTGACAGGAGGTGGTCTCCGGACACATGCAGTCTGTGGTTCTCTGATTAAAATTCGATTTAAATGTCGCAGCTGGTGATTTTTCCCCTCTTCCTCCTGACAGGGGTCCGTCAATGAAATTACGATACATCGATGTGAGAAATAGCCAGCAGCTACTCTGGCAGGATTACTGTAGTCTTACAAAACACAGAAGAGACAGGTTTCCGGTTTTTCCTCTTTTCAGGCTGGAGCTGATCTACTGCACTATCATCATACAGAACCTGGCCACCTGGTCAGGAGCCAATCAAAACGCCATCGCTCGGCAGTTCCCTCTTAAAGCAGGTCTGAGTTCGAACACCATTCCATCCCACGTGGCACATACTGTTACAGGAAATAGCAGCATTGTAGAAATTCATTTTCCTGCTCCAGTGAACGTCACGTTTAAACTGAAACCATGGTATTTTTTTAAAGCCACAGTTAAATATTAAAACCACTGTTCAAAAAGAAAAATATTTACATGCTGCCATCCTGAAAAATATGGAACGCCATTTATGAAATACGTTTCATCACAGGGCATGTGATACATAGACAACAGAGAGAGGACTGGCACTTATTCATCCATGCTTCCCCCTTGTACAATCTGAAGTATTAACATATTTCAATAATTTACCCCCTGGGACAATTCATCCACAATCACATTATCGGTACATTATCAAAGTGAACAACCTTTACATTGATTGGTCGAAACAATAGAATCCATCTAAAGAGTCTCGCATTTCGAGTTTTTAGCTTTTCAATGAACACCAGCGGATTAGGATCAGTTGAGGCCAATGTTTCTTCGTTATCATCCTGCTTTTCCCTGTCCTTTATCTATGGTGCTTTGATCGTCTTTGCTTCGATTGCTATACCTTTCCTTGCTTTGGGACTTTGCTCTACTTCTTTTCTTGATCTTTAATCTTGACCTGTTCCACGTCATTACTTCTGGATTTAGCGCAGTTTCCTTTGCATTTTGTTCCCTGCCTCCTCTTCTTGAGTTGACACGTGTTTTTCCACTTTCTTTACTTTTTGTTTTACCCTACCTTTACTTCTAGTTTAGTTACTTTCCCCTCCATCTTTGTTTTTAATCTGTTCGCAGTCTCGATTTCTACTATTTGATTTGGCATTTTTTATCTCTCTCTCTGCTTTTACACATACAATTTTAATTTCTGGATGAGGTTGAGACCCTGGAGCCTCTCAGACACACAGTGTTTGGCCAGTGGACAAAATTGTAAACTCCCTGGCTGTTAATATATAGGACACTGGGACGTTTTGTGAGAGGGAAGACAATTGGAACCTGAGCAATGATGCCACAGACCATGGGTATTAAATACATTTTCTCGTTGCAGTTATATCATTTATTCCATTTGTCTTTCATTTCGTAAATTAGGTACTTCTTTCAGTTGAGTGTTGCAGCGCGAAGTGAATTGAAACTGCACCGAATGCGGGGAGAAGTAAATGGAAACTGCACCGACTCTGGGTCAAAGTGGATACAAACTGCATTAACCGCGGGGAACTGATGACACAAACTGCACTGGCTGTGTGGAAAAGTCGACACAAATTTCACCGGCTGCACAGAAAAGTGAAAACACATTGCACTGTGTGTTCTGGCTGTGGGGAAAATCGATACAAGCTGCATCGAATGCGGGGAAAAGACGATCAAAGCAATACCTACTGTTGGGGAAAAATGGACAATAACTGCACTGACTGCAGGTGAAAGTAAATTTACACTCCACGAACTGTTGGGTAAACTGGATACCAAATGCACCGACTGTGGGGTAAAATGGACGCAAATTGCACCGATTCTGGGACAAATTTGGCACAAACTGCACCGACTGTTGGTAAAATTGGACATAGACTGCACCGATTGTGAGTAAAAATGGATACAAACTGCACTGGCTGCAGGTGAAAGTGGATAGAAACTGCACCCACTGCGGGGAATAGTTGATTTAAATTGAACTGATTGTCGGGTAAAGTGGACACAAACTGCACCAACTGCGGGGCAAAGTGGGCACAAACTGCGCCGGCTGGGGGGCAAAGTGGGCACACACTGCGCCGGCTGGGGGGCAAAGTGGGCATAACCTATGCCAACTGTGGGCAAAGTGGGCACAGACATAACCGACTGGGTCAAAGTGGGCACAAACTGCGCCGGCTGGGGTGCAAAATAGAGAGAGATAGAGAGAGATGGGCAGAGATAATGAGAGAGTGAAAGAGAGAGAAGGAGGGATGAAGTGTGTATGATATAGGGCGAGAGCGAAAGTGAAAGAGAGAGAGATGACACAAAGATTGGCCGGGTGTTTAACAGTGAGGTTGAATGTCTTGGGCTACAGGAAAAAAATAGATGAGATGGTCAAATGGGCAGATAAGTGGCAGATGGAATTTAACCCTGACAATTGTGAGGTGATACACTTTGGAAGTAGTAATTTGACAAGGAATCATTCAATGAACGCCATAACACTCGGAATTTCTGAGGAACAAAGGGAACTTGGCGTGTGTGTCCATCGATATCTGAAGGCGGAGGGATAGGTTAGAGGGGTGGTGAAAAGGCATATGGGACACTTGCCTTTATCAATCGAGGTGTAGATTTCAAAAGTAGGGAGGTCATGTTGGAGTTGCATACAACCTTGGTGAGGCCACATTTGGAGTACTGTGGTACTGTGTGCAGTTCTGATCGGCACATTATAGGAAGGATGTGATCGCACAGGAAGGGGTGCAGAGGAGATTCACCAGGATGTTACCTGGGATGAAACATTTAATATATGAAGAGAGGTTGGAGGCGCTTGGGTTGTTTTCGTTGGAGCAGAGAAGACTGAGGGGCCACCTGAACGACTGTACCCGATTATGAGGGGCATGGACAGGGTGGATAGGAAGCAGCTGATACCCTTAGTTGAAGGGTCATTCACAAGCGGACATAGGTTCAAGGTGAGGGGCAGGATGTTTAAGGGGGATATGAGGAAAAACCTTTTTTTCCCAGAGGGTGGTGACGGTCTGGAATGCACTGCCTGGGTGGGTGGTGTAGGCGGGTTGCCTCACATCCTTTAAAAAGTACGTGGATGAACACTTGGCGCGTCATAACTTTCAACCCCATGGGACAAGTGCTGGCAAATGGGGTTAGGTAGGTAGTTCACCTGTTTTTTTCACGTTTCGGTGCTGACTCGATGGGCCGAAGGGCCTCTTCTGCACTGTGATTCTATGTTTCTGTGATTCTGAGAGAGTGAGAGAGAGAGAGATATTAACGAGAGAGAGAGAGGAGGAATTGCCCTGAGAGATGGAGACGGAGGGAGGAGGAGAGATTGAGACTTGGAGACACAGCAAGACAGGTCGAGATATGGAGAGAGAGGTCGAGATGGAGAGAGGCATAGAAAGAGACAAAGTTAGGCACATGTTGCGAGAGTGAGCCTGAGAGAGAATGAGGCTGAGAGAGAACGTGAGGGATAGACACAGAAAGAGAGAGAGTTGGAGAGAGAGAGATCGAGAGAAAGTGAAAGAGAGAAAGATAGGGAAGGGGAGAGGAAGAGACAAGGCAGAGGCAGAGAAGGCAGCAGAGAGAGAGACACTGAAATAGTGAAAGGAAAGATTAGCAAACGAGAAAGAGAAATAAAGCGAGATTGGAAGAGAGAAAGAGAACAGAGAGACAAAGTGAGAGAAAGACTGAGAAGGAGGGCGAGAGACTGAGGCAGAGAGAGAGAGAGATATAGATCCGCAGAAGGGAGATAGGGAGAAAGAGAGGGAGAGAGAACATAGAGAGAGTAAAGAGGAAGAGTAAGAGACAGCAAGAGTCATGGAGCGAGAGGGAAAGAGTGAGTGATAGAGACAGGGTGAGAGAGGCACAGAGAGAGAGAGTGAGACAGAGACAGAGAGAGTGAGAGAGAGATAAATTGGGAGAGACAGACAGACAAACAGAGAGAGTGTGCGAGAGGGGAGAGAGACTGCCAGAGAGAGAGGGAGAGAGAGAGAGAGAGAGAGAGAGAGAAGGCAGTGAACCAAAAAGACAACGATAGATAGATAAATAGGTAGATTGGATGACAGGTGGGCAGGCAGGAAGGCAGATGGACATGCAGACAGACAGGTAGGCAGATACACAAATTGACAGAGAGATAGATAGACAGGTAAATATGTAGATAGTTAGATAGATAGACAGACAGATAGTTAGACTGAAGTCTGAATGTCAGTTTAAGGGAAAGGAACTGAGAAGGAGAACAAGAAAGGCAGAAAGACAAACAGAGGTACACACAGAGATTGAAAGAGACGGAGAAACGTGAGAGAGAGAGAGAGAGAGAGAGAGAGACGCAACGACACACGCACATGGCCACACATGCACTCTCAATGTGTCTGTGTGTAAGAGAGGGAGAGAGAGAGAAATGAAGAGAACGAGACAAATAAAATTTTCGGTTGTGAGAGGCAGAGAACACAGAGAGAGCAACACGTACACACACAAACGGAGATGAACACACAGAAAGTGAGAGAGAGGTCTAAGAGAGAGAAGGCGATCGAAAAGGAGAAAAAACTTAGAGTTGCTGGGAGAGAAAGAGAGGGAGAGGCATGGAGAGAGAAAGACAGAGTGAATGAGAGATTGGAGGATGGAGAGGTAGAGAGGCAGAGTGTGTGACAGGGAGTGAGAGAGATTGAGAGAGTGAGAGAGATGGATAGAGATAGTGAGAGAAAGAGCATAGAGAGAGATGCGTAAATGCATTGAGCGGAGGAGACAGAGGGAGATGGATGGAATGAGATTTAGAGACACAGCGAGAGGGATAGAGAGAGAGGGAGAGAGAGAGGGGGAGAGAGACAGGGAGGCAGAGAGAAACGTTGAAAAAGGGGTCAGGGAATGAGCGAGAGAGGCATAGAGAGAGGCAGGGTTAGACACAAAGTGTGAGAGCGAGACAGAGAGAGAGAGAGAGAGACAGAAAGAAAGAGACAGAGAGACAGAGTGAGACATAGACTGGTAGAAAGATAGAGAGAGAGAAAGGGAAGTTTCGGGCGTGAGAGACAGAGAAACATGCACACACACACACGTCGACACTGACACGAAAAGGGAGACAGGGCTGCGAGAGACAGGGCAGTCGAAAGGAGAGAGTTGATGGGAGAGAAAGAGAGGGTGAGGCAGAGAGAGAGAGAGGGAGAGAGGCAGATAAATTGAGAAAGTAAGAGGAGGAGAGAGAGAGAGTGTGTTACATAGAGCGGGAGGGAAAGAGAAAGGGAGGGAGTCATAGGGAAGAGGAGAGAATGAGTGTTAGATAAATAGCGGGAGAGACCCAGGGAGACAGAAAGAGAGAGACATTGAAAAATAGAGGGGAGAGAAAAGAGAGAGAGGCAAAGAGAGAGACAGAGTGAGACACGGTGTGAGGGAGAGAGAGAGAAAGAGAGGGGGAGAGAGAGAGAGAGAGGGAGAGATAAAGTAACAGAAAAAAAAGAAAGGGGTAAGAGAGAGGAACGGACAAACACACAAGTAGAGGCAACAAAGAGGCAGAGAGAGGGAGAGAGCTAATGAAACAGACAAAGGAAAATTTAGAAAGGGAGGAAGAGAGAGAAGGCGTAAGTGAAAGAGGGAAAGAGAACAGAGAGACAAAGAGAGAGTGACTGAGAAGGAGGGCGAGAGGGTGAGGCAGAGCAAGAGACAGGGATTGGCACGCAGAGGGAGAGATAGAGAGAAAGAGGCGGATAGAGAGACAGAGAGAGTAAAGAGGAAGAGAAAGAGACAGCAAGTGTTACAGCGAGAAGGGAAGTGTGAGAGATGCAGACACAGCGAGAGAGGTACAGATAGAGAGAGAGAGTCAGAAAAAAAAGAGAAAGTTAGCGAGAGAGGTGGCGAGAAGCAGAGACAGATAGAGTGACAGAGACAGAGAAAGAGAGAGAGGCATAGGGAGAGAGAGGGAAAGAGAGAAATAAAAATTCGGAGAGAGATAGATAATTAGCTAGCCGGACAGACAGACAGAGTGAGAGAGAGGGAAACAAAAGGACAGAGAGTCAGCGAGAGCGATAGAGAGAGAGAGAGAGAGAGAGTGGGGCAGAAAAAGAGAGTGGGGAAGTGAGATGGAAGAAAAAGACACAGGGTGAGCGAGAGCCAGAGAGAGAGAAGAAGAGAAGAAGAACAAGGTAATGGGAGAGACAGTGAGTGTAAAAACCAGAGAGAGAGATAAAGAGTTCAAGAGCGACAGGGGAGGAAAGGGAGAGACACACCAAAAGGGAGTGAGTGAGATGTGCACGGAGAAAAAGAGGGACAGGTAGCGGGGGGAGGGAGAGAGAGAGAGAGAGAGAGAGATTGATAGTGAGATAGATTCGCATTTGATTGTGGTGTGGAATCAGTTTTTTAGGGATTTTGATTACATCCAGATATTTTGTTCGTTGACTATTTTAATAAATTGTCATCCTTAACCCACTGTAATCGCACAACTGAATGTCCACAGTTAAGAGGACAGTTACCCCACATGGTGTAATAGAACAGAGGCACTCGAAGGTTTGGAATTTAAACAATATATGGTACCAGTCAAGGATATCACTGAAACAATAGGAGATCTATATGAGGGACTGATGGTGATTGAGTGGACAACATATTATCCAGGTGAATACAGCTCTTGTTCTTTTTATTAGTTAATTAATTTGATAAGTAGAGTCCAGTCCTTGGATCATGTGAGCTCCATTTAAAAATAAACATTTTGTATCAATAAACTCAAAGTCATTATCTGTTTGTTCATATACTTTAAAAAACAATTTGAACAATGTTGCAATTTCAACATCCCTGAGGTGATCCCGCAGGGTATAAGTTAAAGGCTTTGGGAATGTATCACCTCAGTGTTTAAGGCAGATATTACCAGCAGCACAAAGGGGCACATCACTTCGCAATGAAACAACGCTATCAATTAAAGTGGCTGAGAAAATATTTCACACAATCTTTGCTGTTATCGGTGTTCCTGGTGTGTGACCAAAGCTACTGAAGTTGTGTAAATCTGTATGTGAGCGGCTCTCTCATTTTAAACTGTGACTGAAAATATTACATTCTGATCTGTTGCTCACTGTCACAGACACACTGAATCAGCGATATAATTTGCTGAATTAAAATGTCTTGAATGTTTCTGCGGCTTTATTCAATTTTGTCAAATGAAAACAAACCTTTGATTGTAACTAGCAGGCTCTCTGATGAATTATGTCCTAGTATTCAGTGGAAAATTGTGTAATGTTAAAATAGACCTTAGTGAAGGCAAAATCTCTGAAGGAATGTTCATTGGGAGTCAGAGGAAAATCACCCTGTGTGTGGGTCATTAATCAGAGTGGAATACCTGGCCCCAATCACCACTCTGTCACGGACTGTGCCTGTTCGTGTCAAATTGTCCTAAGTGTGTGTTAGTAACCAGATTGGAAAACCTCACTCCAGCGACCATATGTTTCTGGGTCTATCTGTTAATGTCTGTTTCTCTTAAGTGTGTGTCAGTAACCAGAGTGGAATACCTGACTCCAGTCACCAATCTTTCACTGACTTTATCTGTTCGTGTCAACTTGTCCTAAGTGTGGGTCAGTAACCACAGTGTAATACATGACTACAGTCACCAATCTTTCAATTACTGTATCTGATAGTGTCAAATGTTCCCAAGTGTGGGTCAGTAACCAGAGTGGTATACCTGTCCCCAGTGAACATGTATTACTGGCTGTATCTGTCAGTGTAGAATTTTACTGAGTGTGGGTCATTAATCAGAGTGGAATAACTGGCACCAGCCACCACTCTTTCACTCACTGCATCTGTTAGTGTCAAATTGTAGAAAGTGTGGGTTAGTAAAAAGAGTGGAATAACTGACTGCAGTCAACATTTATTTATGGTTATATCTGGCAGTGCAGAATTGCATTGAGTTAGGCCAGTAACCAGAGTGGAATACCTGCTCCAAGTGATAATGCATGACTGGGAACATTTGTCGGTGTCGAATTGAACTGATGTGGGTCAGCATCCGCACTGAAAGGATTCGTTTCGATTTGGAAATCATGTCTGTTTTTATTGATGAACTGTCTTTCCATTCCTTGGAGCTCTCTCTGCGTTTTACGTTCTGTATAGGGTGACAAAAAGAAGTGTTTTGATGTTGGTTGAAGATATTTGGTAGTGAGTGTATGAAGTTAAATGTCTGGATTTAGCTCCATTTTCTATTGAGCTGCTTCAACAGAATTAGATGTCAACCCGTTCCTGATATTGAAGCAATCCGCCAGCACTCTTACAGTGGTCCAATGTTCTTTCTGATTGTATTATAAGGCCAGAAGAGATCGGAGCAGTTGAAGGTCATTCCGCCCATGGAGTCAGCTCAGCCATTCAGTGAGATCATTGCTGATCTGATCATCGTCACCTCCACAATCCTGCCTTTTACCCATAACCCTTCATTCACTGACTGATTAAAAATCTGTCGAGCTCAGCCTTGAATATATTTAACGACTCATCATCTACAGCCCTCAAGGGGAACTAATTCCACAGATAAACTAATTTCTGAGAGAAGAAATTCCACCTAATCTCTGCATTAAATTGGTGAACGCTTTCTCTGAGATGATGCCCACTCGTCCTGAACCCCCCCACAAGGCGAAACAGCTTCTCAACATGTACTGTTTCAAGCCCCCTCGAAATCTTATATGTTTCAATAAGGCCCACTCTCATTATTTTCAACTCCAATGAGTACATGCCCAATCTAATCAATCTCCCCACCTGAAAAAAGTCCCTCCACATCCGGCACCAGCCTATTGAACCTTCTGTGGGCTGCCTCCAATTCCAGCATATCTTTCCACAAATAAAGGGACCAAAATTGTTGACATTATTATAAGCGAGTGCCTTGTATAGTTCTAGCATGACTTCCCCATTTTTATAATCCATTCCCTTTGAAATTAAAGCCAATATTTCATTTCCCTTCCCTATCAACTGCTGAAATTACCGTTTTCATATTCATGTACATGGGCTCCCAAATCCCTCTCTGCTGAAGCTTTCTGCAACTTTGTCCATTTATGTAATATTGAACTCCTCTATTCTTCCAGCCAACGTGCATAAACCCACAGTTTCCGATATTATATGGCATCTGCCAAGTTTTACCAACTCAGTTAACATTTCTATATGCCCCTGTAGGCCCTTTGAGTCTTCCTCACCTCTTGCCTTCGCACCAATGTCTGAGATAACTGGGAATTTGGCGATAGTAGATTCACTTCCATCATATAAGCCATTGATATATATTGTAAGTAACTGTGGTCCCAGCACTGATTCCTGTGGCGCTCCACGACTTACAGTTTACCATTCTGAAAATGCCCCCCTTATCTCAGCTCTCTGTCTTCTATTAGTTAACAAATCCTCTATCCATGCTAGTGTACTACCCCAAGACCATGAACTCTTATCTTATTAAGCAGCCGTGTGTACGGTACCTTATTGAACGCCTTTTTGGAAACACAAGAATATTGCATATCCTGTTTCCCCTTTATCCATTCTGCTTTTTACTTCCTCAAATAATTCTAATAAATTTGCCAGTCACGATTTCCCCATCATCAAACCATGTTAACTCTGCTTGATTATATTATGTATTTTAAATGCTCTGCTATCACATTCCTTGTCATAGACTCTAACGTTTTCCCAAAAGTGCATGTTAAGCTATTTGGCCTGTAGTTACCTGACCTTTTTCTCTCCCTCCCTTTTTGAATAAGGTTGTTACTTTGGCAGATTTCCAATCTTCTGTGTCTTTTCCAGAATCAAACGATTCTTGGAAGATAACTGTCAGTGCATCCATTATTTTTGCAGATACTTCCTTAAATATCCTAGGTTGCAACCCATCAGGGATTTATCGGTTTTTAGCTCCATTAGTTTCTTGATCACTTTTTCTCCAGTGATAGTTATTTCTTTATTCCCTTCCCCCATTTCCCCCATGATTATTTAGTATTTTTGGAACGTGATTGGTGTCGTCTACCATGAAGACTGATGCAAAGCATTATTTCAACTCCTCTGCCATTTCCGGGTTCCCCATTCTCATTTTCACAGACTCGTTCTCTAAGAGGCATTAGTTCACTTAAGACTGTCTCTTCATTTTTTTCTTATATTTAAAGCATCTGCTACGTAACCTTTTTTTAAGACCTGCTAGTTATCGCTCAATGTTTATTTTCTCAATCTTTAATGTATTTTTGGATAACTTTTCTTGGTTTTAAAAAAAAGATCATAATTCTGGCTTGCGACTAACCTTTGCCACATTGTACATTTTTCTTTTTTCAGCTTGATTCTATATTCAACTTCTTGGGTAGACTATGGTTGATTATGTCCATCCTAGAATCTTAATTCCTCACAGGGATATTTCGCTGATATGAGTCTTGAACAATTTTCTTAAACGTCTGCCATTGTTCATCAACCGTCTTTTCTCTTGAATTCATTTCCCAGTCTACTCCAGCCAACTCTGCCCTCATTCCTTTGTAATTATCCGTTTGTATGTTTAGCACAGTTGTTTCGGACCCATTTTCACTCTCAAACTGCAAACAAACTCGCTGCTTCTCTCATGCTTCTCTCACACTCTCTCGCTCCTAATGACCCCGCTTCTCCTCTCTCACTCTGACTGCTAATGGCCCCGTTGCTCCTCTCTCTCTCTCACTGTTAATGGCCCCGCTACAACTGTCTCACTGCTAATGGCCCCGCTTCTCCTCTCTCACTCTCCTCCAGTACACTGGCACCCCTCGAATGGCCAGATAATTTGAAAATAAGCGTCAGAGACATTGCACCCTCCTCCCGTACCTCATATTGCAACCGGGGTTACATCTCATCTGGGCCTGTGAATTTATCCACTTTCAAGTAAAAACCACTAAAACGTCCACCCATTCAAAGCTAATTTGTTCAAGTATATCACACGTCCCCCTCCCTGATTTCAACACCTGCATCATCGCTCTCCACAGTCATCACAGATGAAGAGTAAACGTTCATAACCTCACCTTTGTCCTTCAGTTACAGCACAACCTGCCACTTTGTTCCCTGATGGGTCCTACTCTTTCCCTGGTTATCCTCATGCCCTCAATATATTTATAAAATGCCTTGGGTTTTGCTTTACCTTTCCGGCTATTGTTTCGTAATGTCTCCTGTTAGCTCTCCTAACTACTTGTTAATAACCACACCCCTCCCCCACCACACACTTTTGATGCTTCTCTAGCGTTTCCGCGCTGTTTTAAAACCCCTGTATCTGCCATCAGTCACTTTTCTTTTTCCTTATCCAATCCTCTCTATCCCTTGACAACCAGTATCCCCTGGAATTGTTTGTCCTACCCCTCACCTCTGCGGGAACATGTTGGCCCTGAACTCTCACCATTTCCTTTCTGAATGACTACCGCAGGCCTTTTGTAGCCTTTCCTACAATTAGCTGCTCCCAGTCCACTTTGGCCACATCCTGTCATAAAATTTTGTTGTCGGCCTTCCCCAATTTCAGCACCTTTAATTACAAGCCATCTTTGTCATTTTCAATAACTACCTTAAAAGCGCAAGAACTATGGTCTATTTCCACGAAATGCTTTCCCCCACTGCCACTTATATCACTTTCCTGGCTTCATTCCCTAAGATTAGGTCGAGTGCCGCCCGTTCGCTCGTAGGGCTTTAGCCTTGCCTCAAAAAGCTCTCTTTCAAGCACTTTAAGAATTCCACCACATCGAAGCCTCTCACACTAAGACTATCCAAGTTAATATTGGTGAATTGAAATTTTCTACTATTATTACCCTTGTACACAACTCTGAGATTTTCCTACATATCCGCTCCTCTAGCCCCCCTGACTCTTTGGAGGCATTTAGTGCACCCCCAGCAATGTGATTGCCTCCGCTATTTAAGTTCTCTACAGATGGCCTCATTTGAGGAACCTTCTAATTTACCATCACTCCTTCTGGCATTAATTTACTTATTCATCAATCGTGCAATGCCAACTTCCATTTAGAACCCCCACCACCAAGTCGCCCTCAGCCTCCTGTCATGCCTGAACATTCTATACCGTGGAACATTGTGCTGCCAGTCCTGCCCTGCCACCAACCATGTCTCTGTGATAGCAACAATATCATATTCCCATGTGTTAATCAGCACCCTCAATTCATATGCCCTACTTTTAAGACTCATTTCATTACAATAGCAGCGAACCAGCCTTGCATTATTCCCCTGTGCCTTAACAGGTCTACGTTTGCTCTGTCTTCCAGACTCACTTAGCTTCTCTTCTATATTAGGCTGTGCACCACCCTCTACTGTACATTCAGTCATTAATACATAAAAATACCGAATTAGTTTTACCCTCATCCCAAACCCAACCCCAACATCACAAGCAAACCTCCCCACAAAGATGTTGCTCCTGTGCCAGTTCAGGTGCAACCTGTCCGACGTGTACAGATGCCAATTCGCCAGAAACATACCCTGATGAAGGAACCAGAAGTCCTCCCACACGCAACATTTCTTCAGCCACGCATTCATCTTCTCTATCCTCATATTCCTATACTCACTTGCACGTGGCAAGGGGGCCATGCAGATGTTGCAACCTTGGAAGTCCCGCTTTTTAATCTGCTGCCTAGCTCCCTAAGTTAATTTTGCAGTACTTCATCCCTCTTTCTACCTAAGTCGTTAGTACGAATGTGAACCATTTTTCCCTCCCTCTTCAGAATGCCTTGCAACTGTTCTGCAATATCCTTGACCCTGCTACCAGGCAGGCAACACACAACATCCTGGAGTCACGTCTATGGCTGCAGAAGTTCCTGTCTGCACCCCTAACTATTTAGTCTCCTACCACTATTGCTGTTGCACTCTTACCCCTCCCCACTTGTGCAGCTGAGAAACCCACAGTGCCTGGAATTTGACTCTGGTTGCACTCTCCAGTGGAACATTCACCCTTATCATTTTCCAAAACAGAAAAAATGGGTTTCAACATTACCTGCCTGGTGCTTTCCTCATTACATATCTGTGGCTTTCCTCATTACATGCCTGCATCCCTTCTTCTGACTGGTGGTCACCCATTCCCGCACTTCCTCAAGCTGGTGAGTGACCACATCCAAAAATGTTCTATCCACCTATCTCTCAGTCTCGCGGATGCTACGCTGTGTCCCAGCTGACGCTAACGCGCTGAAACCAATTGCTCAAGCTGGTGAATCCAGTGGCACTTCCTGCACTTGCGGTCATTCAGATTGTAATGCGTGTCGAAGAATCCACATGCAAATCACATGACTGACTCTCTTTGACATAAGTTTTATTTTATTTTTATTACAAAAAACTGTTTCACTAAATTTAAGTAAAAAACGATTTAGCTTTTTTCTGTCAAAATAAATTCAAATGCTGTAAATGTTACCTACTGTAATGTAGTTTTAAAGTGGAGAACAAAGAAAACACCTTACTCACTAACTACAATGCAGAACTCTCCCTTGTCCTGACATCACTCCTTATGAATTCCAGCACCGCCCAGTACCTGTGTGAGAACAGGCTCGCTGACTGGTAAACTCTTCAGCGCTCTTTATACAGTCGCTCTGTTCCCTCATAGGTAAACTCCGCATCGCTCTTTATACAGCCGCTCCGTTCCCTCAATGTAAACTCCGCTATCGCTCTCTACACAGCCGCACCGCTCCATGTCAGGTAAACTCCGTTATCGCTCTTGATACAGCTGCTCTGCTCCCTCAAAGGGGCATTCAGCTCCACACTTTTTACAGCCGCTCCGCTCCCTCACAGGTAAACTGTGTTTTCGCTCTTTATACAGCCGCTCTGCTCCCTCACAGGTAAACTCCTGCTCTTTAAACATCCGCTCACGTCTGGCTCTTTTTTGTTGTTTCACCTTTATAGTTTGTTTAATTTCCCCCTATCCTTTAAATAATAAATTTAATAATAATCAACAAGTGATTGTAACTCAGCTGCTAATTTCAATCTAAAAACAAAGCTAAAATCTGAAATATTCACCAGCCAGTCGACTGCCTGTCCTCCTGTGACCAAACTCTGTTTTGGTGCTGAAATCCTGTGCTCCCTGTCAGGGTCACACACGGAGAATGTTTAATCATTAATTTCCAGGCCCTTCTCCCCTCTCTCTGACAGTTAATCTACTGGGAATTGTGATCCTGTCCCGGGGAAAGTGTGGCCTCTCCACCTGCACCACTCGCTACCTGGTGGCCATGGCAACGGCCGATCTACTGCTCATTATCACACATGTCATACTGACCAAGATCAGAAATTATTATTTCCCAGTGACTTTCCTGGACATCACTCCTGTGTGTAGTGTTCACGTTGTCCTGCTGGTTGCAGCGACGGACTGTTCTGTGTGGTTCACCGTCACTTTCTCCTTTGATCGATTTGTGGCCATTCGTTGCCAGAAGCTGAGAACAAAATATTGCACTGGGAAAACTGCGGCTGTGGTTCTAGTGACAACCGGTATCCTGCTCTGTTTAAAAAACATCTCGTGGTACTTCACATATGAAGCTGTTGTGATAATCGACAATGTACCATGGGGCTGTTTTCCAAAGCCAAGCATTTATACTGATCCCGGATGGGTTGGATTTTCCTGGTTTAAGACAGTTTTAACCCCATTGCTCCCATTCGGATTAATTCTGCTGATTAACGCTCTGACAGTCACACACATTTTAGTGGCCAGTCGAGTCCGGAAGGGACTGAGGGCTCAGAGTAAGGGAGAGAATCGCAGTGACCCAGAGATGGAGAGCAGGAGGAAGTCAATGATTTTACTCTTCACCATATCCGGCATCTTCATCCTCCTGTGGTCGGTGCATGTTATAAAATTCTTCTATATTGATGTGAGAGGTTTAGTTTACCTCACCTATCCTGAATATATATTACAACAAGTCGGATTTATTCTGCGGAGTTTAAATTGCTGCACAAACACATTTATTTATGGGGTGATTCAGTCCAAGTTCCGAGAGCAGGTCAAGAAAACGGTGAAATATCCGGTTACATCAATTATTCAATTAATGAAGAAAAAAAACCGACTGTCAGACGCCTCAGCCAATCGGAGAGCTCCGGCTGCTGACGGACAGGCGCTTCCCCCAATGAGGGAGCTCCGCATGCTGACTGACAGTAGCATCAGCCAGTCAGGGATCGCCGCCGCTAACTGACAGCTGCTTCTGCCAATCAGGGCAATCATCCCCATAACTGACAGGCGGAGCAGCCAATGGAGCTGCATCAGATTTTCACCCACAGCCACCTCAGCCATTCAGGGAGAAGCGCTCGCTGAATGACAGCTACCTGAGCCAATTAAGTTGGCTTAGCGGCTGACTGACAGTCACTTCATCCAATCAGGGAGCTGCAACCTATTGACCCAGAGTCAGGTAGACCATTCAGGGTATTCTTCCTCTGCGCCGACATTCATCTCAACCAATCAGGGAGCAACAACTGCTCACTGACAGACAGTTCAGCCAAACAGTTCATTCCAACAGCTGACGGGCATAAGCTTCATCTAATCACGTTGATGCAACTAGTGATTCACAGTTAGTTCAGCCAATCTTAGCGTTCAGTATTTGACTGAGAGCTCCTCAAACAAATGGAGAGTCCCGAAGGTGTGACGGACACCTGCCCTGCCCGATTGGAGCGTTTCAGAATGAGATTGAAAGCTCTACTATCCAATCGGATAGATGCAACAGCCCTGGAATTTCCTGGAGTAATGAAAATACCGCCTTCAAATCCGACCAATAGCCGAGCGCCTTGCTCACCTCAGCAAAACCTATCCCAGCCCACTTAGCGATTGACAGAGGCGTAAGGTTAGGTTGCTTGCAGATCATCGGCCAATCAAAACCCGGCCCAATTGCTTCGAATCTGAAAGGGTAACCACAACCCACCGTCATGACATCATAACGCTCGATCCTGGCTGGAGGTTAGTCAATAATCCTTAAAGCTTTGGGAATTACGGCAGTGCAACTATATTTCACTGATTCTAATTAAAGCTGGAACCAAAAGGCAGAAATTCAGAGATTGAAATAGGAGGGACACAGGGAAAAGGAAGGATCAAGTTAAATGACAGAATCACAGAACTTTTAGCAAGTTGAAGACGGCCATTTGTCCCATTGTGTCTGCACCGAATCTCTCAATGAGCAACTCACCAAGCTCTATTCTCCAGCCTTCTCTCCATAACCTGCACTTTCTTCATTTTCAGATAACACTCTAATTCCCGAACAAATGCTTCATTTCAACCTGAATCCACCAGCTCTCAGTCACTGTCTTACAGATCCAAAAAACTCGCAGTGCGAAAGCATAATATTTAATGTTATCAGTGCGTCTTTTCCTGATGACCTTAATACTGAGCTTCCTCACCCTGAGTGCTTTCACGAAAATGAACCCTTTCCCCTTGTTTAATAAGGGTCACTCATGATTCTAAATAGACATATCAAATATCCTCTCAGCCTTCTCTTCTTCAAGAAAAACAATCCTAACTTAGATTCATCGAGTCATTGGTGTCATCAGCACAGAAAAAGGCCCTTTTCAGCCATCGAACCTGCGCCGGTCAAACAAGTACTTATCTATTCTGAACCCATTGTCCAGCACCAGGCCCATAGCCTTGTATGCCATGGCATCGCAAGTGCATATACAAACATATCTTACATGTTATGAGGGTTTCTGATTCAAACACCCTTTGAGGCAGTGAGTTCCAGATGCCCAACACTCTCTGGGTGAAAGAAAATCTTCCTCACATCCCCACTAAACCTCCTGCCCCTTACCTTAAATCTATGCCCACTGGTTATGGATCCCTCCACCAAAGGGATGAGCTCCTTCCTGTCAACCCCATCTATGCACCTCATAATTCTATACACTCAGTCATGTCCCCCTTCAATCTGCACTCCTTCAGGGAAACAAAACCCAGTCTATATAATCTCGCTTCATAACTAAAGCTCTCCAGTCCAGGCAACATCCTGGTAAATCTCCTCTGCACTCTCTCTGATGGAATGACATCCTTCCCATAATGCACATTCCAGAACTGCACGCAATACTCTAGCTGTGACCTGACCAGTGTTTTATATAGTTCAAGCATAACCTCCCTGCTCTTATACTCTATGACTCATCTAATATCGGCAAGTATCCCATATGTCTTCTTAACCAGTTAATCTACATGTTCCGCTACCTGAAGGGACCGGTGGATATGCACACACAGGTCCCTGTGATCCTCGGCACTTCCCAAGTACAATTCATCGTGTACTCCCGTGCCTTGCTTGTCCTGCACAAGTGAAGCACGTCACACTTAACCGGATTAAATTCCATTTGCCAATGATCAGCCCATCTGACCAGCGCGTCTATATCCTCCTTTAATCTGGGGCTATCCTATGCACTATTTACCACCCCACCAATACCCGTGTCATTCGCGAACTTAATGATCAACCATCCTACATTCAGTTCCAAATCGTTTATATATACCACAAACAGAAAAGGACCCAACACCAATCCCTGTAACTTCTCCAAGTTCAAACCTGGAAACATTCTCGTGAAGCTTATCTGTCCTCTATACAGTAACTTCACTTGCCCTGCCCAGATCTCAACGTAATAATTCAACTAGAGTCCAAACTAGTCATTTATGCAAGTTGAACTAACTTCCTTGCACTTATATTCTATTTTACGATAAATACAGCCTTGCTTTAGTTACTGATTTCTCAAAATATACTGCCACCTTCAATGGCTTGTCCTTCTGCTCATACCCCCTTCAGAGATGTAACCTTCATTTTGTGCTGTCTCTCCTCATGTTCTCGCTACTAAAATTAATTATTTCGCATCTATTTGTATTGAACTTCATCTACCACCTGCCTATCCATTCCACTGACTTGTCCAGGCCCTTTTGAAATGCTATTCTATCCACCTCACAGTTCAGAAATCTTCTGATTTAGTTGCTTATCAGCTGAAATACCTTTATACCTTTCTTTTCTCCCCTTGTAATGTTTTCAAGACCAATACAACAATTAGCTTTACTTTATATCATTAATATTAGTTAACATGACCAATTCACGATTTACACTCAATGTACCCGTCTGTGTGTTGGCTATCAAGTTAACTTTTACAAGTGAAATCGAACATTATACCGTGTGGATCAGTTATTATGCCCAATAAAATAAACACGTACAATTGTACTCCTCTGCATAGGGTCTGAAGCCCAACTTAGCAATCAAATGTCAATTTATGCTAGAGTATACAATTGATCTTAATTATTTAGCATCTATGTGTTTGTGTGTGTGTGTTTGTTTGTGTGTGTGTGAGTGTGTTTGATTGTGTGTTTTTCTCTGTGTGTGTGTGTGTGTGTGTGTGTGCGTGTGTGTTTGGGCGCCCGCGGTCACGATAAACCCCAGCCGAGGGAGATTGCTGAAGGTGAGGTTGTGTGTGCGTGTTTGTATTTGACTGTGTGAGTAAATATGTCTATTTATGTTTCTGTGCGTCTGTGTGTGCGAAGGTGTGTGACAATGTGTATGTGTGTGTGTGTTTGGGCGTTTGTCTGTGGTTGTGTGCATCTATGTCTGTCTGAGTGCCTGTCCGTGTATGTCTACGTGCATGCGTATATTTGCGTGGGTGCGTATTTGAGGATATGTCTGCCTGTGTGTGTTGCTCTCTGCATGTATGATTTTTGAGTGCGTGTGTGTATGTGTTTGTGTATGTTTGTGCGTGCGTATCGGAGTGCACGCATCTATTCATGTATCTGTCCGCCTGTACGTTTCCTTCTCTTTATATGTGTGTGTGTGTGTGTGAGAGAGAGAGAGTGTACATCTCTCTGTCTTTCGATCTGTGTGTGTGTGTGCGTGTGCGCAATGTGTTTCTGTGCCATGTGAACATGACAGCATCCTACAGTGGGAGAGCGCTGATTGTGAGTCTGTTTTGTGTAGGCGTCTGTGTCTGTAAGCCTGTTCGTCTTCCCGTGTGTATGTGTGGGAGAGAGAGAGAGAGAGAGAGAGAGTGAAAGAGTGAGAGTGAAATAGTGAAAGAGAGAGAGAGTGATAGAGTGAGAGTGAGAGAGAGGGAGAGAGAGAAATTGTTGTTCCAGTACACACTATATTTTTATTTACGAAATACCTTGTTAATGTTCTGCCATTGATCTGATCTCTGTGTAAAAAAAGTACAAGGCAGTGCTTATTGTGAAATGAGAATTATAAGCCTAACCAGTTTGTAAGTGTGTTTAAAATTATCAGAGTAACGCATGTTGCATCAAAAGAGATTGAACGTTAATACACTATTAGTCAAAGTGGAACAGTCATGTACTAAAAACAATAAAATGCTGGAAAAACTAACAGGTCTGACAGAATGTGTGGAGAGAAAGACTGAGTCAAAGTTTCGAGTCCGTATGACTCTTCTTCAGTGGACCCAAGGGTAGTCATGCAGAGTCGATACACTAAAATTGTCTTACTCTCCACAGATGCTGTCAGACCTGTTGAGTTTCCCAGCATATTTTTTTTGCTTCAGATTTTCAGCATCCGCATTATTTTGCCATTATGGGACAGTCATGTACTGCACCTTAACATGTTTGATGAATAAAGTATATCATTTTTTAGAAAACTAAAGTTTTACACAGTTTGAATTCTCCTTTCTCCAATTTATCACAGACTTTCATTGTGTCCATTTCATCCCGTCTTCGCCCTGTCTTAAACCTCTTAATTGCCTAACGTTTTCCAGCTCTGAAATAAGCTCAATGGCATGAAATATAAAGTCAGTCAGTTCTGAATAGAAATACAATGAAATAGCCAGGACTTCAGTAGTCAAAGACGTGTCTTATGAATGTCAGTTACAGGACTCGATTAAGACATTCTGAGACGCTGAGGTATGTCAAGTTTAAAACGGCCCATTCCGTAAAAGGTTTCCTTTGTTACGCTCACAGAAAGTGGACTGCAAATTTTACCTTCGCAAATTTGCATCAGTAAAGGCACAAACATCACATTAATTTGGAACTAAAATACATCTTACAAAATACTTGTTTGCATTAGATAATTTCAAATTAAAATACGTTAACGATTTGTTAATTGGTAAAAATGAACACTTTTGACGACAGAAAGAGAAAAGCTGTTAGACCAATCAGCAGCTTATTAAGAGGAAGCAGTAATACAAACTGCAGGAAATCTGTTTGCACATCATATGATTCGAAAACATTGAAAAGTTTTCTTTCGTGATGTTTGGAAAGCAACATCATCGATGATGTCCTCAAATAATAAGCTACCAAATGTATCACTTTGGATGTACATAATGCAGAGGGCAGATCGCTATCCTTGCAGCAAACTTTAGCCAAATTCATCGATCTCAGTCCTGGAGAACTGAGCAGAATTTCTCAAGTAAGTGTTTGTGAACGTGCATCATCCTTACAAAGATATATTCCGTTCAAAGCTTGTGAACACTTCAAATTCTTGGATTTCAAAAGTTACATATCCAAAAATGTAGATATTGATCTTGTGCCAAAGAGATTAAAAAATCCGTGCGCAACTCGACCCGAGGCACAACTGATGCTGCCGTGCAGCTGCGACCAGCAGACTGCTGGATTTATACACGCCGTTTTCAAGTTAACCATTCAACATGAAACACATTTAAGCTACAGGAAATAATTATGTGGACAGCAGCAAGGGGATCTGAATGGAATCCTTCCTTTTGTATGAATAAAATATTTATCAATGGGGTTTTACGGCATTTTAAAATAAAACATTGTTACACCTGCACAAATACATGAACTCATTCTGACTAATAACTTTGTAACGATATAGGTAAAAATGTATTTCACATATTAGAATGAAATGTCCATATTTGTATTGTAACATGCCAGTTTCAACCGATTATGTCCAATTACCACCCTCTCAGCCACCGACTGCCCGCCCCACACGCTTGAAAGCGTGAAATCACAACGGTCCGGAACATTTACGGACCAACTTGTCAGGACTAAACAGGATGGGGGACTGGAAGAGCTCATAGACATTGGGAATGATTGAGAACTTTGGGCATGGTGTTTTCCTGAGCACCAAATGGTGCCGATTATCTCAGCCATCGTTCCAATGGACAATTCAGCAGTTGTCGCATCGATCGTTTGGTCTCCCCAGCAGCAGTCACATCACTCGGTTGGTCTCCCCAGCAGTGGATACATAGCACGGGTGGTCTTTCCAGCAGCAGTTACATCGCTCGGGTGGTCTCTCCAGCAGCAGTCACATCGCTCGGGTGATCTCTCCAAAAGTAGTTGCACAGCTCGGGTGGTTTCTCCAGCATTAGTCACATGGCTCGGGTGTTCTCTCCAGCAGTAGTTACATCGCTCGGGTGGTCTCTCCAGCAGTAGTTACATCGCTCGGATGAACTTTCCAGCGGCAATCCCATCGCTGAGGTGAACTCTCCGGCGATATACAGCTAAAGTGGATCCAGAGCATGTCGTTTGGCTAAAGCAAAGCTTTTCAATCGGGGCGTGTGTGAAGGGCAAATGACAAGCATCCAGGGAAGGCGTCTAACACGAAACTCACAAGCACTCGGGCAAAGGCAGATTCGTCCCTGTGTGCATATTATTCTGGGTGTCATAGACCCAGCTTGGGCTGTCCCCCTGAATATAGGGAGTTTGCTCATGAACAGAAAATAGGAAAAGGAATGAGAACACTCAATCCCGGCGTGAGAAATCCCGGCTTCTCTCTCAAACCCACACACACACAGATACACAAACACATACTCACTCAATTACACACACAAACACGCACACAAGAACACTCAGCCGTAGATTTTCACTTGATCTCACACTATTAGATTGTCAAACACAGTTTCTCAAATATATGCACTCTCTTGCCTGCTCTCAGTCACAGTATGATACACTCAAACTGGCCCTCATACACTCAGCCTCATACACACCCACTCACAGACTGATTTTCACTCACGCACTGAAATCCCAAGCTCACTCAATCTGACACTGTGAAAATGCCACGCATTCTCTCTGTCACAAAAACACACGCACACACACACACACAATATCATAGACTCATGAACACTGACACTTTTCCCCACAATCACACTCACACACACATTCTCTCTGACGCATTTTCACGAAATCCCATGCTCACACAATTCCACACTGTCCAAATCTCTCTCTCTATCTATTTCTCTCTCTCTCTCTTTCACTCGCACACACACAACATGCACACACTCACACAGGCAGACACTCACAGACACTTTGCATTCCACATTTTTTCTCTCACTGACACGGGCATTCACTCACTCCCTCACACACACTCACAGAAGCACTCACACATTAATCACAAGAACACACTTACTCCGTCACACACGCACTCTCCCAGAATCAAATACTCATTCAATATCACACTGTCAAAATGCCACACATTCTCTTTCACCCTCACACACACACTTTCACTCACACAGACTCAGACTCACATGCACACAGACACAAACCAACATCCACACACACACAGATTCTGTCACACAGTCACAATATCATACAGTCAATGTCTCACACACATTGACACTCTCACTCTCTATCTCTCACAAGCAGGCAGACAAACAGATTCACATACTTACTGACACACCCTCACAAAAACTTTTCAGCTCTCTCAATTGTATGCACTCACATATCACACTCACTCACAAACTCTTGCAGAGAAGCACTCATGCGTATCAACAGGCAATAGCAAACATACATTCAGAAACACTCTCGCTCTCTAATACTCTCACTCACACGCACATTCACACATTCTCTCAAGCACTCTAAATTTCACACATCCTGCTGTCCCACCATACAAAGAAACGTATTCGCACAATCACGCACTCTTTCAAACAATTTCTAACTCACTTTCATAATCTCAAAATGACACACTCTTACGCACACACTATTAATGCCATCAGACACAAACATAAACACAAATTTCCTGAATCACAAATAAGGAAAATCATAGTCAAACTGACTCACAAGCTCTCCCTCGCATGCTCCCGTCACACACACACACTCACATGCTGTCAGATAAAAAATAATATAGTCGCACCGCACTGTCACACACACACAGATACACAATTGCTCAATCTTGCCCTGTGTTTGTCTATGTGTGTGTGTGTGTGTGAGTGTGTGTGTTTTATGTGGATATGTTTTTTGTTTGTTTGTGTGTTTTATGCACGTTGACATCCCGAGCGTGTTGGAGTGAGTCTGCTGATGTGTGTGTATGTGTGTGAGGGTGTGTTTTCAGGTAGAAATTCAATCATGATTTTATTGGATGCCGGACAGACTCCAATACCCGAATGGCAACCTCATTGTCCCGATTACTTAATTCATTACACACCTTAAGGATTTCTATTTGTCCTAATCGGTGATAGTGCAATGGCGGGCGTTGATCCCACAATCCCCCGCGGATGGGAAAGCCCACTATCAGTGAGCAGGGCCGCACTGCACTCTGGGAGAGTGAACCGACTGCACATGCGCAACAATACTGCGTGCTTAACAGGAAGCTGCTTCTCATTTACATTTAATTATTATCACTGTTATTATTATTTAGCTCCTCGACGGGTCAGAGTTCCAGTTCCTTCTCAATTCTGAAGATTCGAATCTTCCTTTCTCTTTGTCGAATTAAAATAAATGCCTGCAATAAGACACTGAAGCCAGAAGGCCAAAGCTGCGGACCTGTGGCCGGGGTAAGACAAAGAGCAGCGGTCGATGTAGCCGGTGGGCAAGACTTAACAGTGGGAGGACCAGAGAGACACAGGAGGGCCAGGCGAAGTTTAGAGCGGCACGTAGCGGTTAGGATGTGAAATGACTCCAAGCGCAGTCTCCCTCTTCCTCAAGCCCAGTTCAGTTGGCAGAGGCAGGAGGAAATGTCTTCAAACATGAACTTCAGCTTCTCAACTCCAGAACAAAAAGAAACATTCAAGCTGCACAACAGATTTACTCACCAATCCCCAGACTATATCCGCCCTTATCACATCAACTGTGGTGTGAGATAGTTTAAGTCGTTTACTGTTGAAGGATTTCAGATATCAAGTGCTATTAATGGCTTTAGAAATAGGAGCAGGAGAAGGATACTAGGACCCTCGAGCCTACTCCGCCATTTAATAGGGTCATCGCTGGTCAGATTATGCGCTTAGCTCCAAACCTTTGCTCCATTTCCATATCTGTCCCCCTTTGCCCTCCGTTCCCTTGTCGATGAAATCTCTACCGAAGTCAGCATTGAATATAATCAATGACCCAGATTCCACTGCTCACTGGGCAAGGGAATTAATGAATCTGGGAAACAAGGAATTCCTCATCATCTCCGCTACAAATGCTTGACTCATATTCTTTAATTGTGCCACTAGTTCTGAATCCGGCACAAAGGGAAACATCCTCTCAGCAAACACCTGGTCAAAGCGTCTCGGAATTATACCTGTTCCAAGGCGACTCTGAAGTCCAATATGCACCAGTTCAAAGGGCTGAAAATTTGCTCATGAGAAAACGCCTTCATCACTGGAATCAGCATCTCTGAACTGCCTGCAGTGCAAACATTACCTTCGTTATGTCAGGAGACCAAAGTGAGTAGAGAAGATTAGACGAGAATGGATTCATCGATGAGGGACCTCCGTTAAGTGAATAGATTGGAGGAGCTGGCGTTGTTCTTGGAGAAGAGAAGCTTGAGAGACTAGGTAGAGATTACCTGAATCATGATTGATCGAGACAGAGTAGATAGTTATTCTTCTCGTTGGTAGTAGGGCCGAGAATCAGTTGAGATTAGGTTAATGTGTTCGCCAATGAAGCAATGGTGACATGAGGAAAACGACTTTGACACGGTAAGGAGATCAGGTCTCCAAAGTTCTGTCCGAGAAAGAGATGGAGCAAAGTTTAATACTTTTTTCTGAGAGGATATCGGATGGGAAGCTGAAGGGAAAATATTTGCTGGGTTTCGGGGAAAGGGTGGACAAGTGGCAGTAGTGAGATTGCTCCTGCACCGTACTTTCACAGGCTGGATGTGCTGAAAGTCCTCCTTCTGTACTGAAACCGTTCTATGATTCACACATAGAGCTGGGTATCAGTTATGCTGACTGCTCCGTTGCATCCCCTGTTTAAATCTGATTTCTGCTCCAACAAATCCATGCTCACTTTAAGGGCAAATGATTGATGCTGGAATTTGAACAACCCAAAGGGTGTGCTGAATGATCTCTGGAGTGAAGATTCCTCATCAAGTTTCACGTTCTAGTCGCCATATCTGGTTCCAAGCTGATGAAAGCTTTGGCACCTGCCAGTTCTGGCATGGTCCCTTGCACTGTTGGAATATCATAGTCAGTACTCCTTATTGGTTGATTTAGGTCTTTGGGATCCAGGCAAATACTTACTCGTCCATTTGCCTTCTCTCTCAAGGCATTTCAATTTACCAATCCATAGGCTCAATGACTTGGGTAATTATTTTCTTCTCTTTATCTCTTGGAGCTCACTTTCAAGCTTCCTTTCTGCTCTATTGGTAATTTACATGGGGTATGAAACAGTGATATTCCCTGGATCAATCATCATGTGATACGCAAAATATTCAGTGCATTCACATATCTTATCTAAACTTTCTGGGTCCAATTGGACCAGATCTTTCTTTCATCTGCTCGGAGGACGCTGTTTCAATCAATGTATTATTTTCAATCCTCAGTGACGCCTCATTCATTCCTTGATTTGCTGCGATCAGATACAGCTTTTCACAACTGCTCAGCCCCAGGTTAGCAGGTCCATCTGTTTCAGTCGCATATACAATTCAATTAACGTCACTTCCTTTTGGGCCCTTTCACTTTGCTCGTCCCCAGTTATGAAATATCAGTTTCACATTAGAACTTTAGAATAAGTTTCCTGGCTTTCATTGCATCTTTCTTCAGGGAACCATTCCCTTTCAAACTTTCGGAAAATATTTCCCGGTTTTAGCCTGAAGGGTTTGGTATTTCTTTGTGTTCTGGCATTAAGCTTTGGATTAATGTTTGTGAGAGTATTTCCCATCTCATCCAGGTCTGAATAGTTGCGTAAGTTACTTCTGGCAAGGAAAAGCCACGTCTATAAATGTCATTCAGTTGTCTAGTTCCGATCTCGTATGTATCCTCAACCTCATGGCCATTTCCTAGGGAATGGAGTTTTTGATTTCTTCTCTTCCACTTTAACCCTGTTTCTCTGCCTCTGATAATTTGTTGACCTTGTTCTTTCTTTGCCCCCGTGCATCTGTTCCCAGTGATTGTGTTGTCCACAAGCTCTGCCTCCAAGTGTCTGTGGGCTCTGTTTGCCACCTGTTTCTGCAGGCAGGTACTACTGTGGGTCAACATTGTATCCCCGCACTGTGAGTCATAATCATGACGAAATTGGTCATTTACATTTGGAGTCATGGAGGGTTGTGGAAAACAATAATTTCCATCCCCACTTCCCAGATGGTTTATGTTTTGGAAAACCTGGTGATCAATGAAGAGGAAACATGTGGCAATCTGGTCCAATATGACAACAATGCAAACGCCTCAATTGCCGTGCTGGCTCGGCATGTAAACTTTGAGTTTGAGAGGATGGTAGTTCCTACCAGCAGGTGCAGGAAACATGTTATTGTATCTGGATCTGAATTTGCAGTTGCAGAGAAGATGAAAAAAAATGCTCCAGGGAGACAGATTGTGGGAGTGGAGCCGAGTGAGACGGTCACGGTTCCATTGACATGTTAAATAGGTAATTGTGACTTTTCAAGTGGTGGGCTATTGTCCTGTGGGATGGCGATATCTTCGGATATACAAGTTAAAAAATCATAGAGGCCTTCAGAACAGAAAAAAAGACATTCGGACCATCGAGTCTGCACCGGTCAAACAAGTAGCTGGTAATTCTAATCCCATTTGCCAGCACTAGGCACATAGCCTTGTATTCCAGGGCATCACAAGTGCAAATCCGTACACTTCGTTGATATTATGAGGGTTTCTGCCTCTACAACCCTTTCAGGCACTGAATTCCAGATTCCCACCACCCTCTGGGTGAAAAAACAATTATTCCTCGCATCCCCTATAAACATCCTGTCCCTTACATTATATCTATGCCCGCTGGTAATTGATTCCTCCAACCAGTGGAAAACTCCCTTCCTGTCTACCCTATCTATGCTCCTCAAAATTTTATACACATCAATCATACCCCCGCCTCAATCACCTCTGCTGCAGGGAAATTAACCTCAGTCCATCCAATCTCTCTTCATAACTAAAACTCTCCGCCCCAGGCACACCCTGTTAAATCTCCTCTGCACTCTTTCATATACAACCACATCTTTCCTACAATGCGGACTACAGAACTGCATGCAATACTCAAGCTGTGGCCTATCCATTGTTTTATACACTTCCAGCATAACCTCCCTGCCCTTATATTCTATTCCTTGGCTAATAAAGGCAAGAATCCCATATGCCCCCTAAATCAACTTATCTACCTGCCCCGCTAACTTAAGGGACGGGTGGACATGCACACCAAGCTCCCTCTGATCCTCTATTCATCCCAGGGTCCTTGCATTCAACGTGCATTCCCGTGCACTGTTTGTCCTGCTGAAGTGCATTATCTTATACTTATCCAGATTAAGGTCTATATGCCACTGATCAGCCCATCTGACCAGCCCGTCTATATCCTCTGTTAATCTTAGGCTTTCCTACTCACTATTAACCAACCCACCAATTATCATGTCAGCTGCAACCGGCCAGCTGGATGGGCTCAATAGTTTGTGAATGGAAGACACGATGGAAATCTCTCCAATGGTCTGAGTGCCCCCCGATTCGAGAATGAATCTAGAGTGAGTTTCAAACAATTCCAGGCGAGGCATCCTCCATGCTCCGCAACAACAAACCAGGGAAATGATTCTTGTTATCGTGTCCACGGACAGTCGATACATGGCCCAGCCAGAACTGCACACATTTTTGCACCTTGGTGTTGAATTCGGCAAGATCTGCAACAGTGCAGGGTTACTCCAGCGATAGGCATTGCAGTAGATGTTGCATAGCCTGTGGCTCAGTTCCACATTCACAAGTTGTTAGGCTGGTTGTATGTCCCCATTTGCTTAGTGACACCTTTGAAAGACCTAACTCTGTTAAGGCAGTTCCAGGTTGCTCATTTGCAATTAGCGCCTTGGGGAAGGCTTTCATCCAGTAGAATGCCCATCGCTGGGTTTTGTTCGCGACTGGCGAGCCGGTCTTTCCACAAGGCGATGCGGGCTTCAGATGGGGTTGATTGTAATGGAACAGCAATGTTCGTGAAGCTGCTCGGTTACTTTAGGCGGCTGGGTGTAGGTGTATGACCATGTAGAGGGTGTCATCTGATGTTTGACAGAGTGGCTTTTTCTTGCTGGCTACCGTTCGTCTTATATCAGGAGGAGTGATACCCGCCAGGATATACAGGCTGTTGGTGTTTGTTGGTATTAAACAACCTGTGATCAGTCAGCAACTTGCATTCAGAACTGCAACCATCTTCTTACCTTGAGTAGATCTTTCCCATGCAGGGCAGGTGTATTCGGCAGTGGAATAACAAAGAGCAAGTGCACTGGTTCGCAATGTTTTCCAGCTTGCTACCCATTTTGTGTTAGTGAGCTTATTCAGGATGTTGTTTCATGCGCTCACTTTTGCCTTTGTCTTTTCAATGTGGTTCTTGAAGGTGAGGCACCTATCAAGTGTGACTAAGTAGATAGGGTGTTCGCAATCCCTCTGTGTTGCTCCACACCAGGTTACTTTAAACTGGCATTTGGCTTCACGGTTTCTGAAGTGGAATGCACAAACTTGTGTCTTTGATGGGTTTGTGCGAAGGTGGTTTTCTTCATAGTCCGATCTTAGTCCCTCCAAGGCCTCAGAAAGCGTTTTCTCCACAGTGTTAAAATCAGTGCCTTTGGCAGTTGCACATAAATCATCAGCAGGTATAAAACGGCGTGTGACACCATCTATAGGTTGGGCATTCGTGTAGATGTTCTACAGCAGCGGTGCAAGCATGCTTTCCTGAGGAAAACCATTCTTCTGAATACGCCACGTGCTGGTCTACCCAACTAGTTCAACATCGACCCGGCGATTCTGAAGCATGCTTTTTAACAGTTCTGTTAAGTGAATATCTTTTGTCATCTCTAGGATCTTGCAGAGGAGACGTCTATGGTTCATTGTATCGGATGCTGCTGACTGGTCTAAAAAACAACACATGTTACCATCCCTTGCTCAAAACCATCTACGATATGTTGTGTGAGGTTGAGCAGTTGGCTTGCTGTTGATTTGCCGGGGCGGAAACCTGCTAGCTCTGGAATGATCTTCCCATCTACAGATGGTGGTATCCTATTGAGTATCAGGGATTTAAACAACTTATTGGTGCGGCAAAGCAGTGAAATTGGACGAAAACTCTTAGGATCTGAGGGATCTTTTCTTGGCTTTTCTTGTGCTATTACCTGTCCCTTCTGCCAAATATTATGTTTCTTGTGTGTTGCCAGGCAGTGGTTGAACAATTGGAGGAGCCATTTCATTGCTTTTTGTCCAAAATGCTTTATCTGCTCCGTTGCTCTGTTTTCAAGACCAGGGAAATGAAGGAAGAGTACACACTGGTCACTGGCACCGAGGCACTATAGGAAAACAGTAAATTCCCAACTCAAAATGGTAACAGGGGACACCTCCGCCCCCACGCACCCCCACCCTCACACTGCCACCCCCCAACAGCCATTGCTCGGTAACAGCGAGAGGGAAACTCAGCAGCAATGCTTTAGTTGTCCTAGCTGAATGAGAACCCGTTGGCAGCCACTGCCCCATTGTCCCACCATAGATAGGATTTTAACAGATTCCATTCATCGACCACATGCTAATAGGCAAGCTGCCTTCCAGGTGGACTCGGGAGATTTTCAATGTCTCAGTCAGAGACTGAGACAAGACCAACAATCGGGGCAATTCCTGGTGCTGGACTGAAGGAACACAGAAATGCCGCACCAGATTGCGTGCCACACGTTGAAAGAGGTGAGGTAGATTGATTTGTGCTAATGGGATAAAGGCTGCAGTCAGGCTGAGAGCAGTTAAAGACAGGCATCAAAATTCAGATGCTTTGGAGGAAGAAAGTCCTCCGATCGATGACTGGGACTTGCTGTGGAGACTCGCAACATCTCCACCTCTGGAGAAGTGTGGTGGTGTGAGGTAGAGTAGCTTTATGAGGTGGGCCAGGCTGATCCTCAGCAAGATGGTTTCTCCAGCACTGGTGGGGTAGGGGGTTGTGGAATCTCCTGTTGGAGGTCTGCATGTGTCTGACACCATCGTGACTGTCCCATATCAGACAGAGAGGCTCCGTGTGACGGTGCTAGTGAGTTAGCGCTTCCTGCGGGTGTGGTCTCGCCCATTCCACCGACTGAAATGCAGGTCAAATGGAGGAAGAGGATTCACTGCTCAGCAACACGGAGGCACCCACGGCACATAGTGAGTTCCCAACTGGAACCCGTGAAAAAAAACCCCTGCAGGAAATTTGGCGGAAATGCTGAAAATGATAGAAGCCGAACACCCCCTCCTTTGGACTCAGAGACAAAGTATTGCATCAACACTACTTTAACACATGTTTTGTCAAAATGGAGAATGACTATCTACTGAAAATCATTTCCCCAGCTCAAGAGAAATGTGGGGAATCCCAATCACCCATGGCACTCTCATACACACGCTGCTTTCCAGATGACAGCGCAGGATTGTCAATGCCAGTGAGATATAGCAGATGAGGCAAAAATGTACCCGAAGGCCTGGGCACACCCTTTTGTGGGAGTGAAGTTACAAGAGCGCGGAATATGTGCCACAGGTAAAGCCAGATTCGACCGTTTTTGTTTATTGCTGTTGGACGGACGGGTTTGGAGGTTTGTGGGATGTGGATATGGCTGAAGCCAATCTGGGAGAATCCACTGCCGGTCATCGACATTCGGCTATCACCTAGTTTGGCGTCTACAGCCTTGGACCGTATTGGCTGCTACTTCACATCATTGAAGAAGCGCTTGGAGTTGCACGGTGGCGCCGATACCCACACAGGGACAGTCCCTTAGGTGGCGATATTCAGCTGGATAGCACAGCTTTGTGGGATGGCCATTCTGCAAGAAAGTATTCGAAATCCCCAGGTCTTCCTGTGCAGGCACTGTGCTTGTAAATGCAAATCAGCTTTTAACAACGCAGCAGTGAACTTCTGAACCAGGTCTAAGACATACTTGGTACACTGAGGGTTCAGTTGGAGTCTGTTCCTTTCCAGGGTATGAAACACTGGGTTCTACACTGTGTGACGATTTTGACCTCAGACACCACAGCTGCAGTTGTGTCCTGTTCCTTTCCCCGTCCATTCAGACATGTTGATCAAACACGTATGATAATCAGTGGGAAAGGGGCAGAGACTGTGCAGTGAATGCTTTTAAGAATCTGTTTGGAAAATCCGTGAGAAATATTATCCCTGGCAATGAGCTGCATGAGATTCTCATTAAAGACGAATTGGCAGGATCGTTCAACACATTCATCCCCCTAATAATCATCACACGACTTATTTATCTAAGTAACTTTCTTAATCGTTCTCTGCTTAATGATTTTGCTGCTGATACTGAATCACAGCAACAGAGTTTGAAACTCTGTCATGTGGGGCTTCAAGTAACAACTTCAAAAGAACAGTGATGCTACTGTTGAATCAGCCAACTGTCATGACTCGTGGACGTTATAAGTTAATTACGATCTAAGATTTATCTTCCAATTAAAAGCAACAAAATAATGTCCTGGAAGGGAGGACGGCTTGAAGTTGAATTGAACTCTTGCAGGAGACAGGGCATTGTTATCTGGTTGACATGGATATCTGAGGCCGAGGTTCAAACCTACTGAAAGTCAGTGCTGAGCTTTAACACCTTGACACAAAGGAAGAAGTAACCTGTGCTTTGATGAGTACAGACTTGAAAATCTCAGAACCAGTCAGACCGGAAGTGTCAGGGGAAAGAAGACCCACGGCAGTGGCTGCTATGCCATGCAGAAGAAAATAACTCATTTTCAGGTAATGACCAAGCAGATAGCTCGTCAGAACCACGGACTGGTAAGAGTTAAAGATGGTGGAACCACCAGAGGGAATCTTCATTGCGAATTTCAGTCGATTGTGTTCAAAGGCTTGAATAGTAGAGAGACGGTGAAGAAGGGAAAAGGATTCCTGTTAGAGCCGGAATGCGCCAGATGTTAAGGTTAGGGCTACATGGCTACAGATAGTGTCTATAATGTATAAACTCGGAGTGAGTTTTTCTTTTTAATTATGAAGTTAAAGCGGGATATATTCCCTGTAATTTAGTGTACTAGTTGCTGGCTCATCAATGTTTAGTCTTGGTTGATTTCAGTGAGCTTTGCAGAGCAAAAGTCTTAAAAAGAGAAAACTCGTTTTGCATAATTTTGCAACGTCACTTGGACTTCAGATCTCTTTCTAAACGTTAGCAGACTTTGTGCAACAAAACACACAGACATATGGTTCAACAAATGTAGATAAATTGAGGATATATTAATTCCCCAATTGATCTGTTCTGCTGGTCAGCGCAATGACAGAACATGCAGCCGACAGTCAGCTGCGAAATTTTCACAAAGTTGTTGCTCAGATCCGAAGAGCTCAAGACGATCAGGCAGTTACTATGGTCTCCTTCTTTACTGGACTGTTGAGAGCTCCACTGGTTTCAGTGCTGCAGTTCATCACCACAGTGGATACGAACCTCCTGCACCTCCTCCTCCTTTTTAAATCAATTCATTCTGCTCCCAAAATGAGGTTTAAATAAAGCCTTGGTGTATATAACAGGTTGTTCTACTGAAAATAACTATTGTGTGCACTGCAATAAATATATTTCCTGGTTATGTCAATACTGGAGACCAGAGCATGGGAGAGCCTGATGATCTGACACATGCAGAACCAGGGAATGAGACACTGGCAGAGCCAGGGGGTCTGATATTTTCTGAACCAGGGGATATAACACTGTCTCTACCTGAGGGTCTTACATTGGATGAATCAGTTGGTTTGACAATGATTGAATCAGGGGATCAGCCATCTGCGGAATCATGGAATCAGTCAATCGCTGAACCAGGTATTTAGTGACTCGCTGAACGAGGGGTTCAGGCACTCGCTGAGCCAGGGGATCTGATAGTTGCTGAGTAAGTGGCATAGAGTCACGAAGTCATAGCTGTGGACTTGTAAAGTGCAGGAACAGGCCCTTCAGCCCATCGTGTTTCTGCGAGACACCTGCACCAATCTACTCTAATCGCATTTTCCATCACTGGGCACATAGCCGTGTATGCAATGAAGTTTCAAGTGCTCATCTAATTACTCCTCAAACGTTGAGAAGTTTCCGTCCTCTACCACCACCTCGGGCAGGGTGTTCCAGATACCAAACCCCTCTGGGTGTAAAAAAAAAATCCTCATATATACTTACCTTAAATCTATGCCCCTGGTAATTGAGACAAGTTTTCAGGGCAAAAGATTTTTCCCACCTCCACAATCTATTTCTCTCATAGTTTTGCATACCTCTCTCTGGTCCCCCCCAGCATTCTCTGCTCTAAGGAAAACAGCCCTAGCCTATCCAGCCTTTCGTCATAGCTGAAATTCTCATCCCAGGCAACATCCTGCTGTATTTCCTCTGCATCATCTCCAGTGCAACCACATTCTTCCAATAGTTTGGCGACCATAACTGCACACAGCACTCCACCTGTGACCCAAATATCGTTTTTTCAAGCTCCAACATCATCTTCCCGATTCTAAATTCTATGACACGGCTAATAAATGCACATATCCCGTAAGCCTTCCTAACCACCTTATCTTCCTCCGCTGCTGCCTTCAGTGATCAATGGACATGTACACCAAGGCCCCTCTGATTCCCTGTTCTTCCAAGGGTTCTACTATACACTGTGTATACCTTTGCCGTGTTTGGCCTCCCAAAATGCATCAGCTCACATTTCTCAGGATTAAGTTCCATTTACCACCGCTCTGTCCGTCTTACAAGCCCACCTATATCATCCAGGACTCTAAGGCTTTCCTCCTCACTAATTATGTCACCACCAATCTGCAAAGCTACTGATCATAGCTAATATATTCAAGTCCAATTCATTAATGTGCACTAAAAACAGCAGGGGTCCCAGCACCTTTCCCTGTGTATCGCCACTGGACAGTGGCTTCCAATCGCTAAAGCAACCGTCGACCATCACCCTCTGCCATTGCCACAAATTTAAATTTTGACTCCAATTTGCCAAAGAGCCCTGGATCCCATGGGCACTTAACTTATTGACCCTCAAAAGCCTTACTGAAGTACATGTTCACTACATCAACAGCACTACCCTCATCTACACAACCAGCCAGCCCCTCGAAAAATTCAGTCAAAGGTGTTAGATATGACCTCCCTCTGGGAAAGCCATGCTGACTATCTCTGATTAACCCCTACCTCTCCAAGTGGAGATTAATCCTCTCCCTCAAGACTTGTTTTTGTCAATAGTTTCCCTACCACTGATGTAAGACTCACTGGACTGTAATTACCATGTTTATCACTGCAACACTTCTTGAATACTGTTTTAAATTCCCTGTCCTCCTCTCCACTGGCACCTCTCCTGTGGCCAAAGGGTTTTGAAAATTAGTGTCAGGGCCCTTGCAATCTCCTCCCTTGCCTCACATAGCAGCCTGAGAAACACCTCATCTGGGCCTGGTTGTTTATCAATGTTCATTCCCGCTAAACCAATAACACCTTCTCGCTTCCAATGCCAATTTGTTCAGGTATATCACAGTTCCCCACCGCTATCACTACATCTACGTCTGACCCCTCCCTTTTGTGAACACAAGCGAAAATTAATAATTCAAAACATCACTTACGTCCTTCACCTCCACGCACACATTGCCACTTTCGTCCATAATGAACCCTACTCTTTCCCTGGTTATCGTCTGCACTTAATATATGTATAAGATGCCTTGTGATTTTCATTTATCTTGCCCCTTATTCGCCTTCCTAGTTACTTTTTCTCAGTACCCCCTACACTTTCTACAGTACTCTAGGGCTTCCACTGTTTTCAGCCCTCTGTATCTGACATGAGCTTTCTATATTTTGCTTATATCCCTTGACATCCAGAGTGCACTGACATTGTTGGTCCTGCCCTTCTCCTCTACGAAAATATGTTGACCCTAAAATCTTACTATTTCCTCTTTGTTTGCCTCCCATTGGTTTGATGTAGACTTTCCAACAAGTAGCTTCTCCGAATACACTTTAGCCAGATCCTTTCTTGTCAATTTGAAATCGGCCTTCTCCAATTCATGAACTTTATTTCCGGTTTATCTTTGTCCTTTCCTATAATTACCTTAAATCTTACAGAGTTATGGTGACCATTTTGGAACTGCTCCCCCACAGACACTTTTACCACTTGCCAGGCTTCATTCCCTAAGACTCAGTCCAGTCCCGCCCCCTCTCTTGTAGGAATTTATGCGTGCAGGCTTAAAAAAGCTCTCCTGCATGCACTTTAAGATTTCCATCACCATCCACCACCCCCCTAACCCGCTCCCTCTAAGCATTCCACACTAACGCTATCCCCATTAATAATACGGAAGTTGAAATCCCCTACTAGTATTGCCCTATCACATTTAATATTCTCAGGAATTTGCCTACATATCTGACCCTCTTCCCAACAACTCCCCGCCTCCCAAGCCCCCCCCCCCCCCCCCCCTCCCCCCACCCCCCCGCCCCCACCCCACAAATTCGTTGAAAGAAAGGATCATATTCTGGCTGAACATGAGGAAGAGACACTGACTGAATCAGAGCACAAGTCATTGTATGCACCATTGGATCTCACCCTGTCAGGATCAGTGAATATGATACTCACCAATCCAGAGTATCTGACTTGAACCGCAGCATCTGACACAGTCTGCACCGTTGGATCCCATTCTGTCTGAATCAGAGCGCCTGGCACTGACTGTAAAAGCGGATATCACTCTGTCTGGGCCATAAGATATGACATTTTCTGACATTTCGGATCCAGTGGATCTGATAATGCCTGATCAAGTGGATGTGACAATGAAGCAGAGGATGAGGCACTGGGTGAAACAGCACACAAGACAATGTCTGTAACATTGAATCTCACTCTGTCCGATCCAGATTACCTGACACTATCTGAACTGGAAAACCTGACACTAACTGAAAAAGAGGATCTGGCCTTGCTGTAACCGGAGCATCTGACATTCTCTGAACCTGAGAAAATGACACTGCCTGCTGTAGGGTATCTGACACTTTCTGAACCAAGCACCTGACAGAGCCTGTAGCACTGCCTTAACCAAAGGTTCTAACACAGCCTGATACAGAAGATCTGTCACTAATCGTTTCAATGTTTTGGGAAAATCTGGAGCAGTGGACCATACTTAGTGTGAACCAGAAAGTCTAAAACTGTCTGCTCCAGTTGACATGACACAGCTTGAACCATGGAATCTGACACTGTCCGATCTACTGGACCTGGCACGATCTGGATCACTGGGTATCACTCTGTCTCAGCCGTATGATCTGACACTGTCTGTTCCAGAGGATCTTACACTGTCTGATCCAGTTGACCTGACACTATCAGAAACGCTATGCCTGACGCAATTGGACACAATGGATCTCACTCGCTCTGCACCAATGGATCTGACATTTCCTGAAACAGTGGATCTGGCACTATCTGATCCAATGGATCTCATTCTGTCTGATCCGGTGGATCTGTGTCTCTATAAACTGTTTAATATATTTTACACAATGGTTTAATCTATGGACAACATCGTGGCTCCCACGACATCCTTGCACAGTTAGTGGGAAAGCATGTTCAGGATGCCGGAAACAGTCCAGTGAGTGAGTGAACTGAGAGCCCGGATTAAACTTCATGCTGGGAATACCTGAGGGCTCTTAAACAAAAAATAAAAATACCTGGAAAGACTCAGCAGGTCTGACAGCATCTCCGGAGATGAACACAATTAACGCTTCAAGTCCTTATGACTCTTCAACAGAACTAAGGAAAAAAAGAAAGGAGGTGAAATAGAAGCTGGTTGAAGGGTAGTGGGTGGGACAAATAGAGCTGGATAGAGGGCCAGTGATAGGTGGAGATAGCCAAAAGATCTCATTGACAAAAGGACAATGAGGAGTTGACGGTGGTGATATTTTCTAAGAAATGTGCTAATAGGTGACATTAAGGGGAGAAAGCAGGACGAGCAAGGTATAGATATCCCTGGTGGGGGTGGGGTGGGGGGATGGGATCGAAATAGACTAAAAGGTTGAGATAAAACAATGGATTTAAATACATTTAAAAACAATCGAAAAAGGTGGGAAAAGAAAAATCCATATAAATTATTGGGAAAAGGGGGGGCATCGAAAAGGGGGTGGGGATGGAGGAGAGAGTTCATGATATAAAGTTGTTGGTTTTCTATTTTTCCTTAGTTCTGTTGAAGAGTCATACGGACTTGAAGCGTTAACTGTGTTCCTCTCCGCAGATGCTGTCAGACCTGCTGAGTTTTTCCAGGAATGTTTATTTTTGTTTTGAATTTCCAGCATCCGCTGTTTTTTCCTTTCACCTGAGGACACATGTCCCAGTGGAGAGCGCATGCGTGGACGGAGGATTGTGGGGGAAGGGCGTGCGAATGGTAACGCATGCGCAGATCCGGGAATGGAAAGTTGCACGCGTTCGCAAAACCGCTTGTGAAAGCGGAATGCGGCACACATTTATTGGGGGTGGGGGGCGCTTGGCACATGCGCGGAAGAGGAAGGGCAGGGAAGGAGAGGGCGAGGGCGGGGGCGGGGGGAGCGCGTCGCGAGGAACAGGCGATTGCGCTGCACGGGCGTGGACCGTCCTCGGGCTGTGGGGGAGGGGAGGAGCAGCGGAATAATGAAGGTGAATGGCGGGATTGGAGACAGTAAACCGCTGAGCTCGCGGAAGGCCTTTCCGTACCGGAGGGTGTTGGAAGGAAGACAATGCGCATGTGCGGTGGTTGTGGAGGCGGGACTGTGTCAACATCGTGTAGGAATGCGGCCAGACTGCGCGTGCGTGACCGGTAAAAGTGGGACTGCGCATGCCCAGATGCGGGTGGCGGAACGAGCAGCGTGTCGATTCAAAAATAAACGGTAGGGCAGCGACCGCGCCTGCGCAAGAGCGGGAGATCCAACCCACCCACAGTGATCAACCAGAGAGGGATTCCACACTGGGGCTGTGTCAGAAATCAACCAGAGTGGGATTCCACACTGGGGCTGTGTCAGAGATCAACTAGAGAGAGATTCAACACTGGGGCTGATTCAGAGATCAACTAGAGAGGGATCTCACACTAGGACTGTGTCAGAGATCAACTAGAGAGGGATCTCACACTGGGACTGTGTCAGAGATCAATTAGTGAAGGATCTCACACTGGGGCTGTGTCAGAGATGAACTAGAGAGAGATCTCACACTGGGACAGTGTCAGAGATCAACTAGAGAGGGATCTCACACTGGGGCTGTATCAGAGATCAACTAGAGAGAGATCTCACACTGGGACTGCGTCAGAGCTCAGCTAGAGAGGGATCTCACGCTGGGCTGTGTCAGAGATCAACCAGAGAGCGATTCCAAACTGGGGCTGTGTTTGAGATCAACCAGAGAGGGATTCCACACTGGGACTGTGTCAGAGACCAACTAGAGAGTGATTCCACACTGCAGCTGTCAGAGATCAACTAGAACGGGATCTCACACTGGGACTGTGTCAGAGATCAACTAGAGAGGGATCTCACACTGGGGCTGTATCAGAGATCAACTAGAGAGAGATCTCACACTGGGACTGTGTCAGAGACCAACTAGAGAGGGATTCCACACTGTGGCTGTCAGAGATCAACTGGAGAGGGATCTCACACTGGGACTATGTCAGAGATCAACCAGAGAGGGATCTCACCCTGAGGCTGTGTCAGAGATTAACTAGAGAGTGATTCCACTGTACGCTGCCTAATTGCCCTGCTTTTACACTAAGCCACTTTCAACCTCAGTCGCACTTACCCGCGCCCAGTTTACTCTGTGCTAATCTCCATCACCCTAAGCCTGGCTAACTCATTCTTTGCCCTGTCCCCTTCATCATTCACGGCCACACACTCCCTGTACTCTTTACATCATGGGTCTGCATCTCTCTCACTCTGTGCCGCAACACTTACTTCTAGCAATAGAAGGCTTAGGAGCAGGAGTAGGCCATTTGGACCTTCGAGTCTGATCCTCCAATCGATAAGATCATGCCTGATCTGACAGTGGCCTCAAAGCCACCTTCCTGTCCGCCACTCCCCGTAACACTTGACTGTCTTCTCCATCAAGAATCCAACTTCAATAAATTCAATGATGCAGCCTCCAATGCTTTCCGAGAAAGAGTTTTGGTATCCTTAGCTATTCTGAGGCCCCATGCCCTTCCGCATTATTCCGAATCACACTGCACCTTCACTCATTCCGATACCTCATTACTCGAAAGTCCAAGCCCTCTTTGCCCCGTTGCCCTTATCATTCAGTTCCTTCTTTAAATCATTCATGGGATGTGGGCATCGCTGGCTAGGCCAGCATTTGTTGCCCATCCCTAAGTGCCTCTTGTGAAGGTGGTGGTGTGCTGCCTTCATGAACTGCTGCAGATCATGTGGCGTAGCTACACCCACAGTAATGTTAGGGTGGGAGTTCCAGGATTTTGACCCAGTGAAAGTGAAGGCACGGCTGATATGCGAAGAAAAGTACAGGACAGGAACAAACAGGCCCTTCGGCCCTCCAAGCCTGCGCCGATCATATTGCCCATCAACTTAAAAATATATCTCCAAGTCAGGATTGTGTGTGGCTTGGAGAGGGCCTTCCAGGTGGTGGCGTTCCCCTATGTCTGCTTCCATGTCCTTCTATGTGGTAAAGGTCGCAGGTGAAACCCGGCAGGGAATGGAGAGTCACACAGGCACAGAACATCGAGCTGCGCACGCCCGCGCAGTGGACACCCACCATCTTGCTGAACTGCTCCTGTTGCGTATGGAGACATCGTCGCCCTCACTCCTCCCGTGAGGCAGCTATACTTGGTCATGCCCACTCTTACAGCACGGCTTCCTATTTGTCACTGGCAATAATCCTCGCAGTCAGCTCCACTCTTATTGGCTGCTGAGCGAATGAGGGGCAAAAAAATACAGCAATCAATCACTGATGTATCCAAGCAACCAGAGTTATAATCAATGATAACGCAACACATATGGAAATAGGAATTAGGATCAGGAGTATCGCCTTCGTGCCTGCACCTGTCATTCAACAGTATCTGATTGTGGCACAACTCTACATTTCCGCCTCCGTCCGATAACTTTTGACTTCCTTGTTTGTGAAGAGTGTATCAAACTCTCACTGAAAAATATTCAATGAGCCAGACTCCACCGTTCACTGCGGAAGAGAATTCCACAGACAAACCACCCTCTGAAAGAAAAAAAAAATCTCCTCATCTCCGTCTTTAATCTGATATTCCTGATTTATTAACTGTGTCCACTCTGTCTATTCTCTCCCACAAGAGGAAACATCCTGTCAACAATCACTCTCTCAAGACCCTCTAAATCTTACAGGTTTCAAATAGATCACCTCTCATTCTTCTAAACACCAATGGATACAGGCCCAAGCTGTCCAAAATTACCACAGTAATACACTGGCAGTATGTTTGAAAGGAAGACGGGAGCCCATTGCTGGCGGTTGGTGTGAGCTCAGCAACACGATTCTGGTTTGGTCAATGTTGCTTGACGAAGCTCATCACATGACTGAGGACTGTTTCTTCATTGAGACACAGAAGGGACTTATAGGCACTGCTTCACCCACCATTATAGTGTCACAACACAGTCCCGACATGACACAAATCTCCACTGAGATCTTTTCAGAAAGACAAGGTACAAAATTTCACCTCTCAACAAGCCCATGATTTCCACTAACTGCACCTACCACACAGTGCCGTGGAACCTAATGCACCCATTGCTCTTTTTTCAAAGGATTACAGAGGATTCACAGCATTAGAGCAGGCTATTCAACCCCTCTGCTCCTTGCCTGTATTCCTACCCCACACCAGTCTCCACCCATCCCCATTTCATCTCTCCACATCCTCATATCCTACTATTCATTTCTCCCTCACTTGATTGTCCAGATTCACCAACCCCTCCCTTAAATGCATCGACACGATTCAGCTCAACCCGTGGAAGTGAGTTTCACATTCTCAGCGTTCTCTGGGTAAAGCAGTTTCCCCTGAATTCCCCAATTGGACTTAATAGTGAGTATATGATATTGATGGCATCCTAATGTTCTGGTCCCTTTACCTCAGCAAGCCCCCGCCCCCAGGACACAAGTGGAATCATCTTGCCTAAGTATACCCTATTGAAATTGTAGTTGTACTTTTCTGGGGTCACCCATCAATCTTTGTGTTTCCCACCTCATTGAGAATACCCAAGAAGACAGCCACGAAATACATGACAGCGTGAATAAACTTGGAGAATGTGCATGCAAATGGCAAATGAAGTTCAATGTGGATATGGAAAGAGGATTGCAACTGGAAGGCGCCACCACTCCTTCACAAATAAGACTCGTAAATAGCCATAGGGTAAAGGAATCTCGGGTTACAGATTCCCAATACATTAACAGTGGCAACACGGGTCAGCAAAGCTACAATAATCACAAACAAAGCATTGGGGTTGATAATTAGTGAAGTACAAATGAAAAGTAGAGTAGGTGTTTGGAACTTATATAGAACCTGGGTTAGACCTCCCTGGAGTATTCTGCACAATTCCAGTTTCCGCATCACACTCGGAATACTGGGCACAGGTCTAGGCTCCATGTCAGTGGTATGATTGTTCCTGTGGCTCTATCCGCAGCCTCCTGTATAGGGTGTACAAGATCCCAGCCTCCCAGGTTTGAAACTGCATGGCAGAGCGCTCAAAGAAGCTCAGCAAGACAAAGGGGCCTTACCTGTTCTCTGCTCCACCTTTAGGCTGCAGAGCTAATCGGGCATCCATCCCCAGGAGTGCAGTCGATAAATGGAATTGCTTCGAAATTGCTCCGTTTCAGCAGGAATTCTTGCTCATGGGTACTCACACTCCATCTTGCAATGGCACAGCGCCAAGGCTCTGCTGCTGAGATTCTTTCTTACTGTGCCTGCGGGGTGTTTAATGTCCTCCTCCTGCAGCTCACCTGTCCCTTTTCCAGCAAGGATTTGTTTCCCCACAGGCTCTAATTGGGAACTCAATGTTTGTCGTGAATGTCTCTGTGTTTGACCAGTCTGTCCTCTTCCTCCATTATACCTGCACTGCTATTGGGTGGATCTGGAGAAGTCATCGCGTGATGCTCCAAACTAGTTGGGACTAGACATCCAGATTAGTTTCCCTACTTGGTAGAACATCAATGCTGTCAGAAGGGCTCACGTCTGGAGTTTCCCCAGTGGTGGTAAAGCAACCTTGACGTTGTGTGGCCTGGCCTATTGCAGCGTACTGCCCCACTGTCCAGGGATAGAGACTTCAACACGTTAGTGGGGGAGGGGGGTCGGTCACCAAATCATCGGTTGCAGGGTGTCCCTGCTCCAAATCAGCCCTATCTTAACCCCTGTCGGTAGACACTTGCAGCTTGTTTGCAGCCACACCCCTACCAGCGATTGGGCCACTAGCATCGTGTGAGTGAACAGATGCCACTGAATCAGCGATCGGTGCTCCTGTGTACCTTCAATCTCCGTGGGAGGCCGTGCCTAGATCATTGGGCACATATCTGCCTCATCCCCTGGGTCACAGAGACTATGATGAACCTGTGAGACCATCTAGCGGGCCGCTTGTATGTCCAACCCAGCCTACTAGGTCGTAACCCATCTTTATAAAAGTCATCATGATCTGATTCGTTGTCCAGCTCACATGGCTCGCCTCGCTCAGTTGTGCTCGATGCAGCGCCTGGGCACTTCTCTTCTCCTCAGCGTCAGATCGTGTTAACACAACGGTGGCTTCCACCTGCTTGGCGGAAACTTCCATCTTCCCGATCTCTGGTGCTACCTCCTCAGGCGCCATGACAGCCGAGTTCATCGCCTTGGTGTCGCGTTCGGCCGGACTTCCCCCTGGCTCCGTTTTCATTGACGACCGGCCTTTCCAGCTCATTGACCGATGGGAAAACAGGGACGGAATTTATTTAACCCCAAAAACAACCCATGTCCTCAAAAACAAAAAGGTAATCCATCTTGACATAACCCTTGGTGACAGTGGTTGTGGGGTCGGTGGTGCAGGGTGCAGTGGTGATGGGGAAAATGCAATACTCACCCGCAGTATCTGCTGCCGCTGTAGACAGTTGGCAGGTAGAACATCGATACAACGGTAAGCATTCAGTGAACGGGTGTAACTATGGAAGCGGGCGATGCTGGTTGGTGTCGACACACATGGTGGGTGCCGTGACAACACGGGACTATGTCACAATGGCTTCGCGCTGGACAGTGTGACGTCAGCACGAATCACATTTCCCCAATTTCGAGTCTTGAGCGAAGAGCCAGGGATCAAATTGCAGGATTTTGCAAATAGAAAAAATATAAATAAAGTTTTGCACTTCTTCAGCGACTTTCACCATTTCAGAATGTCCCCAAATGTAAACCAATGGATTCCTTCTTAATGAGTAGTCACTGTGGTAACGTAGGGCTGCAGATCAACCGGGTTGCAAAGAATGGCTTTGGAGACAAGCTAAATCTAAGCCTTTAATACAGTCGGGTATTTGAGGAGGAAATTCTTCCCTCAGAAAGCAGTGGGAATGCGGAACTAGCTCCCAAAGGGATTGGAGGAAGTGAATGGTGACGATGAACTTAAGGGGGGTGCGGGGTGGGGGAGCTGGATAAACGCATCAGGCAGAAAGGAATAGAAGGATACGGGGATGGGGGGGGATGAAGTAGTGGGTGGGAGAAGGCTGGTGTGGGAAGGATAACCGGTATGGAGCAGAGGTGCCAAAAGGCCTGTATCTGGACTGCCAACCCTGTGAAATTCTACAAAATAGATCAGTGGCATCAATAATGATCTCTCCGATACACAAGCACCGCGCCTTCGCATTGCCATACTCCGTTCAATCACCCCCTCTAACTGAATTCAGACACACCCTCGTGTGGCATCCCTCACCAGTTCATCTCTGATACATCCCCTGTACTGGATCACTCTCCAGTTGACCTCAGAGATTCCCCAGTGTGGGATCCCTCTCCAGCATATCAGAGAAAAACCCCAGTGTAAGACCCCTTTCTATTTGATCCCTGACATCTCCCAATCTGTGGCCCCGCACTAGTTGATCTCTGACTCCACACAATGTGGGTTCACACTCTCGTTGATCAGAGGCATCCCCAATAAGGGATCCCTCTCTACTTGATTTATTTCAGGCACCCGCTAGTGTGGCATCCCTCTCTCGGTAATCTCTGATAACACCGCCACCATGTGGGATCATTTTCCACTTGATTTCAGCCACTCCCCAGTTTGGGAACATTTTCTGGTTGATCTCGGAAACTGCACAGTCTGGGATCACTCTCCAGTTGATCACTTACTTTCCCCAGTGCAAGATCACTCTGTAATTGACCTATGAAACCTCCCAATCTGGGGCACCGCCCTAGTTGATCTCCGGCTCCCCACAATGTGGGTTCACTAATGAGTTGATAAGAGACATTCCCACTGTGGAATCCCTCACTAACTGATCTCTGACACAGTTCCAGTGTGGAATCCCTCTCTAGTTGATCTCTGACACAGTCCCAGTGTGGGATCGCTCTCTAGTTGATCTCTGATGCAGCCCCAGTGTGGAATCCCTCTCTAGTTAATCTCTGACACAGTCCCAGTGTGGGATCCCTCTCTAGTTGATCTCTGATGCAGCCCCAGTGTGAGATCCCTCTCTGGTTGATCTCTGACACAGCCACAGTTTGGAATCCCTCTCTAATTGATCTCTGGCACAGCCCCAGTGTGAGATCCCTCTCTGGTTGATCTCTGTCACAGCCACATTTTGGAATCCCTCACTAATTGATCTCTGACACAGCCCCAGTGTGAGATCCCTCTCTAGTTGATCTCTGACACAGTCCCAGTGTGAGATCCCTCTCTAGTTGATCTCTGATGCAGCCCCAGTGTGAGATCCCTCTCTGGTTGATCTCTGACACAGCCACAGTTTGGAATCCCTCTCTAATTGATCTCTGGCACAGCCCCAGTGTGAGATCCCTCTCTGGTTGATCTCTGTCACAGCCACATTTTGGAATCCCTCACTAATTGATCTCTGACACAGCCCCAGTGTGAGATCCCTCTCTAGTTGATCTCTGACACAGTCCCAGTGTGAGATCCCTCTCTAGCTGATCTCTGATGCAGCCCCAGTGTGAGATCCTTCTCTGGTTGATCTCTGACACAGCCCCAGTGTGGAATCCCTCTCTAGTTGATCTCTGATGCAGCCCCAGTGTGAGATCCCTCTCTGGTTGATCTCTGACACAGCCACATTTTGGAATCCCTCTCTAGTTGATCTCTGACACAGTCACAGTGTGAGATCCCTCTCTAGTTGATCTCTGACAGATCCAGTGTGAGATCCCTCTCCAGTTGATTCTGTGGAATGGTTGGATCTCCCACTCTTGCGCCGGCGCGGTCACAGCCCGACCGTTTATTTTTGAATCGACGATCTCGCGCTGCTCTTCCCGCCACCCGCATCCGGGCACGCGCAGTCCCACGGTTGACGGTCACGCACGCGCAGTCCGGCCGCATTCCTCCACGATGTTGGACACGGTCTCGCCTCCTCATCCACCGCACGTGCGCATTGTTATCCTTGCAACACCCTCCGGCACGGAAAGGCCTTCCGGACAAGCTCAGCAGTCGCTGTCTCCAATTCCCGCCCTTCACCCTCATTATCCCGCTGCTCCTCCCCCTCCCCCCAGAGCCCGACGACGGCCCGCGCCTGCGCAGCGCATGCGCCTGTTCTTCACGCGCTTTCCCACTAACTGTGCGAGGATGTCGTGGGAGGCACCAGGTTGTCCATAGATTCAACCCTTGTGGAAAATATTATATTGGAACAGTTTATAGAGACACAGATCCAGCGGGTCAGACAGAATGAGATCCATTGGATCACATACGGCCAGATCCACTGTTTCACAGGGAAATGTCAAATCCATTGGAGCAGAGCGAGTGAGATCCATTGGGCCCCATTGGGTCAGGCCTAACGTTTCTGATAGTGTCAGGTCCACTGGATCAGACAGTGTAAGATCCTCTGGAACAGACAGTGTAAGATCTTCTGGAACAGACAGTGTAAGATCTTCTGGAACAGACGGTGTCAGATCATCTGGAACAGACAGTGTCGGATCATCTGGAACAGACAGTGTCAGATCATCTGGCTCAGACAGAGTGATATCCAGTGGTCCAGATCGTGCCAGATCCAATAGATCGGACAGAGTCAGATTTCATGGTTCAGTCTGTGTCATGTCAACTGGAGCAGACAGTTTCAGACCTTCTGGTTCACACAGAGTGTGGTCCGCTGCTCCATATAGTCCCGAAACATTGAAATGATTAGTGATAGATCTTCAGTATCAGGCGGTGTTAGAACGTTTAGTTCAGGCAGTGTCAGATCCTCTAGTTCTCACAGAGTCAGATCCACTCGCACAGCCTGTGTCTGACCCTCAGGATCAAAAAGTGTCAGACCCACTAGATCAGACATCGTCAGATCCTCAAATCCAGAGAGAGTGAGGTCCAGTGCTACAGGCTGTATCAGATCCTCTGGTTCACACAGAGTCAGTTCCACTCACACAGTCTGTGTCTGATACTCAGGATCAGGTAGTATCAGATCCACTAGATCAGACAGCATCAGAACCTCTTTCCCGAGAGAGTGAGGTCCAGTGCTACAGGCAGTGTCAGGTGCTCTGCTTCAGACAGTGTCAGATACCCTACAGCAGGCAGTGTCATTTTCTCAGGATCAGAGAATGACAGATGCTCAAGTTACAGCAGGGCCAGATCCTCTTTTTCAGTTAGTGTCAGTTTTTCCAGTTCAGATAGTGTCAGGTAATCTGGATCGGACAGAGCCAGATTCAATGGTACAGACAGTGTCTTTGTTCTGTTTCACCCAGTGCCTCTTTCTCTGCTTCAGTGTCAGATCCACTGTATCGAGCACTATCAGATCCACTTGGTCAGAAATGTCAGATCTTATGGCCCAGACAGAGTGAGATACACGGTTACAGTCCGTGCCAGGCTCTCTGATTCAGACAAAATGGGATCGAACGGTGCAGACTGTGTCAGATGCTCTGGTGCAAGTCAGATCCTCTGTATGGGATAGTATCAAATTCGCTGATCCTGACAGGGTGAGATCCAATGATGCATACAGTGCCTTATGCTCTGATTCAGTCAGTGTCTCATCCTCATGTTCAGCCAGTATCTGATCCTTTGTTTCAGCGAATGCCTCTTCCCCGAAACAGTGCTGGGTGTGTAGGGGGGTAGGTGGGGTGGTGGGGGAGCGTGGCAGGAGGGGAGTTGTTGGGAAGAAGGTCAGATATGTAGGCAAATCTCAGAGAATGTTAAATTTAATAAGGCAAAACTAGTAGGGGATTTCAACTTCCTCAATATTAATGCGCGTAGTGTTAGTGTGGAATGCTTAGAGGGAGCGGGTTGGGAGTGTTGGTGGCGGATGGTGACAGAAATCTTAAAGTGCATGCAGGAGAGCTTTTTTGAGCCTCCACGCATAAATTCCTAAAAGAGAGGGTGTGGTGCTGGACCGAGTCTTAGGGAATGAAGCCGGTCAAGTGGTAAAAGTGTCAGTGGGGGAGCAGTTCTAAAATAGTGACCATAACTCAGTAAGATTTAAGGTGATTATGAGAAAGGTCAAAGATAGACTGTAAATAAAGGTCATGAATTGGAGAAGGCCGAATTCTAATTGATTAGACCGTATCTGACCAAAGTGGATTCAGAGCAGCTACTTGTTGGAAAGTCTACATCAAACCAGTGGGAGGCATACAAACGGGAAATACTAAGATTTCAGGGCCAACATATTCCCGTAGAGGAGAAGGGAAGGACCAACAAGGTCAGTGCACTCTGGATGTCAAGGGATATAAGCAAAAAAAAGAAAGCTCATGTCAGATACAGAGGCTGAAAACAGTGGAAGCCCTAACGTAGTGTAGAAAGTGTAGGGGGTACTGAAAAAGTAATTAGGAGGGTGAATAAGGGGCAAGATAAAGGAAATCACACGGCATCTTATAAATATATTAAGGGCAAGAGGATAACCAGGGAAAGGTTAGGGTGCATTATGGATCAAAGTGGCAATGTGTGCGTGGAGGTGAAGGACGTAAGTGAAGTTTTGAATTACTAATTTTCACTTGTGTTCACAAAAGGGAAGGACGACGTAGGTGTAGTGATTGGGGAGGGGGGCTGTAATATACTTGAAAAAATTGGCAATGGAAGCGAGAATGTGTTAATTATTTTTTCGGGATTGAACATTGATCAACCCTCAGGCACAGATGATGTGTATCCCAGGCTGCTATATGAGGCAAGGGCGGAGATTGCAAAGGCCCTTTCTCTAATATTCAAAACCCTTTGGCCACAGGAGAGGTTCTGGAGGACAGGGAATGCACTAACATTATTCAAGAAGTGTTGTCGTGATAAAGCTGGTAATTACAGCCCAGTGAGACTTACATCAGTGGTTGGGAAACTATTGACAAAAACAAGTCTGAAGAACATGCTTAACCTCAACTTGGAGAGTTAGGGATTAATCAGAGATAGTCAGAATGGCTTTCCCAGAGGGAGGTCATATCTTAACACATTTGACTGAATATTTAGGGGTATTGGCTGGTTGTGTAGATCAGGGTAGTGCTGCTGATGTAGTGAACATGTACTTCAGTAAGGCTTTTGACAAGGTCCCACGTGGTAGAAACCCAAACCCATTGGATCCAGGGCAATTGTGCAAATTGGGGCCAAAATTTACTTCATGGCAGGAGGCAGAGGGTGATGGTCGAAGGTTACTTTTGCGATTGGAAACCTCTGTCTAGTGGCGTACCGCAGGGATCGGTGCTGGGAGCCCTGCTGTTTTTGATGCACATTAATGATTTGGACGTGAATATAGAAGGTATGAGTCATTATCTGAAAAGCAGTCCTTCTCTTCTGCACGGCGTTGAAGTGCCTGGTGTTGTCCTTCTTTCCCCTGACACTTCCGGTCTGACTGATTCTGAGATTTTGAAGTCAGTACTCATCAAAGCACATGTTACTTCTTTCTTTGTGTCAAGGTGTAAAGCTCACCACTGACTTTCTGTAGGATTGAACCTGGGCCCCAGATATCCATGTCAACCAGATCACAATGCCCTGACTCCTGGAAGAGTCCAATACAACTTCACGCTGGCCTCCATTCCAGGGCATTTTTGTGTTGCTTTAATTTGGAAGCGAAACTTTAGATCATAACTAACTTATAACATCTACGAGTCATGATAGTTGGATGATTCAACAGCAGCATCACTGTTTTTTAGAAGTTCTCACTTGAAGCCCCACATGACAGAGTTTCAAACTCCGCTGCTGCGATTCAGTAACAGCAGCAAAATCATTAAGCAGAGAGCAATTAAGAAAGTTGCTTCGATAAACAAGTCGTGTGATGTATATTAGGGGGATGAATGTGTTGAACGATCCTGCCAATTCTTGTATAAAGAGAATCTCATGCTGCTCATTGCCAGGAATAATATTTCTCACGGATGGATTAGTTATTTTTCAAACAGCTGCTTAAAAGCACTCACTGCACAGTCTCTGTCCCTTTCCCACTGATTTTCATACGTGCATGATGAACCTGTCTGAATGGATGGGGAAAGGAACAGACACAACTGCAACTGTGGCGTCTGAGGTCAAAATCTTCACACAATGTTGAACCCAGTGTTTCATACCCTGGAAAGGAACAGACTCCAACTGAACCCTCAGTGTACCGAGTATGTCTGAGACCTGGTTATGAAGTTCACTGCTTTGTTGTTAAAAGCTGGTTTGCATTTACAAGCACAGCGGCTGCACAGGAAGACCAAGGGAGTTCGAATCCTTTCTTGCAGAATGGCCGTCCCACAAAGCTGTGCTATCCAGCTGAATATGGCCAACTAATGGTTCGTCCCTCTGTGGGTTTCGGCGCCACCGTGCAGCTCCAAGCGCTTCTTCAATGACGTGAAAGTAGCAGCCAGTACGGTCCAGGGCTGTAGATGCCAAACTAGGGGGCTGCCGAATGTCGATGACCGGCATTGGATGCTGCCAGATTGGCTTCAGCCATACCCATGGCCCAGAACTCCCCCAACAGCTCTTGTCACTTCACTCCCACGGCAGAATGTGCCCAGGTCTTCGAGTAAATTACTGCCTCATCTGCTATATCTCACAGGCACTGACAATCCTGCGATTTGATCTGGAAAGCAGCGTGTGTATGAGAGTGCAATGGGTGATTGGGCTTCCCCACATTTCTCTTGAGCTGGGGAAATGACTTTCAGTGGATACTCACTCTCCATTTTGACAAAACCTATGTCAAAGTAATATTGATGCAATACTTTGTCTCTCTGTCCAAAGGAGGGGGTGTTCGGCTTCTATCATTTTCAGCATTTCTGCTACTTTTCCTTTAGGGATTTTTCTTCACGGGTTCCAGTTGGGAACTCACTATGCGCCGTGGGAGCCTCCGTGTTGCTGAGCAGTGAATCGTCTTCCTCCATTTGACCTGCATTTCAGTCGGTGGAATGGGCGAGACCACACCCGCAGGAAGCGCTAACTCACTATCACCGTCAGACGGAGCCGTTTCCTCTGCCTCATATGGGACAGTCACGATGGTGCCAGACACATGCAGACCTCCAACAGGATATTCCACAACCCCTTACCCCACCAGTGCTTGAGAAACCATCTTGCTGTGGATCAGCCTAGCCCACCTCATAAAGCTGCTCTACCTCACACCAGCCCACTTCACCAGAGGTGGAGATGTCGCGCGTCTCCACGGAAAGTCCCAGTCATCTATCGGAGGACGTTCTTCCTTCAAAACATCTGAATTTTGATGCCTGTCTTTAACTGTTCTCAGCTTGACTGCAGCCTCCATCGCTTTAGCACAAAGCAATCGGCCTCACCTCTTTCAGCATGTGCGACACAACCTGGGGTGGCATTTCTGTGTTCCTTCATTCCAGCACCTGGAGGTACCCCGATCGTTGGGGACGTCTCAGTCTCTGACTGAGACATTGAAAATCTCCCGAGTCCACCGGGAAGGCAGCTTCCCCATGGGTATTTAACAGGAATCTGTTGAAATCTTATCCATGGTGGCTCAATGGGGCAGTGGCAGCCAACGGGTTCCCGTTCATCTAGGACCATTAATGCAGTGCTGATTAGGTTCCCTCTGGCTTTTATCGAGCAATGGACGTTGGGGGGGAGGGGTGGGGGGGGGGGGGGGGGGGAGAAAGGGTGGCGGCAGTGTGAGCGTGGGGTTGCGTGCGGGAGGTGGAAGGGGCTGACGTGTCCCCTGCTTTAATTTTCAGTATGGAACTTATTGTTTTCCGTGAGTGCCTTGATGCCAGTGAGCAGCGAATGCTCATCCTTCTTTTCCCTGTTCTTGACAACATGGCAACGGAGCAGATAAAGCACTTTGGACAGCAAGCAAAGAAATCGTTCCTACAATTGTTCAACCACTGCCTGGCAACGCACAAGCTACCTATTATTTGGCAGAAGGCACATGTAATAGCACTATTAAAGCCCGGAAAAGATCCCCCAGATCCTAAGAGTTTTCGGTCAATTTCACTGCATTGCCACACCAATAAGCTGTTTGAACACCAGATACTCAATAGGATAGCACCAACTGTAGATGAGAAGATCATTCCAGAGCAAGCAGATATCCGTCCCGGAAAATCAAGAACAAGCCACGTGCTCAACCTCACACAACATATCGAAGATGGTTTTGATCAAGGGATGGTAATAGGTGCTGTTTTTGTAGACCTGTCAGCGGCATCCAAAACAGTGAACCATAGACGTCTCCTCGGCAAGATCCTAGAGATGACAAAAGATATTCACTTAACAGAGCTGTTAGAAAGCATGCTTCAGAATCGCCGGGTCGATGTGGAACTAGGTGGGTAGAGCAGCAGGTGGCGGACTCAGAAGACGGGTCTACCTCAGGAAAGCGTGCTTGCACCGCTGCTGTACAACATCTACACGAATGACCAACCTATAGACGGTGTCACACGTCGTTTAATATCTGCTGATGACTGATGTGTCACTGCCCAAGGCACTAATTTTAACACCGTGGAGAAAACACTTTCTGAGGCGTTAGAGGGACTAAGATCGTACTATGAAGAAAACCACCTTCGCACAAACCCATCAAAGACACAAGTTTGTGCATTCCACCTCAGAAACCGTGAAGCCAAATGCCAGATTAAAGTAACCTGGTGTGGAGCAACACTGACGCGTTGCGAGCACCGTATCTACTTAGGCGCCACCCTTGATGGATGACTCACCTTCAAAAAGCACATTTAAAGGACAAAGGGAAAAGTGAGCACACGAAGCAACATCCTGAATCAGCTCGCTAACACAAAATGGGGAGTAAGCTCGAAAACATTGCGAACCAGTGCACTTGCTCTTTGCTGTTCCACTGCCAAATACGCCTGCCCTGCATGGGAAAGATCTACTGAAGCTAAGAAGATGTATGCCGTTCTGAATGCAAGCTGCCGACTTATCACAGGTTGTTTAAAACCAACAAGCACCAACAGCCTGTATATCCTGGAGGGTATCGCTCCCCTTGACATAAGAAGAATGGTAGCCAGCAAGAAAGAGCCACTCCGTCAAATATCAGATGAGAGGAACCCTCTACATGGTCACAAAGGAACACCCAGCCGCCTAAGTCACGGAAGAGCTTCATGAACAGTATTGTTCAATTACAATCAACCCCATCTAAAGCCCGGATATAAAAGCAAAAAACTGCGGATGCTGGAAATCCAAAACAAAAACAGAAACAGAAATACCTAGAAAAACTCAGCAGGTCTGGGAGAATCGGCGGAGGAGAGCACAGTTAACGTTTCAAGTCCTCATGACCCTTCAACAGAACTGAAGTCCGCATTGCCTTGTGGAAAGACCAGCTCCCCGGTCTAGAAAAAAACCCAGCGATGGAAATTCTACCGGATGAAAACCTTCCCCTAGGATCTAATTGCAACTGGGCAACCTGGAAGTGCATTCACACACTTAGGACGGGTGTAGGTCGTTCAAAGGCGTCACTCAGCAAATGGGGACATACAACCAGCCCGACAGCTTGTGAATGTGGAACTGAGACACATACTATGTACTGCGATGCCTATCGCTTGAGGAACCGTGCAGTGTTGCAGACCGTGCCTAATTCAACAACAAGGTGCAAAAATGTGTCCAGTTCTGGCTGGGCCATGAATAGACTGTCCGTGGACACGATAACGATAAGAATTTCCCTGGTTTGTTGTTGCGGAGCATGGAGGAGTCCTCTCCTGTAGGTTGTTTCAAACTTACTGTAGTTTCATTCTCAATTCGGGGGGCACCCAGACCTTTGGAGAGATTTCCATCATGTCTCCCGTGTCACAAAGTCTTAGAGAAGCTATTGAGCACATCCAGCAGGCCGCTTGCGGATTATATTAAAAATGGTGGGTTGGTAAATACAGAGGACGAAAGCCTTAGATTTCAGGAAGATATAGACGGGCTGGTCAGATGAGCTGATCAGTGGCATATTGAATTTAATTTGGATAAATATGAGGTGATGCACTTGAGCAGGACAAACAATGCACGATGTATGCAAGTACCCTGGGATGAACCGAGGATCAGAGGGAGCTTGGTGTGCATGTCCACCCGTCCCTTAAGTTAGCGGGACAGGCAGGTAAGTTGGTTAAGGCGGCATATGGGAATGTTGCTTTTATTAGCCAAGGGATAGAATACAAGAGCAGGGAGGTTATGCTGCAACAGTATAAAATACTGGTTAGGCCACAGCTTGAGTATTGCATGCAGTTCTGGAGTCCGTATCATAGGAAGGTTGTGGTTGTACTGGATACAGTGCAGAGGAGATTTAACGGGGTGTGCCTGGGGCGGAGAATTTTAGTTATGAAGAGAGATTGGATAGACTGAGGTTTATTTCCCTGCAGCAGAGGCGATTGAGGGGGGCATGACTGATGTATATAGAATTATGAGGAGCATAGATAAAATTGGCAGGAAGTGACTTTTCCCCTTGGTGGAGGGATCAATTACCAGCGGGCATAGATTTAGTGTAAGTGGCAGGAGGTTTATAGGGGATGTGATGGAGATTTTTTTTTCATCCAGAGGGCAGTGCCTGAAAGGGTTGTAGAGACAGAAATCCTCTTAATATCTATGAAGTGTTTGGATGTACACTTGCGATGCCCTGGCATACAAGGCTATGTGCCTAGTGCTGGAAAATAGGATTAGAATTGTCAGGTACTTGTTTGACCGGCGCAGACTCGATGATCCGAAGGGCTTGTTTCTGTTCTGAAGGCCTCTATGATTTTATGACTTGTATATCCGAAGCTATCGCCATCCCACAGGACCACAACCCACCAGTTGAAAAGTCACAATGACCTATTTAACTTGTCAACGTGACCGTCTCAATCGGCTCCACTCCCACAATCCGTCTCCCTGGAGCATTGTTTTCATCTTCTCTCCGACTCCAACTTCAGATCGAGATACAATAACATGTTTCCTGCACCTGCTTTTAGGAACTTACATCTTCCCAAACTCAAAGGCTACATGCGGAGCCAGCACGGCAATTGAGGCTTTTGCATTGTTGTCACATTGGACCAGATTTCCACCTGGTTCCTCTTCATTGAGCACCAGCTTTTCCAACCCATAAACCGTTGGGGAAGTGTGGATGGGAATTATTGTTTTCCACAACCTTCCATGTCTCCAAATGTAAATGACCAATGTCGTCATGATCACGACTGACAGTGCGTGGTTACAATGTTGACCCACAGTAGTACCTGCCTGCAGAAACAGGTGGCAAACAGAACCCACAGACACTTGGAGGCAGAGCTTTGGACAACAAAATCACTTGGAACAGATGCACGGGGGCAAAGAAAGAACAAGGTCAACAAATTATCAGAGGCAGAGGAAGAGGGCTAATGTGGAAGAGAAGAAATCAAAAACTCCATTCCCTAGGAAATGGCGATGAGATTGAGGATACATACGAGATCGGAACTAGACAACTGAATGACATTTATAGACGTGACTTTTCCTGGACAGAAGTAATTTACAAAACTACTCAGACCTGGATGAGTTGGGTAATACGCTCACAAACATTAATCCAAAGCTTAATGCCAGAGCAAAAAGAAATGTTAAAACTTCAGGCTAAAACCAGGAAATATTTGCTGAAAGTTTGAAAAGGAATGGTTCCCCGAAGAAAGATCCAATGAACGCCAGGAACCTTACTTTGACGGTCTAAGGTGGAACTGATATTTTAAAGCTGGGGACGAGCAAAGTGAAAGGGCCCAAAAGGAAGTGACGTTATTTGAATTTTATATGCTACTGAAGCAGATGGACCTGCTCTCCGGGGGTTGAGCTGTTGTGAAAAGCTGTATCTGATCGCAGCAAATCAATAAATGAATGAGGCGTCACTGAGGATTGAAAATATTACATTCATTGAAAAAGCATCCTCCAAGCTGATGAAAGAAAGATCTGGTCCAATTGGGCCCAGAGTGTTTAGATCAGATATGTGAATGCACTGAATATTTTGAGTATCACATGATGATTGATCCAGAGAATATCACTGTTTCATACCCAGTGTAAATTACCAATAGAGCAGAAAGGAAGCTTGAAAGTGAGCTCCAAGAGATAGAGAGAAGAAAATAATTACCCAAGTCACCGAGCCTAGAGATTGGTAAATTGAAATGTCGTGAGAGAGAAGCCAAGTGGGCAAGTAAGTATTTGCCTGGATCCCAAAGACCTAATTCAAACAATAAAGAGCACTGACTATGTTATTCCAACAGTGCAAGGGACCATGCCAAAGCATTCAGCAGCATGATACCAGATATGGCGACTAGAACGTCAAGCTTGATGAGGAATCTTCACTCCTGAGATCATTCAACACACCCTTTGGGCTGTTCAAATTCCGTCATCAATCATTTGACCTTAAAGTGAGCATGGATGTGTTGGAGCAGAATTCAGATTTAAACAGGGGATGCAACGGAGCAGTCAGCATAACTGATAACCAGCTCTATGTGTGAATCATAGAACGGTTTCAGTACAGAAGGAGGGCATTCAGCACATTCAGACAGTGAAAGTACGCTGCAGGAGCAATCTCACTACTGCCACTTGTCCACCCTCTCCCCGAAACCCAGCAAATATTTTTCCCTTCAGCTTCCCATCCCAGTTCCTCTCAGAAACCATGATTAAACTTTGCTCCACCTCTTCCTCGGACAAACATTCGATATCCCATCTCCTCACAGTGATAAAGGGGTTTTCCTCCTCTCATCTTTGCTTCTTTGGCAAACAAATAAACTTAATGCCATCTGATTTTTGTCCCTTCTGCCAACGTTAAGAATAATTATCTACTCTGTCTCGATCAATCATGATTCAGGTCTCATCTACCTAGTCTCGCAAGCTTCTCTTCTCCAAGAGCAACGCCAGCTCCTCCAATGTATGCTTTTAACGTAGGTGCTTCATCACTGAATCCATTCTCTTCTAATCTCCTCTACTCACTTTGTTCTCCTGACTTAAGGAGGGTAATGCTTGCACTGCAGGCAGTACAGAGATGCTGATTCCAGTGATGAGGGCATTGTCTCAGGTACAAATTTTCAGCCCTTTGAACTGCTGCATATTGTAATTCAGATTCGCCTTGGAACAGGTATAATTCCGAGATGCTTTGAACGGGTGGCTGCTGAGAGGATGTTTCACTTTGTGACGGAATCATAACTAGTGGCACAATTTAACAATATGAGTCAGGCATTTATGATGGAGATGAGGAGGAATTCCTTGTTTCCCAGACTCATTAATTCCCTTCCCCAGAGAGCAGTCGAATCCGGGTCATTGATTATATTCAAAGCTGAGTTCGGCAGAGCTTTTATCGACAAGGGAACGGAGGGCAATGGGGGGGACAGATATTAAAATGGAGCAATGGTTTGGAGTTAAGGGCACAATCTGATCAGCGATGGCCTGATTAAATGGCGGAGTAGGCGCGAGGGCCCTAGTATCCTTCTCCTGCTCCTATTTCCAAAGCCATTAATAGCTCTTGATATCTGAAATCTTTCAACAGGAAACGACTTAAACTTTCTCACACCACAGTTAACGTGATAAGGGATGATATAGTGTGGGGAATCGAGATTAAATCTGTTGTGCGGCATGAGTGGTTCTTTTTCTTGATGTATTTAGAAGCTGAAGTTTATATTTGAGACACTTCCTCCTGCCTCTGCCAACAGAACTGGCCTTTGGGAAGAGAGAGACTGCGCTTGCTGTCATTTCACCTCTCAACTACTAGATGCCGCTCTATGTTTCGCCTGGCCCTCCTGTGTTTCTCTGGTCCTCCCAGTGTTGACTCTTGCACACCCGCTTCGTCGACCGCTGCTCTTTGTCGAACCCCGGCCACAGGTCGGCAGCAATGGCCTCCTGGCTTCAGTGTCTTATTGCCGGCAGTTATTTTAAATCGACAAAGAGAAAGGAAGAAGCGACTCTTCAGAATGGAGAAGGAACTGGAACTCTGACCCGTCGAGGAGCTAAATAATAATAATAGTGATAATAATGAAATGAAAAATGAGAATCAGCTTCCTGTTAAACAGTCAATATTGTTGTGCATGTGCAGTCGGTTCGCTCTCCCAGAGTGCAGTGTGGCCCCGGTCACTGATAGAGGGCTTTCCCATCCGCTGAGGATTTCGGGACCAGCGCCCGCCATTTCAATGTCATCAGTTAGGACAAAAAGAACTCCTGAAGGTGATTAATGAATTAAGTAATTGGAAAAATAAGGAGGCCTTTCGAGCATTGGAGTCTGTCTGGCATCCAATAAGTTCATGGCTGAATTTCTACCTGAAAACACTCACCCTCACACACATACACAGATACATACAGACTCACTCCCACACGCTCGGGATATTAACGTGCACAAAACACTCTCACACAAAAAAACCACATCCACATGAAACACACGTGTATGCTTGTGTGTGGTTTTGACAGAGAGGCGAGAATTTTCCACGCAGAGCTTGAGTGTTCTCATTGCTTTTCCTGTTTTTTGTTCATGAGCACACTCCCTATCTTCAGGGGGACAGCCCAGGCTGGGTCTATACCACCCAGAAGCTTGTGCACATAGGAGGAATCAGTCTTTGCCCGAGTGCTTGTGAGCCTCGTGTGAGAAGCCTTCCCTGGATGCTTGTCGTTTGCCCTGCACACATGCCCCGATTGAAAAGCTTTCCTTTCACCAAACGACTTGCTCCGGGTCCCCTTCAGCTGTATATCGTTGTAGAGTTCACCTCAGCGATGTGACTGTTACTGGAGAGACAACCCGAGCGATGTGAGTACTACTGGAGAGACCACCCTAGCGAAGTGACTGCTACTGGAGAGACCACACGAGCGATGTAACTACTGCTGGAGGCTCCATCAGTAGATGTGATCGGTACCATGTGGTGCTCAGGAAAACACAATTGCCAATGTTCTCAAACGTTCCCAGTGTCCATGTGCTTTTCCAGGCCTCCACCCTGTTAAGTCCTGAAAAGTTGTTTCGTGCATGTTCTGGACCAGCGCGATTTCACACTTTAAAGACACATAGGGCGGGCGGTTGGGAGTCTGGGAGGGCTGGAATTGGACGTAATTGTTTGAAACTGGCAAGTTACACTACAAATATGGAATTTTAATTCTAATATGCGAAAAATTTTCTCATCTACATTGTTGCAAAGTTACTAGTCAGAATCAGTTCATGTATTTGTGCAGGTGTAACAATAATTAATTTTATACTGCCATGAAACGCCAGAGATAAATATTCAGACAAAATGAAGGAGTCCAATTGCCTTGCTGCTGTCCACATAATTATTCCCTGTGGCTTAAATATGTTCCATGTTGAATGTTAACTTGCAAACTACGTGTATAAGAACCAGCAGCCTGCTGGACCCAGCTGCATGGCAGCATCAGTTGTGCCTCTGATCCAGTTGCACACGGATTCTTTAACTCTTTGCCACAAAATCAATATCTACATTTTTGGATATGTAAGTTTGGAAATTAAAAAGTTCAATGTGAATAGAAGCTTTGAAAGGAATATATCTTTGTAAGATTGACACACTTTCACAAACACTTACTTGAGAAATTCTGCTCAGTTCTCCAGTACTGAGTTCCATGAATTTGAATAAAGTTTGCAGCCAGTATAGCGATCTGCCCTCAGCATTATGTACATCCAAAGTGATACATTTCGTAGCTTATTATTTGAGGACATCATCGATGATGTTGCTTTCCAAACATCACGAAAGAAAATGTTTCAATGTTTTCGCTTAATATGATGTGCAAACAGATTTGCTGCAGTTTGTATTACTGCTTCCTCTTAATAAGCTGCTGTTTAGTCTAACAGCTTTTCTGCTTGTGTCGTCAAAAGTTTTCATTTTCACCAATTAAGAAATCGTGAAGTTGTTTTAATTTGTAATTATTATCTAATGCAAACTGGTAAGACGTATTTTAGTTCCATTGTGATGTGTTCTTTGTGCCTTTTCCAATGCAAGTTTGCGAAGGGAAAATTTTAAGTGCGCTTCCTGTATGCATTATCAAGTTAAACTTTTATAGAATGGGCGTTTTTAAGGTCGACATACCTCAGGGTCTCAGCATGTCTTAACTCAGTCCATTAACTGACATTCATAAGACACACCTTGGTCTACTGAAGACCAGACTATTTCCTTGTACTTCTATTCAAAACTTACTGACTTTATATTTAGGATCATTGAGTTCTGATCAGAGCTGGAAAATGTTAGGCACTTAAGTGGTTGAAGACAGGGTGAACACGGGAGGAAACGGACACAATGAATGTCTGCGATACAAAGCAAAAATGAGAATGAAAACTGTGTAATACTCTAGTTTTCCAATAAAATGATACATTTTATTCATCTAACATGTTAAGATGCAGTACGTGACTGTTCCATAATGGCAAGATGATGTGGATGCTGGAAATATGAAGCAAAAAAATACACGCTTGGAAAACTCTGCAGGTCTGACAGCATCTGTGGAGAGAAAGGCAGCAAATGTACCGACTTCGTATGATTCCTTTTGGGAGCTCTGATGAAGTGTCATACAGAATCGAAACGTTGCCTCAGTCCTTGTCTCAACAGATGTTGTCAGAACTGCAGAGTTTTTCCAGCATTTTTTGTTTCTGGGACATGTTTGTTCAATTTAACATTAAGCATTTTAACGTTCAGTCTCTTTTGATACAGCATGCGATACTCTGATAATTTTAAACACACTTACAAACTGGTTAGGCTTATATTTCTCTTTTCACAACAAGCACTGCCTTGTACTTTTTAACACAGAATTCAGATTGACGGCAGTGCAGAACAATAAGAAGGTATTTGCTAAATAAAAAAATATATACAGTGTGTACTGGAACAACAATCTCACACTCTCGCTCTCAAACACACACACACATACACACACGCACAGTTACACAGGTAGACAAACAGGCTGACAGACACAGGCACCAAAACATAAACACACTCACTTTCAGCAATCTCCCGCTGTAGGATGCTGTCATGTTCACATGGCACAGAAACACACTGCGTACATGCACACAAACACACAGATGGAAAAATAGACACATACACACTCTCCCTCTCACACCCACACATATATACGGACACAAACGTACAGACGGACAGAAACATAAAAGATGCGTGATCTCCGATAGACACGCACACGCATACACAAACACAGACACACATACACACACACACACTCAAAAAAAACACATGCAGACAACCACACATACAGGCGGACAGACACTCAAATATGGACACAGCCACAGACATACGCACAAACACACACACACATAAACATTCTCACATACATTCGTAAACACAGACGGACAGAAACCTAAAAAGTCATGTTTACTCACACAGTCAAATAGGCACAAGCACACACAACCTCACCTTCAGCAAACTCCCTCGGCTGGGGCCTGTCTTGACCGCACACACAAACAGATATACAATAAATAAATAAGATAAATTTTACACTGTAGCATAAATTGACATTTAGTTGCCAAGTTGGGCTTCATACCCGATGCAGAGGAATAAAATTGTACGTGTTTCATTTATTTGATATAATAACTGATCCACAGGGTATAATGTTCGATCTGACTTGTACAAATTAACTTGATAGCAAACACACAGACGGGTAAATTGAGTGTAAATCGTGAATTGGTCATGGTAACTAATATTAAGGATATAAAGTAAAGCTAATTCTTGTATTTGTCTTGAAAATATTACATGGGGAGAAAAGAATGGTACCTGATAAGCAACGAAATCAGAAGTTTTCTGAACTATTAGGAGGATAGTATGTAATTTCAAAAGGACATGGACAGTTTAGTGGAATGGGTAGGCAGTTGGTTAATAAAGTTGAATGCAAATAGATGCAAAATGATTCATTTTTGTAGTGAGAACATGAGGAGAGGCAGTAAAAAATGGAGGAGACATCTCTGAAGGGAGTATGAGCAGAAGGACAATTCATTGAAGGTGGCAGTTTATTTTGTGAAATCAATAACTAAAGCAAGGCTGTATTTATCGAAATATAGAGTATAAGTGCAAGGAACTTAGTTCAACTTGTATAAGTCACTAGTTTGGACTCTATTTGAAGTATTACGTCGAGCTCTGGGCAAGGAATGTGAAGTTATTGTATAGAGGACAGATAAGATTTAGGAGAATGTTTCCAGGTTTGTGCTTGGAGAAGTTACAGGGATTGGTACTGGGTCCCTTGCTGTTTGTGGAATATATAAACATTTTAGAATTGAATGTAGGAGGGTTGATCAGTAAGTTTGCGAATAACACAAATATTGGTGGGGTGGTAAATAGTGACTAGGATAGCCTTAGATTAAAGGAGAATATAGACGGCGGATCAGTGACAAATGGAATATAACCCGGATAATTGTGAGGTGTTTCACTTGTGCAGGGCAAGCAAGGCACGGGAATGCACGATGAATTGTACCTGGGAAGTACCGAGGATCAGAGGGACATTGGTGTGCATCTCCATCGGTCTCTTAACATAGCGGAGCATGTTGATAAGGTGGTTAAGAAGACATATGGGATACTTGCCGATATTAGATGAGGCATAGAGTATAAGAGAAGGGAGGTTATGCTTGAACTATATAAAACGCTGGTGAGTCCATAGCTAGATTATTGCGTGCAGTTCTGGATTTCTCATTTTTTGGAAGGATGTTATTCCAATAGACAGAGTGAAGAGGGGATTTACCAAGATGTTGCCTGGGCTGGGGATCTTTAGTTATGAAGAGAGGTTAGATAGATTGTTTTTTTTTCCCCTGGAGGAGAGGAGATTGCAGCGGGAAATGACTGTTGTGAATAGAATTATGGGGTGCCTATATGGGGTAGACAGGAAGGAGTTTATCCCCTTGTTGGAGGGACCCATAACCAGTGGGCATAGATTTAAGGTAAGGTGCAGGAAGGTTTAGTGGGTATGTGAGGAAGAATTTTTTCACCAAGAGGGTGGTGGAAATCTGGAACTCACTGCCTGAAACTGTGGTAGAGACAGAAACACTCATAACATGTAAGAAGTCGGGGTGGGGGGCGGGGGAGGGGGTGGGGAGGGAGGGGGTGTGTAGGTGGGGAAGGGAGGGGAGGGAGAGGGGGGGAGATGGGTGGGTGGGGGGAGGGGAGGGGGGGGAGTGGGGAGGGGGGGGAGGGGGGAGGAGGGCGGAGGGAGGGATGGGGAGGGGTGCAGGTAGAGATGGATAGAAGGCCAGTGATAGGTGGAGTTAACCAAAACATGTCATAAACAAAAGGAGAAAGAGGTATTGAAGGTGGTGATATTACCTAATAAATGTGACAATAGGTGACATTAAGGGTAGAAATCAGGACGAGCAAGTTAGAGATAGCCCTATTGGCTGTTGGGTGGGTGGAATGGATCAAAGTAGGCTAAAAGGCAGAGATAAAACAATGGATGGAAATACATTTAAAAATATTGGAAATAGGTGGGTTAACAAAATCTATATAAATTATTGGAAAAAAGGGGATTGGAAAGGGGGTGGGGATGGAGGAGAGAGTTCACGATCTAAAGTTGTTGAACTAAATATTCAGTCCGGAAAGCAGTAAAGTGCCTAGTTTCAGGGATCATTCTCTCCGGGACACACTGGTCCACTCCTCCATCACCCCCTACATCTCAACCCCCTGCCACGGCACCGTTCCATGCAACCGCAGAAGGTACAACACCTGCCCCTTTATTTCCCCTTTCCTCGCCGTCAAAGGGCCCAAACACTACTTTCAAGTGAAGCAGCATTTCACTTGCACTTCCCTCAATTTAGTCTAATGCATTCTTTGCTCCTAACGCGGTTTCCTTTACATTGGAGAGTCCAAACGCAGACTGGGTAAGAGCTTTGTGGGACATATTCGGCCTCTCTGCAAGCATGACCCAGACCTCACTGTCGCTTGCCATTTCAACACTCCACCCTGCTCTCATGCCTAGAAGTCCGTCCTTGGCTTGCTGCATTGTTCCAGTGAAGCTCAACGCAAACTGGAGGAACAGCACCTCCCCTTCCCACTAGGCACTTTTCAGACTTCCGGATTGAACACTGATGTTCAAACATTTTAGATCACGAACTCTCTCCTCCACCCCCAACCGCTTTCTGATCCCCGTTTTTTTCCAATTATGTATATAGTTTTTTCTTTTCCCAACTATTTCCATTATTTTTAAATGTATTTCCATCCATTGTTTTATCTCTACCTTTTAGCCTATTTCGTTCCATTCCCCCATCCCACCCCCACTAGGGCTATCTGTACCTTGCTCGTCCTGCTTTCTACCCTTAATTTCACCTGTTATCACATTTCTTAGCTTATATCACCACCTTCAAGACCTCTTTGTCGTTTTGTCTATGACATCGTTTGGCCATCTCCACTTATCACTGGCCCTCTATCCAGCGCTACCTGTTCCACCCTCTCTTAAACCAGCTTATATTTCACCTATTTTCTATTTTTCCTTAGTTCTGTTGAAGAGTCATACGGACTGGAAACTTTAATTGTGTTCCTCTCCACAGATGCTGTCAGACCTGCTGAGTTTTGCCAGGTATTTTTGTTTTTGTTTTGGATTTCCAGCATCCGCAGTTTTTTGTTTTTATTTTTGTTTCTCTTTTTATCTTAGTGTCTGTGGATGAAAACCTAAAGCTGTCCCATTGGCTGCTGCGCCTGTCAGTTATGGAATTGTTTTCCCTGAGTAGCACAAGCAGCTGTCAGTTAGCAGCAGAGGTACCTGATAGGCTGAGTCTAATGTCAGTCAGCATGCGGAGTTCCCTCATTGCAGGAAGCTCCTGACCATCCGCGGAAGGAGCACTTTGATTGCCTGTGGCGGCTGTCAGTCACTTGTTTTTCTTCATTAATTGGCTAATTGATGTAACTGGATATTTCACCACGTTCTTGATCTGCTCTCTGAACTTGGACTGAGTCACAACATAAATAAATGTGTTTGTGCAGCAACTTGAATTCCGCAGCAGAAACCCGACTTGCTGTAAGACATATTCAGGATAGGTGAGGTAAATTAACCCTCTCACTTCACCATAGACGAATTTTATAACAGACACCAACCACAGGAGAATGAAGGTGCCGCATATGGTGAAGAGTAAAATCATAGCTTTCCTTCTGCTCTCCATCTCTGGGTCACTGCGATTCTCGCCCTTACTCTGAGCCCTCAGTCCTTTCCGGACTCGACTGGTCACTAAAATGTGTCTGACTGTAAGAGCGTTGATCAGCAGAATTAATCCGAATGGGAGCAATGGGTTTAAAACCTGATCAAACCTGTAAAATGCAACCCATCCAGGTTCAGTAAATACGCTTGGCTTTGTACTACATAACCACGGTACATTGTCGATTATCCCTATAGGTTCAAATGTAAAGTATTGGGGGACGTTTTTTGAAGAGAGGAGGATACCAGTTGTTGCTAGAACCACAGCCGCGGTTTGCCCGGTGCAATATTTTGTTTTCAGCTTCTGGCAACGAATGGCCACAAATCGATCAAAGGAGAAAGTGACGGTGAACCAGACAGAAAAGTCCATGGCTGCAGCCTGCAGGACAGCACGAATACTACACACAGGGGTGAGGTACAGGAAAGTAACTTGGAAATAATAATAATTCATCTGGGTCAGTTTGGGGTCTGTGATAATGAGCAGTAGATCCGCCGTTGCCATGGCCACCAGGTAGCGAGTGGTGCAGGTGGAGAGGCCGCACTTTCCCCGGGACAGGATCACAATTCCCAGTAAATTAACTGTAAGAGAGAGAATGTAGAAGAGCCTTGGAAATTAATGATTAAACATTCTCCGTGTCTGACCCAGACGGCAAGGACAGAATTTCTACACGGAAAGAGAGTTTGGTCACAGGAGGACAGGTAGGTGACTGGCTGGTGAGCATTTCAGCTTTTAGCTTTGTTTTTAGATTGACATTAGCAGCTGAGTTACAATCACTTGTTGATTATTTTTAAATTAGTAACAAGCATAGGGGCAAATTAAACCAATAATAAAGGTGAAACAACAGAAAAAAACGAGACTGGAGGGGCTGTATAAAGAACAGAAGCTTACCTGTCAGGCAGCCGAGCAGTGGTTTAACAATAGGACTGAAGCGGGTTTATAAAGCACGGAGTTTGCCTGCGAGGGAGCGGAGAGGGTGTATAAAGAGCCTGACTGAAGCGGGTGTATAAAGCGCGGAGTTTGCCTGTGATGGAGTGGAGAGGGTATATAAACAGCAGTTCTGAAGCGGGTGTATAAAGCGCGGAGTTGACCTGTGATGGAGCGGAGTGGGTGTATAAACAGCGGGACTGAAGCTGGTGTATAAAGAGTGGAGTTTGCCCGTGAGGGAGCAGACAGGGTGTATAAAGAGCGGGACTGAAGCAAGTGTATTAAGCGCGGAGTTTGCCTGCGATGGAGCGGAGAGGATGTATAAAGAGCGGGACTGAAAGTGGGTTGATAAAGCGTGGTGTTTGCCTGTGAGGGAGCGGAGAGGGTTTATAAAGAGCGGGACTGAAGCGCGTGTATAAAGCGTGGAATTTGCCTGTGAGGGAGCGGTGAGGGTGTATAAAGAGCGGGACTGAAGCGGGTTTATAAAGCGCGGAGTTTGCCTGTGAGGTAGTGGAGAGGGTGTATAAAGAGCAGTACTGAAGCGGGTGTATAAAGAGCGGAGTTTGACTGTGAGGGAGCGGAGAGGGTGTATAAATACCGGGACTGAAGCGGGTGTATAAAGAGCGGAGTTTGCCTGCCAGGGAGTGGAGGGGGTATATAAAGAGCGGGACTGAAGCGGCTGTTTAAATAGCGGAGTATGCCTGTGAGGGAGCGGACAGGGTGTTTAAAGAGCTGGACTGAAGCGGGTTTATAAAGAGCGGTGTTTTGCAGTGAGGGAGCGGAGCGGGTGTATAAAGAGCGGGACTGAAGCGAGTGTATAAAGAGTGGAGTTTGGCTGTGAGCGAGCGGATGGGGTATATAAAGAGCGGATTGAATCGGGTGAATAAAGAGCAGAGTTTGCCTGTGAGGGAGTGGAGAAGGTGTATAAAGAGCGGGACTGAAGCGGGTGTGTAAAGAGTGGAGTTTTCCTGTGAGGGAGCGGAGAGGGTGTATAAAGAGCGGGACTGAAGTGGATGTTTAAAGTGCGGAGTTTGCCTGTGAGGGAGTGGATAGTGTCTATAACGAGCGGGAGTGAAGCGGATGTAAAAAGCGCGGAGTTTGCCTGTGAAGGAGCGGTGAGGATGTATAAAGAGCGGGAATCAAATGGGCTTATAAAGCGTGGTGTTTGCCTGTGAGGGCGCAAAGAGGGTTTATAAAAAACGGGACTGAAGCGCGTGTACAAAGCGTGGAATTTGCCTGTGAGGGAGTGCTGAGGGTGTATAAAGAGCGGGACTGAAGCGGGTTTATAAAGCGCGGAGTTTCCCTGTGAGGTAGTGGAGAGGGTGTATAAAGAGCAGTACTGAAGCGGGTGTATAAAGAGCGGAGTTTGCCTGTGAGGGAGCGGAGAGGGTTTATAAAGAGCGGGACTGATGCGGGTGTATAAAGAGCAGAGTTTGCCTGTGAGGGAGCGGAGAGGGTGTCTCAAGAGCGGGACTGAAGCGGGTGTATAAAGAGCGGAGTTTGCCTGCGAGGGAGCGGAGAGGGTTTATAAATAGCGGGACTGAAGAGGGTGTATAAAGATCGGAGTTTTCCTGTGATGGAGCGGAGATGGTGTTTAAACAGCGGGACTGAAGCGGCTGTATAAAGCGCGGAGTTTGCCTGTGAGGGAGCGGAGAGGGTGTATAAAGAGCGGGACTGAAGCGGGTGTATAAAGAGCGGGACTGAAGCGGGTGTATAAAGAGTGGAGTTTGCCTGTGAGGGAGCGGAGAGGGTGTATAAAGAGCGGGACTGATGCGGGTGTATAAAGCGCAGAGTTTGCCTGTGATGGAGCGGAGAGGGTCTATAATGAGCGTGACTGAAACGCGCATATGATGCGCGGAGTTTGCCTGTGAGGGAGCGGAGAGGGTGTATAAAGAGCGGGACTGAAGCGGTTGTATAAAGCGTGGTGTTTGCCTGTGAGGGAGTGGTGAGGTTGTATAAAGAGCGGGACTGAAGCCGGTGTATTAAGTGCGGAGTTTGCCTGTGAGGGAGCGGAGAGGGTGTATAAATACCGGGACTGAAGCGGGTGTATAAAGAGCGGAGATTGCCTGTGAGTGAGCGGAGAGGGTGTATAAAGAGCGGGACTGAAGCGGGTGTATAAAGAGCGAAGTTTGCCCATGAGGGAGCGGAGAGGATGTATAAAGCGCTGGACAGAAGCGGGTGTATAAACAGCGGAGTTTGCATGTGAGGTAGTGGAGAGGGTGTATAACGAGTGGGACAGAAGCGGGTCTATAAAGCGCAGAGTTTGCCTGTGAGGGAGCGGAGAGGGTGCATAAGGAGCGTGGCTGAAGCGGGTGTATAAAGAGCGGAGTTTGACCTTGAGGGAGCGGAGAGGGTGTACAAAGAGCGCGACTGAAGCTGGTGTATAAAGAGTGGAGTTTGCCTGTGAGGGAGCGGAGAGGGTGTATAAAGAGTGGGACTGAAGCGGGTGTATAATGAGCGGAGTTTGCCTGTGAGGAAGCGGAGAGGGTGTATAAAGAGTGGGACTGAAGCGGGTGTATAAAGAGCGGAGTTCGCCTGTTAACGAGTGGAGGGGGTGTATAAAGAGCAGTGCTGAAGCGGGTGTATAAAGCGCGAAGTTGACCTGTGATGGAGCGGAGTGGGTGTATAAAGAGCTGGACTGAAGCGGGTGTATAAAGAGCGAAGTTTGCCTGTGGTTGAGCGGAGAGGGTGTATAAAGAGCGGGACTGAAGCGGGTGTAAAAAGAGCGGAGTTTACCTGTGGGGGAGCGGAGGGGGTGTATAAAGAGCGGGACTGAAGCGGGTGTATAAAGAGCGGAGTTTGCCTGTGGTTGAGCGGAGAGGGTGTATAAAGAGCGGGACTGAAGCGGGTGTAAAAAGAGCGGAGTTTACCTGTGGGGGAGCGGAGGGGGTGTATAAAGAGCGGGACTGAAGCGGATGTATAAAGAGCGGTGTTTGCCTGTGAGCGAGCGCAGGGGGTGAATAAAGAGCGTACTGAAGTGGGTGAATAAAGAGCGGAGTTTGCCTGAGAGAGAGCGGAGAGGGTGTATAAAGAGCGGGACTGAAGCGGGTGTATAAAGCGCGGAATTTGCCTGTGAGGGGGCGGAGAGGGTGTATAAATAGCTGGACTGAAGCGGGTGTATAATGCGCGGAGTTTGCCTGTGAGGGGGCGGAGAGGGTGTATAAATAGCGGGACTGAAGCGGGTGTATAATGCGCGGAGTTTGCCTGTGAGTTAGCAGAGGGTCTGTATAAAGAGCCGACTTCAGCTTTCCTGGGAGGGCGCGAGTTCTCACCCAGGCACTGGGCGGTGCTGGAATTCGAAAGGAGTGATGTCAGGACGTGGGAGTGAGCTGACTGTAGTTATTGAGGAAGTTGTTTTCTATCTTTCCCACTTTACAAAGACATTACTGAATGCATGATTCTCCGCATTTGCCCTTTTTTTCATGACAATGATAATTAGTTTTATATTTGGCTTTAATTTATGGAAATATTTTTATTAAATTTTAGAATGAACACAACGTTTGGCAAGAACTCAGTCCCATCTGTTGCATGGGGATTCTTAGTCACGTCTTGCAGTCTGCATGACCACATGTGCAGCAAGTGCTATTGGCTTCAGCAGCTTTAGCAACAGGTTTCAGAGCTTGAGCGTCAGCTGTAGACTGAGCAGTGCATCCGCGAGGAATGGTATAGCACATTTTTAGATGTGGTCACTCCGCAGCATTGAAAGGGTGAAGGTTTTAGTGGTTTTCGCATAAAAGTGAACTAATTCACAGGCCCAGGTGAAATGTTTCCCAGGCTGTTATATGAGGAAGGGGAGGATGCTGCAAGGGCTCTGACACTTAGTTACAAATTCTCTGTCCACACGAGGGGAGCAGCAGGACAGCGATTGTGGTATGATTATTCGAGAAGTTCCGTAGCAATAAAGCAGGCAACTACAGGATTGTGTGTCTGACGTCAGTGATAGAGAAACTGATGAAAACTATTCTGAAGGGCAGGATCAACATTCACTTGAAGAAGGAAGGATTTTTCAGGGAAAGTCTGCTTAACATTGTCAGGGGGAGATCATGTCCAAAAAATTTGATTGAATTTTTCGAGGAGGTGCCTCGATTTGCAGTTGAGGGTAGTGCAGTTGATGCAGTCAACATGGACTTAAGTAAGGCTTTTGACAATGTCCCGCATTGAAGAATCGTCAAAAAGTTAATAGCCCATGGGTTCCAGTGAAATTCGGCAAATTGTATTAAAATTGGCTTAGTGGCTGGAGGCAGAGGGTGATGGTCAAAAGTTTATTTTCCGATTGAAAGCCTGTGATGAGTGGTGTACCGACGGGTTCGGTGCTGGGACTCTGCCTGTTTATGGTGCTCATTAATGATTAAGGCGTGAATTTAGGAGGTATGATCAGTAAGTTTGCAGATTACACAAAAATTGGTGGTGTTGTAAATAGTGTGAAGGAAAGACTCATATTACAGGACGATATAGGTGAGCTCGTAAGGTGGGAAAAGCAGTGGCAACTTGAATTTCATACCGAGAAGTGTAAGGTGATGGATTTTGGGAGGAGTGAGGTGGTAAGGGAATCCACAATGAATGGTAGGAACCCAGGAAGAAGAAAGGATCAGAGGGAACTTGATGTACAAGTCCATAGACCCCTGAAGGCAGCAGCACCGGTAGATATGGTGGTTAAGAGGGCATATGGGATACTTGACTTTATTATCCGAGGCATAGAATATTATAACAGGGAGGTTATGTTGGAGCAGTATAAAACGCGACTTTGGCGAAAGCTGGTGCATTGTTTGGAGCTTTGGCTGCCACAAGGATGTGATCGCATTAGAGAGGGTGCAGAGCAGATTCACCAGGATGTTGCCTGGGCTGGAACGTTTCAGCTATGAAAAGAGACTGGATAGCCTGGTGTTCTTTTTCTTAGAGCAGAGAAGGCTAAGGGGGTACCTAACAGAGGTATGGAAGATTATGAAGGGCATAAATGAGGTAGATAGAAAGAAACGTTTTCCCCTTAGCGGAGGTGTAAATAACCAGGGAACATTAAGGCAAAGGGCAAGAGGTCCAGAGGGGATTGGAGTGATAATAAATCAACAAGAAGGTGTTTGGAATCTGCAACACACAGGCTGAGGGGGTGACAGAGGCAGGAACGCTCACGGCATTAAAGAAGTATTTAGATGAGCACTTGAAACGGCATAGCAAGTGCTGAAAAATCGGAATTGAATAGATAGGCGACGCCTGGCACGTCTCGATTGTCTGTGATGGGGCTTTTTCTGTGCTGTATAACTCATTACTCTGTGAATCTCTGAGCCTACGAGTGCGAGCGGGGCAGCCGGACCATAAGCAGTGTTGGAGTGTGAGAAGCAGAGGTGCTGTTAGCAGGGAGAGAAGCTGTGAGGGAAACAGCGAGGCTGTTAGCGGGATTTGAATGGGGAAACAACCACCCTGAATGAGGTTGGAATCTGCAACATATTCCCAGAGGGGCTGGTAGAGGCAGGAACCCTCACAACATTTAAGATGTATTTAGATGAGCACTTGAAACGGTATCGCACACAGGGCTAGGGCATAAGAGCTGGAAAATGGGATTAAAGTCGATAGGCACTTGAAGACTGGCACGGTCATGATGGGATGAATGGCCTGTTTCTATGCTGGATAACTCAGATACTCTGTGACCCTCTGACTCTATGAGTGCGAGAGGTGCAGCACAGCCACTGACAGTGGGAGAGTGCTAGAAACACCCGTGCCATTAACATTGAGATAGTGAGAGAGGAGCAGCGGGGACATTAACAGTGAGAGAAGGTGAGAAGCAGTGGCACCATAAATAGTGAGAGAGTGAAAGGAACAGCGGGGCCATCAATAGTGAGACAGTGCGAGAAGAATGAACGACCGTTAGAGAGCTTGGAGAGAGAGTCCACAGGGCATTAATGAGCAGGGGGAGAGGAGAGAGCATGAAACAGAAAGACCATTTAACCTATTAATTGAAGTGGACTATTGGGACAACGAGTCTGTTCGCCATTCAATGAGGTTGTTGCTGACCTGATAATCTTCAACTCCACTTTCCTTCCTTTTCCCATAACACTTTGTTACCTTTCTGATTAAAAACCTGCCTATCTCAGCCTTGAATACACCTAACGACCCAGCCTTCAACGCCATCAGCAGTGAATAATCCACAGGCTCACTTCCATCTGAGCGAATAAATCCTCCTCATCTTTGTATTAAATAGGTGACCCCTAACTCTGAAATTATGCCCCCCGGTCCTAGACCCTCCGCAAGGGGAATCAACCTCTCAGCATCTACCCTATTAAGCCCCCAAATAATCTTCTTTGTTTGAATAAAGTTGCCTCTCATTCTTTCAGTCTCCATTGTGTACAGGCCTAACCTACTCAGCCTCTCCACAGAAGAAAATCCCTCCATACCCGGCTCTATCCTGTGAAACTTCCCTCGGCTGCCTCTAATGTCAGTGTATATTTTCTTTGTTAAGGGGTCAAAAGTGTTTTCAGTATTCTAGGCGTGGTCTAACTAATGCTGTGCAAAGTATTAGCAAGACATCCCAATATTTATACTCCATTTCTATTGAATGAAGACCAACATTCCTGTTGCCTTCCCTATTACCTGCTGAAATTATTTTTAGGGTATTCATGCAGGCGGACTCCCAAATCCCTCCGTGCTGCAACTTTCTGCAATAATATTAAGCTCCTCTATTCATCCTGACAAAGTGCATAACCTCACATTTTTCCACGTTATATTCCATCTGCCAAGTGCTTGCCCACTCACATTACCTAGGTCGACCCCTCTGTAGACAGTTTGTGTCATCTTCACCACTTGCCTCCCCAACTACTTTTGCATCACCCATTGAAGAGAGACAATTAATGAGTGCGGAGAGAGAGGCAATAGACATTGAAAGAGCACGACAGGCAAAAGGGCGCGAAAAGAGCTGATTGGTGGGTATTTGTAGTCGTTAAAGTAAAAGTAAAATCTTTAGTTTTTGTTGCGGTCTGGAGGATATGTTTCTCTTAAAAATAGCTTGTTGAGTATAAGATCGGTACTGGTGTGTAAACAAAATCATAATAATCAAGTGCTTCAAGCGGGCAATTCCTCAAGTGTAAAGAGCAGGGGTGCTAATCTAATTGGTTAATTAATTGAGTAAAAAACGATAGCGATTGAAGGACGGCTGATGTTTTGCTGCTGCAGCATGTTGGGCTGTTGGACAACAAGGTCATCCAGAGCGAGCACATCCGTGGCAACTGTTTGCAGCTCGAGAACATTCGGATCCGAGTTAAGGAGCTGGTTCCGAGCTGCAGACATTGCACCACATCAGGGAGGGGAAAGTAACCTGGACACTTTGCTCCATGAGGTGGCCGAACCTCTCAGATAAGGAAATTCAAATTTGTTCTGGGATCAGGGGCAGGAGGGTCTGACCGCAGGTGATGTAGGTATGGGGACCAAGGGGGTCACGTTCGAGGAACCTCGGCCCCTGCAATTGTCCAATTGTTGCTAGGTTCTAACAAGATGTGTAGCCAAGAGCGAGGACTGCAGGGAGGATTAGCGAACTGACCATGGCAGTTGGGGGAGGAATGCAGTAATGGTAGGGGACAATATAATTGGCGAATGGGTGCAGTTCTCTGTAGCCGTGAGCGTGAGTTCCGAAGGCTCTGTTGCCTGCCCGGTGACAGGGGATCTCCTCAGAGCTGGTGAGGAACTTGGAGAGTAGGGGAGAAATCCATTGTCGTCGACAAAGTTGTTGCCAGTGACAATGACAGAAATAAAAACGAGATGCTGTTAAAAGAATTCGAACAGTTAGGAACTAAATTAGAAAGCAGAACCTCTACGATAAAAATGTTGGGATTACACCCTAAGCCGTGGACAAACTGCCATAGGATAAATAAAGCCAGGGAGTTAAATATGTTTTCAACGTTTGGTGTGGGAAAAATTGCTTTCAGTTCAAGGGGCACCGGCGCCAGTGCTGGGATAGGAGGGAGCTATTCCGGTGGGAAGGGCTTCACTTTAAAAATGCAGAGGCAGCGTCATGGTGAATTGAATAACTAGGGCTGAAGAGAGGTTTTTTAGGTAACTAGCTGGGCGGGGGTGCTGAAGAGGTGATACGGATCCTTAAGAAGCAAAGTGATATGGGAGTTTTGCAGGACCGGTATTTAGGTAATGATAGCCAGAATGTGACAGGAAGGGGCAGAATATGCCAACATTTAAAAAATACAACAGCAAATTGAAGCAAACGCGCGAAAATGGTAAAAAAGTCAAAATTGATGCCGCTTTACTTATTTGCTGGTAGTATTGAGAGCTAAACAAATAAATTAACTGCACAAATAGCGGTCAATGGGGATGACCTTACAGCCATGAGGGAGACGTGGTTACGAAGAGGTCAAAGCTGTGAACTAAATATTCAGTGGTATGTGATTTTCGAAAGGACTGGTAGGAAGAAAAGGGTGGTGGGACATCTGTTTTAGACGAGATAGAATACGTACAATCGCAAGAAGTTATTTTGGATCGGAAGATGTAGAATCCACATGGGTGGAGCTAAGAAATAACAAGCAGGTGAAGACAGTGGTGGGAGTAGTGAATAGGGCACCTAACAGTAGCTATACTGGAGGAAATATAATAAGTCAGGAGATAATTATTTCATGTTAAAATGGCAGTACATTAATCGTTGTGACTTTAACCTTCATGTAGTTTGGGAAAATCACATTGGGAAAGGCAGCCACGAGCAAGAAATCATAAAGTGTATCCGTGACAGTTTTCTAGAACAATTGCTGTTTCTTCAATCAGAGATCAGGATACTTTGGATCTGATCATGAGTAATGAGGCAGGTTTTAAAAATGATCTCAGTGTAAAATATCCCCTCGGAAAAAAATGACCATAATATAATATGATTTAGCATTCAGTTTGAGAGTGAAAATGGGTCCGAAGCAACTGTGCTAAACTTATAAAAAGGTAATTACAAATGAATGGGACAGATTTGGCTGGAGTAGACTGGGAAAGGAAGTTCATAGGAAAGAACGTAAATGAACAATGGCAGACATTTAAGAAAATATTTTATGGCTCATATCAAAGACATATCCCTGTGAGGAATTAGGATTCTAGGATGGAATTAAACCAACCATGGTTTACTCAAGAAGTTGAGGATAGAATCAAATTGAAAGTTTTTAAAAATATATACAGTGTGTCAAAGGATAAGGCAGGCTAGAGGATTATCAAATGTTTAAAAACCAAGAAAAGATCACCAAAATATATTAAAGTTTGGGAAAATAAACATTATGCGTAAACTAGCAAGCAATCTATAAACGTTCAGTAGCAGCTTCGATAAATACATAATAATGAAGAGAGAGGCTTAAGTGAATTAATGGCCCTTAGACAATGATGCTGCGGAAATAATAATGAGGAACCAGGAAATGGCAGAGAAGTTGAATTAATCCCTGACATCAGCCTTCACGATAAGAAACACTAATAGCATTCCAAAAAATACTAAATAATCAAAGGAAAAATAGGGTGAGGGAATAAAGGAGTGACTATCGCTAGAGAAAAGTACTATGGAAACTATTAGGGCTAAAAGCCGAAAAGTCCCTGATGGGTTGCATCCTAGGATATTAAATGAAGTAGCTAGACAAACAGTGGATGCACTGGTCGTAGTCTTCCAAGAACCCTTTGATTCTGGAAAATGCACAGAAGATTTGAAAAAGTAACGCCCTTATTCAAAAAGTGGTGGACACACAAACTGAGGTAACACTAGGCCATTTAGCTTAACTCCGCTATTGGGAAAATGTTAAAGTCTATCATAAAGAATGTGATAGCAGCGCATTTACAATACACAATAGAGTCTAGCAGAGTTAGCATGGATTGATGAAGGGGAAATCGTGTCGGGCAAATGTATTAGAATTATTTGAGGAAGTGAAAAGCAGAATGGATAAAGGGGAACCAGGAGATGTAATATACTTGGATTTCCAAAAAGGCACTCAATTAGCTTCCATACATACAGCTGTTTAATAAGATAAGAGCTCATGGTGTTGGGGTAGTATACGGGCATGGATAGATGATTTGCTAATAGAAGACAGAGAGTTGAGATAAGGGGGGCATTTTCAGATTGGTAAACTGTAACTTGTGGCGTGCCACAGGGATCAGTGATGGGGCCACAATTATTTACAATATATATATCACTGACTTAGATGAGGGAAGTGAATGTACTTTTGCCAATTTTCCAGATATGACAAAAAATCGTTGCGAAGGCAAGTGGTGAGGATGACTCAAAAAGTCTACAGGGGGTCTCGAAATGTTAAGTGAGTGGGAAACAACATGGCAGATGCCATAGATTATCGTAAGATGTGGGTATATGCACGTTGGCAGGAAGAATAGATGAGTTCAATATTAATTAAATGGAGAAAGACTGAGGAAAGCTGCAGCACAGAGTGATTTGGGAGCCCGCACACATGAATATGAAAACTGTAAATTCAGCATCTAATAGGGAAGGCAAATGAAATTTTGGCTTTGATTTCAAAGGGAATGGATTATAAAAAATTGCAAGTGATGTTGAAACTATAAAAGGCATTCACTTAGAATACTGTCAACAATTTTGGTCCCCTTATTTAAGGAAAGATATACTGGAAGTGGAGGCAGCCCACTGGTTCGACTGGTTCTGGATGTAGAGGGACTTTTTCATGTGGGGATATTGCTTAGGTTGGCCTGTACTCGTTGGATTTTAATAGAATGAGAGGGGACCTTATTGAAACAAACAAGATTCCTAGTGGGCTTGACACGGTACATGTTGAGAAGTTGTTTCCCCCTGTGGGAGGGTTTTGGACGAGAGGGCATAATCTCAGGGAAAGGACTCAGCAGTTTGACACAGAGATTAGGAGGAATTTCTTCTCTCCAGGAGTAGTGTATTTGTGGAATTAGTTACGTAAAGGGCTGTAGATGCTGGGTCGTTGAGAATATTCAAGGCTGAGCTCGACAGATTTTTAATCAGTCAGAGAATCAAGGGCTATGTGGAAAAGGCAGAATTGTGGAGTTGAGTGTTATTAGATCAGCAATGATATCACTGAATGGCGGAGCAGTTTCAATGGGCGGAATGACCTTCTGCTCCGATGATTTATGACCTTACAAAACAATCGACAAGAACATTGGAACACTGTAAGAGTGCTGCCGGATTGTTTCAATATCAGGAACAGGTTGACATCTATTTCTGCTGGAGCAGTTCAATAGAAACTATATCCAGACATTTAACTTCACACACTCATTACCAAATATCTTCAACCAACATCAAAACACTTCATGTTGTCAAATTATTCACATGGCAAAAGACAGAGAAAGCTCCATGGAATGCAAAGATCACTAATCAAAAAATAAAAAACATGATTTCCAAATCGAACCGATTTCTTTCATTCCAGTTACTGACCTGCACTCAATTCAATTCTACACCGACAAATGCCCCCAGTCATACATTATCACCTGAAGCAGGTATTCCACTCTGGACACTGACATACGTTCAATGCAATTCTGCACTTCCAGATAAAACCAATGATAAATTTTGACTGGGATCAGCTATTCCACCCCGGTTCCTAACCCACACTTAATACAATTTGACGCTAACAGATAAAGTCAGTGAAAGAATGTTGACTGGGGCCATGTATTCCACTCTGATTAATGACCCACAATTAGGAATATTTGACACTAACAGATACAGTCAGTGAAAGATTGGTGTCTTGAGTCAGGTGTTCCAATCTGGTTACTAACCCACACTAAGTACAATTTGACAATTACAGATAAGACACAGAAATATATGATCACTGGTGTCAGGGATTGCACTCTGGTTAATGACCCACTCTCAGGGTGATTTCCCTCTGACTCCCACTGAACCTTCCTTCAGAGAATTTGCCTTCACTGAGGTCTAATTTAACGTTATTCCACTAAATATCAGGACTTAATTCATCAGAGAGCCTGTGAGTTCCAAACAATTGGTTATTTTCATGTGACAAAGTTAAGTGAAGCCGCAGAGACATTTCAAGACATCTTAATTCAGCAAATTATATTGCTGATTCAGTCTGTCTATGACGGTGAGCAACAGATCAGCACGTATTATACTCAGTCACAGTTTAAAATGAGAGAGCTGCTCACACACAGATTTACACAAGTTTAGTAGTTATGGTCACTCACCAGGAACACCTATAACAGCAAGGATTGTGTAGAATATTTTCTGAGCCACATAAATTGATTTCATCGTTGTAGCGTGAAGTGATGTGCCCCTTTGTGCTGCTGGTAATCTCTGTGTCTTAAACGCTGAGGCGATACGTTCCCAAAGCCTTTAATTTATACCACGTGGGATCACCCCAGGGACATTGAAATTGCCACATTGTTCAAATTATTTTTTAAATATATGAACAAACAGATTGTGACATTGAGTTCAGAGAAGCAACATGTTTATTTTTAAATGGAGCTGTCAGGTTCCATATACTGGACTCTACTTATCACATTAATTAATTATTAAAGAACAAATGCTCTATTCACCCGGATAATATGCTGTCCACTCAAACACCGTTAGTCCCCCCTCTAGATCTGCAATTGTTTTAGTGATATCCGTCACTTGACTGTTACTATGTATTGATTAAATTACAAATGTTAGAGTGTCTCTCTCCATACTGTTCCATTGTACTCTGGGATGTAGCTGTCCTCTTTAAAGGTCGGAATTCAGTTGTGCTATTACAGTGGGGCAATGTATGAGTAAATTTAGCGAATAAAATATCAGGATATATTTAAAATCCCCCAATAATTTATTCCACACCTTAATCGAATGCGTATCTGGCCCATTATCTCTCTCTGTCCCTCCCCCTCTCTTTCTCTCTCTCTTTTTCCTCAGTTTGCGTCTCTCTCTCACTCCCTCTTTCTGTGTCTCTCACTTTCCTCCTCTGTCACTGTTCCACTCTTTATCTCTCTCTGTGTTTTTTTTTTAGCTCATTGTCTCTCCCAATCTCTCGTTCTTCCGCTCTCTTTCTCTCTGCCTGGTTTTCGCTCTCCCTGTGTCTCTTTCTCTCCCTCTCACTTCCCCATTATCTCTTTTTGTCCCATTTTTTCTCTCTCACTCTCTCTCTATACATCTGCGTCCCTCTCTCACACTCTCTGCCTCTTTCCTCCTCTCCGCCTTTCTTGGCTTCACTCTCCATCTCATGCGGGCGCCCTCCCTGATTCTCTTCCTCTCTCTTCCTCTCTCTTGTTCTCTCTGTGTGAGTTTATGTGTCTGTCTGTTAGTTGCATATGTATGTTTGTGTGTTTGTGGGTGACTCTCTCTCTCTCTCTCTCGCGTTCATCAGTCACTTTCAATCTGTGTATGTCTATGTCTGTCTGTACTTCCTCCTCTCTCGCTCTCCTTCTTTATCCATCCCCATCTATATGCCTGTCTATCTATCTATCTGTTTATCTATCTATCTATCTATCTATCTATCTATCTATCTATCTATCTATCTATCTATCTATCTATCTATCTATCTATCTATCTATCTATCTATCTATCTATCTATCTATCTATCTATCTATCTATCTATCTATCTATCTATCTATCTATCTATCTATCTATCTATCTATCTATCTATCTATCTATCTATCTATCTATCTATCTATCTATCTATCTATCTATCTATCTATTTGTCTACCTGTCTATCTCTCTACGTGTCTATCTATCTATCTATCTATCTATCTATCTATCTATCTATCTATCTATCTATCTATCTATCTATCTATCTATCTATCTATCTATCTATCTATCTATCTATCTATCTATCTATCTATCTGTCTGTCTGTCTGTCTGTCTGTCTGTCTGTCTGTCTGTCTGTCTGTCTGTCTGTCTGTCTGTCTGTCTGTCTGTCTGTCTGTCTATCTATCTATCTATCTATCTATCTATCTATCTATCTATCTATCTATCTATCTATCTATCTATCTATCTGTCTGTCTGTCTGTCTATCTATCTCTTTATTTTTGTTTTTTTCTCTCTCTCTTTATCTCTCTCTCTCTGTCACTCTATCTCTCACTGCCTTTCTCCACCTCTCTCTCGCAAACTCTATCTGTTTTTCTGACTCTCTCTCTGTACCTCTCTCACTGTGCCTTTATCACTCACACTTCACTTCTCGCTGTATCGCTCTTGCTTTATCTTTCTCTTCATCTTTAATCTCCCTGCCTCTCGATCTCCCTCTTTCACTCTATCTCTCCCTTTGCGTGTCAATATCTATCTTTCTCTCTCTCTCTCAGCCTCCCTCCCTCGCCATCCTTCTCAGTCTCTCTCCCTCTGTCTGTCTTTTCTCTTTGCCTCTTTCACTTTCACTTTCTCTCTCTTTCTCGCTTGCTAATCTTCCCTTTGTCTGTTTCATTGCCTCTCTCTCCTTTTCTGCCTCTTTTTCTCTGCCTCTGATTGTCTGTTTGTCTGTCCCTTTCCATCTCTTTTTCACTTTCTCTCTCATTTCTCTCTATCTCACTCTTTCCCCCCTCTCTCTTTCTCCCTCTCTCTATCACTCTCTGTCTCTCTTTAACACAATGTGTTACGCTCTGCCTCTCTCTTTGCCCCCCTCTCTCTTTTCGCACCCCTTCTCTTTGTCAATACCTTTACTTCCCTCTCTCTCTTTCTCTCTCTCTCTGTCTGTCTCGCTGTTTATCTAACTCTAACTCTCTCCTTATCCCTAGGAATCCCTCCCTTTCTGTTTCACTCTCCCCTATGAAACACACTCTGTCTCTATCTTCCCTATTTCACCCTATCATTTTCTGCACCTCTCTCCAACTCTCTTTCTCACTATATTTCTGCTTCACCCACTCTTTCTCTCCAACCAAATCTCATGTTTTTCTCCCATTAATTTGCCCTCTTTCTCTCTTTATGTGTCGGTGTATTGGTGTGCGTTTGTGTGTACGTGTTTCTCTCTCTCTGTCTCTGCCTCTCACACTCTAATATTCCCTTTGTCTCATTATCTCCACCCCTCCCCCTCTCTCCCTCCCTCTCCACATTTTCTCTCTCTCTCTCTCTCTTTCTCTTTGTCATTCTTTCACTCTGCCTTTCTGCCTCATTATCTGTTTGCCTGTCTCTCCCTCATTCTCACACTTTCCATATATCTCTGCATCTCTCTTTTCGTCTCTCTATCTTTTCTGCCCCATGAAACTTTTTGAATATCTCTCTCTCTCTCTCTCTCTCTCTCTCTCTCTATCTCTCTCTCTCTATCTCTGTCCCTCCCTCTCTCTCTCTGTAACCCACTCAATGTATCTCTGTCTCTCACTCTGCCCCTCTCATTCTATGGCTTCCGCTGGCTCTTTATCCCCATCTTTACTGTCTCTATGTCTTTGTCTCCCTCTCTTCCTCTCTATCCCTCCCTCTCCGTATCTCTCTCTGTCTCTCTCTGCCTCACTTTTTCGCCCTCCGTCTCAGTCTATCGCTCTCTTGTCTCTCTGTTCTCTTTCCCTCTTTCATTCTCGTTTCTTTTCTCTTTCCCACTTGCTAAATTTTCCTTTGTCTATATGAGTGTCTCTCCCTCATCCCACCTCTTCTTCAATGCCTCTGCCTGTCTGTTTGTCTCTCGCTCTCTTCTTTCGTTTCTTTCTCTGTCTCACTTTCTCCCTCACTTTCTCTCCATCTCTGTCTCACTCACTCCAACTCTCTCTGCGTCTGTCTCTGACATTGCCTCTCTATCTCATTCTCTCTCACTCTCTCTCAAACTGTGCGCCTAACAGTGTCTCTCTCTATACCTCTCTCTCTATCTCTCTCTCTTTCTCTCTCTCTCCATTTCTCTTGTCACTATTGCAATGTCTCAAAATCTCACCCTCTCCTCCTCCCTCTGTCTCCCTCTCTCAGTGTGCTTCCTCCTCTCTCTCTATTCTCGCTCTCCCTCAGTCTCTCTCTCTCTATCACTTTCTCGCCCTATGAAATGCCTCCCTCCTTTTCCGTATTTCACTCTCCCATTCTCTCTCTCTCTCTATCTATCTACCTTTCTCTGCCTTTCTCTCTCTCTCCCTCAGTCTTACCCTGTCTCTCCCAGCAACTCTCTTTGTTTCTCCCTTTCTATCGCCCCCTTTCTCTTGTTCTGTGTGGCCGATGACGTTTTTGTGTGTACGTGCGTCTTGCTTTCTGCCCTCTGCCCCTCAGGCTCTATTATTTCATTTTTCTCTTTCTGTCCATCTCCCTCTCCCTCTTCTGTGTGTAAATATGTGTGTGTCCGAATGTTTGTGTGTCCGGGTGTGTGTGTGGGTGTCGGTGGGTCTCTATCACTCTCTCTTGCGTTTCTCTGCCTCTCAATCTGTGTTTGTACCTCTGTTTCTCTTTCCACCTATTCTGCTTCCCCTTTCAGTCCCTCCCCCTTTACCTGCCTTTCTGCCTATCTCTCTATCTATATGTCGCTCTATCTTCCTATCTATCTATATATCTATCTATCTAACTACCTATCTCCCTATCCATTTATCTTTCTGTCTGTCTATCCATTTTTATATCTCTTTTCATATTTCTGTTTCTCTCCCTCTCCCTTTCTACTTCAATCTGTCCCTCTGCCCCTCCCACAAACTGCCTCTCACACTCTGAAATTACCTTTGTAACTTTCTATCCATCTGTCCCTCTTCCTCTATCTTTCTCTCTCTCACCTTCTCTCTGTCTATCTCTCACCCTGTCTCTCCGTTCCTCTGTCTCTCTCTCTCTCTCTCTGTTCATTTATCTCCGCTTCTGCATCAATCTCCATTTCTCTCCCCGTCTCACTGTCACCTTCTATCTGCCTCTCCCTCTCTGCCTACCTTTCGCTGTCTTTCTGTTGTTGTGGGGAATATAGAGTTACAGAACTTACATATTGAAAGGGAATAAATTAATTTAAATCTCCAAGCAGTCAGTGCTGCAAAGCAAATTGGCTATTAAATGTTACTAAATGAACATTGCACACCTGAAGCATTCCTTAGGGCCTGCGAACAACAGAAAGGCCTTCGGTGCTAGACTGGTGTCAGAGGATGGCAATAACGTAGATTAAGTGTGCTCTTCAAAGGATAGGGGAAGAACAGATGGCCCTATTTTAGGGAGTAAGGAAGGTATCTGCCTTGGTGAACAAATAGGGACATACAGTGCACATACATGTTACCAGAGATATCTGTTGAATGTAAACCTATCTGTTGACGAGATCGGGATCTGGAAACTGTTCTTGTACATGATGTACAATGTATAAATATACACAACACTTGTAATTTAGCAGAATGCGGTCTCAATCTGCATTGAGATGGCTCACGCCTGGCAGTTGCTCGAATAAACGATCTTGACCTGGACCTGAGACTCCTGTGGTCCGTTTGTCAAATTGACCACAACGTGTTGGCGTTGTCGGCAGGATACCCAGATCGGATCCTAGGGATGGCTCTGCAAAGTGGGTGAGAATATTTTACTTCCCAACCGTAGTTAGTGCAGTGAGCCTACCCGAGAATGGCTCAGTCGATTGTCAAAATAATCAGCAGGAGGACACAGGACAGGAAATGAGAGGCGCCTATAGATGGCAGAGCTTCGCTGTCGGGCTATGGTTTGAGATATAACTTTAGCTGAAGCCGTGCAGGCTAGTCCCCAGTTGAGAATAGGTAGAGCCGCGCAGGCAGCCTATGGTTTGAGACAAAAGCTGAGCCGAAGCTGCGCAGGTCAGGCCCCAGTTAAACAAGTAGACCGCACATACCTCAGATAACTAACTTGTTAGGGCCGCGCAAACCTATCGTGCAGAGAAAGAGGGGGAAATAAGAACAGAAGACAGTCAGGATAACAGAATAGAGCTGTGGAACACTGGTTCTGAACCGGGGACTCCATCACGGGGTTCACAGCGGAACAACAGTCAAAATTAATACAAAATTGCAGAAAGGGGCATGGAATCCACAGGGAACCCCCTGATAACAAAAACAGTGGTGCGTAGAACTAAAAGGATAAGGAATGACGATTATTATTTGCTTGTATAATTGATCTAAGTTACAAGAGCTGGTCGTACTGAAGAGAGAGAGAGAGAGAGAAAGGGTGGTAAGGGGGGTTCCCCTCCGGAGGTAATTAGCACTGACAGGCAGGAGCAGGGGGAAAGTCAGCTTTCATCATTTTGATGGTCTCTATAGGTGGAGCCTTCAATATCCCTTTATTCCCCCCACTGCTATTTGAAGATTCGTTTAGAATATGAGAGTTTTAATTCGTTAAGTTAAGAAGACAGGAATATAAATACATATCTCCAAATATATATTTGTTTGTTTGCAAGGAAGCATTCGGTTGTGAACTTTTATGTACTTTCTTCCGTAAATTTTCATTTGGGTGTCTAGTTCAGCACTTTAGGGTTAGATGAAAGGAAAACTATGCCAAAACATTCCAAAGTTTTGAGTATTAGCTTTGAGTTGAGAGAGCTGGCAATATAAAAAAATCGCAATTTGAAAGTATCATAAAACTAAACAGGCATAGATGAACCATCCTTTTAATTACCCCCATGCATACTAGTATAATCAGCTTCCAAGCGGATTGGGATTGATACATACGAGTTCCCTTACCTCATACGAGTAAATATTCTAAATTTCTCAGGGCAAAAATATTACCTGAAATTCAAAAGAATTCGAGGATAACCAAAAAAACATAAGCACACGGTGTACGTGGTTCCCAAGTATAAACAGGGCTTTATTTGAGGAGATGAATTAAATAATAAAGGAAATATGCATCCCAACACACTGTAATTTGAATTTGGGACAGTCTTGAGATGGAAAGTGTAGTGTAATTTATCAGGTAACAATGAGTAACGAGGATGTTATCCAAAGGTAAAAATGTGTTGATAAACATATGGGACTTTTAATTGGGTACAAATGATTACACATGAAAAAGATGGGTTTTTTTAATTTTGATAGTGTAAATTACATTTCTTACACAATAAAATTTGAGGTTTGATTCCTGATAATTTCTCAAAAGGGAATTTTCATTTTAAAAGGAATAAGAACAATTGGTACTAACTCAAATGCAACAAGCTTTTGTATTTCTAAGTGTGTTCCCAAAATATGAAGCTAAGCTCAAGACCTTAACAAAGATTTGCAGAATTCCAATTTTTGGCCGAATTAATGAATCTGGAGAATTCTAAAAGAAACGGGTCAGACACAATTTAGTGGGTTACTTTTGAGACGATGAAATGTTGTTTGAAAAGAAGATAATGAAGCAAAACAAGTCAATGCCTGATTACTGTTTGGAAATTGTTATGAGAATACTTTGTTAATTTTAAATTCTCTCCAGACACCTGAACAAGATACGATTGCAGACTGTTTTATGTGCAAAATGGTATGAGGCAAGACGGAGAAAGAGTTAGGGAAAGAGGACACATTATGCAAACTGTTTTTAGGGAACTGAATTTGATAATCTGGCCAGTAACAGAGACATCGGAAACGTAGAGAAGAAGATAAGCAATGAATTGGAGACAGATATCGTCATTGACAAGGAATAGTTAATATGTCCTGAAGAGCAAGGAAACATTATCAACGACCAAGAGTAGAGAAAATGACCTCAAAAGAATCTTAGGATGATCATGGCCACGGGGAAAACATTTCGAGGTAAAACTGTGTGTAGCATGCAGTTCACGAATTGAAGTGTAAGGAGACACTTAACAACAATTTATCACACGATGGATATAGGGAAAGGGAAAGCTTGACAAAGGCTAAATAAATGAATTACTGATTGTAATAATGAGCCTGCGTGCTACAAAAAGTAAGGCCACAGGATTAACAGTACGATGACAGACAGAGTTAAGCAGCTCCCAGAGAGAACCGTCACTGGAAGTGAAGATACTGAGCCATTGAAAGACAGGACAAGAAGGTGCAATGTAGGGTTGTGTGGGCAGCTTAAGGAATTTAGGTCCGAAGTGGGACAGCAGCAGGAGATAGTAGATTGTAAAGATTGGAGGGCGCCTATTCAGATAGATGCAGATCAGGGAACTCATTTCACAGGAAGAGTCATTAAGAAATGTATAAATTTAAACATAAATTGAAATTCCATGCTCCCTACTAGCCACAGAGCTCGGAGATGTTTGAAAGGATGAACTGAACTTAAAAAAATATATCACTCATAAAATATATTCAAGAGACAGGGAACAGCCCAATATGCTAATGTGCCTTAAGGCTACCTGAAGCAGGACCGCCGGGTTCATCCAATTTGAAATAATGACAAGGAGAGCAATGCAATTAAGCAAGGGAATCATAGTAGGAGTGGTATATGTAGGAACACTAAACGGAAGGATACAAGACTATGTGAGGGAAATAAGTAAGCGAATGCATGAGGTAAAGAAGGTGCTGACGAAGGAGCCTTGGTGAAATCCTGCAGTGCTTATTGTTGATAGTGCTTCGGTCGTGGAGGGAGTGAATGTTTGTGGATGTGGTCCCCATGAAGTGGGAGTTGACTATCAGGTGAGGAAGGTCCCAGCTAATCTGGTACATCTGGTTGTGCGATAATCAAACAATCACGGTCCACGAAAGAAAATATATGCTCATTTCACCAGGCATATTGGCGCACTCAGACCACAGCTGCCCACAATCGCTGCTGCAGATGCATCAGTGACTGAAATAGGTGTTGCACTCTTTCAAATACAGAAAGATGTATCACGCAGGCTATTTTAATGCACATGTCGGTCATGGTCTGAAACAGAGTAAAGATACAGTGTAGTGGAGACAGAGGCCTTAGCATCCACAAGGGACTGTGAGATGTTCGCTGACAAAGCCTTAAACCCATAATGTACAGTTGGGAAAGAGGACAAATCATTGGTCACCCTATTAAATGCTAAGAAACTAACAATGAGGTCATTTAGAGTCAAAAAAGAGAACCTTGAGGTTTGATGTTACAACTGAATATGTGCAAGGAAAATAATAAACAACACCAGGACCAATACCATACATTCCTGCTGAGAAGCCTGAATAGGAGGACAGCAATTTTGTTAAGGATTCAGAACATTGTCCTCATTAACAAACAAAATTCCCACCAGCATCAGCCCAGAGCCAAATACAATTCAATATGCATTGATTGCAGATGACGAATATGCTAAACTTAGAGAATACTGCAGACAACGGGCGGGCAGAATATGCACCAAACAATCTCACCTGAAAAAAAAAACTTTGTGCATAAAGGACATCTCAGTGTCATGGCTCGATAGCTAATTGATGATGAAAGGCTGGTCATAGCAGGATTTCTTCAGACACGAGATCCTTCAGCTCAGCACCATTTTCTAATTGCCATTTCAGATGGTCTATCAATCCTGAGCTGGACAAAGACACCGACATCCAATAAAAGCAAATAAACAGGGACCCGCGGCATAACAAAGTGTCGTGAGGCAGTGCAAAATTCAGCCTGGTGCTCAATATCTGAATATCACTGGAGGAAATGATTTCAATCTGCATCACACGGACAATCCAGCTCTGGGAGTAAAAATATCACGTGATTGTATCCCCATTCCTATTCAGGCCGGGAGGAAGTCACGGAACTGACCTACTGAGTTCAGCCTGATGACATTCTTCATTTTGTCGACTATTACAGCCGCTCAGGGGGGTTTTTACATCCCGCCCCTGCCACTGTGTCCCATATCATTCTAGCTTACTGCATTCTCCATGACTGATGCTATAAAGGGCTCTGGCACTGGAGTCAGGGAAAGGGCGAGGAAGGGAGCCTGACCACGAATGAGGAAGATAAGGACCAGATGAGCAGGACAGGGAGGAGTAAGGGAAGGAAAACGAAGAGGTGGATAGTGAGGGCAAAGTAGGAGACGATGTGCAGGAAGAGGCAGTGAGGGACACAGGCGTACATGCAGGACTTCACTGTTTCAGAGAGCTGCTCATCCAGCATCACTGCATATGGTAGCTGTCTTGGAAGAGTGTGAGCGAAGATCTGGGAGGGAGAGGAGCGAGATAGAAATACCAAAGTCACGGCACTTTATCATTCATTTCTCCGATGACATGTCACGAGGAAAGTTTACTGGATGCTTGGGAAAGGCTGTCATTGAGAAAATGACGACCACTGAACACAGTTTCTTAAACATTTGTGAATATTGTGCCTCTATTGCCGAATAGCTGCTGCCACCTCCTCGATCCACCATTCTGCTTCCCGCTAGATAGTCCTGTTCAGAGTACTTAGCTCCTCTCCCACTACAGCTACGGAGATAGTTTCGCAGCACAGGAAACATCGCTGCTACTGTTTGGATCGCCACGAGTTTTCCAGTCTCTCGTGGCTGCTCATCATGTGCTATACAAACTGAGGCACAGTCGAAACCGTGATCACCATGGACTCCTGCATTCGGAGTGCAAGGGCTCACAGTGCCTGAGGGAACTGCAACAGATGGTCACTTGTCTGCTGTTGAAGGTCCAAATAATGACGCCCAAATTTAAGACGGCAGAGGCTCTGCATCACTGCCCAAAAGGGTATCCCTGTGACTGCCCTGGACCTCCGGGGGAAACTGTGATTAGAAACCTTTGCCTTTAACAGCTCTTCCTATACACGACTGCTGTGCTTATCACGTAATGCTCCTCAACTTATGTTAACAAATGTCACTGTTCGGGAAAAGCCTTTGGGCTCCTGCCTGCTGAGTGAGGTGATGGTTATGGCACACCCTCAGACACTGCTAGGTCCTCCTGGTGTATCTGCCCTGACTCTTCTGCTGAGAGTGGGACCACAGCTCCTGGGCCAGCGATGGAAATACAAGGCAGTGATGAGATGAGGATATGCAGAAAATTCCCTTTTTTTTTAAGTGAACGCCTTCCAAATATATCCAAGTACTCAGCTGCAGCCATTCACTGCCTCCCTGGATAACAACGATCACATTATGGAGTTACTTAACTACCATTCCCGCTCGTGCTGCCCCTCCCACATCTCAGCCCCACCCCTCAACCCGACAGCCCACGGCACCAGCTGCACAACTGAAATAACACTACCGCCATGTGAACGTGGGAGGGCCGTCTTCCTGCCTCCCACAGGCTCCGTGGACTGTATTCTGGCAAGGTGCATTGCGCTCCCTTCCGAAACCCAATTGCTGGAAGGTTTTGGCCTCCATCAAAGATCCTCTGCTCTTTTGGGCATTGTGTGCCCTCTCCTCCAGCAATTGCAAAGGAGTAAAAATGAGTCTGTGGCTCACCGAGTCACGTTGATTGGAGATCCCTCCAAGAGGCCTGCAGTTAATTATCCTCATTGCTGTTCTTTGTCATTGGCATTGTTTGCTTCACATGGGCCATTGACACATGTTCCTCTGGCGCTGCTGAGTATCATGCACACTGTGTCCACCCCAGGCCTGACATGCAGTATGCAGCAATGCCAGGCTGCATGCCATGTAGTGACATCTCACACACCTTGCCGGAGTGTCAGAAGGTCAGAGTTGTGAGGAGCGCAGCAGCGGAAATGTTCTCCTGTCTCATTACCAGAGCTATGTGAGATATTGCATATATATATATATATTTAAAGTCAATGTCTTTTCACGGTGATCAGTAAAATATTGTTACAGCAGGTTGCACAGAGATTAGAATAGATTGCCAGCTTTGGACATGAACAGTGGACACAGCAAAGGGTAAAGTGTGCACTCAAGGAAATGGTCTTCCTGTGCCAGCTCTCACAGGATAACAATGTTTCAGTCACTAGTGGATTACAAAGCAATGATCAGAATTCTCCCCAGTGTCCTCTCAGGTCATTTTCAGGGAGAACTTCTGAATTGGCGCTGCTAAATATCATTTCACTGAAGACAGGACAGGAAGACCCCACCTCCACACCCGAGCTCTTCTGGGACCAATCCCGACTGCAGACCCCATCGGGAGGTGGATAACCCAGCGATACCCTGTCCACGTCTCTCTGAGATGGAATTATTGCAGAATTATAGATTGGAGGGTGCTGCACGTTTCTGAGGTCGGGGATTGTTCAGACTCATGTTTTACGAACCGTAAAAAGGAACCTGACCCTAACCTCCCCCACCCCCTGTTCCCCGTCACCCCACAACCAACCACCATTTCTCTCTGTCACTGTTCCTAATTGAAAATGCTTTCCTTAGCTTTTATTTCACTGTATTTTCTACCAACAGGTATGAGTTTATTCTTGTGTGTGATAAATTGCATCTTTCAGGTGCCAGTGAGCCTCGGTCCACCTGAAATTTGCTACTCTCCTTCCCACTATTATTTAACATGTAAAACCAAAACAGAAATACCTGGAAAAACTCAGCAGGTCTGGCAGCATCGGTGGAGAAGAAATCAGTTAACGTTTCGACCCTTCACGGCCCTTCGGCAGAACTGAAGCATAGTTAGGAGAGGGGTGAAATATAAGCTGGTTTAAGGTGGGGGCGGGAGGCGGGGGGGAAGAGAGAAGTTGCGGTTGTGGTGGTTGTGGAGATAAGCAAGCAGTGATAGGAGCAGATAATCAAAAGATGACACAGACAAAAGGATCAAAGAGGTTTTGAAGGTGGTGATATTTGTCTAAGAAAAGTGCTAATTAAGAATGGAGGACAGGACACTCAAAGTACAGCTCTAGTGGGGGTGGGGTGGAAAAGACTAACAAGGTTTTAGTTTTCGATTTAAAGATAATGGAAATAGGTGGGGAAAGAAGAATATATGTAAATTATTGAAAAAAGTGAAGCCCAACGCAAACTGGAGGAACAGCACCTCATCTTCCGACTAGGCACTTTACAGCCTTCTGGGCTGAATATTGAATTCAACAACTTTAGATCTTAAACTCCCCCTCCCCCCCGCCCCCCCCCCCTTTTTTTTCCAATAATTTCTATAGATTCTTCTTTCCCCACTTATTTCTATTATTTTTAAAACTAAAACTAAAACCTTGTTAGTCTTTTCCACCCCTCCCCACTAGAGCTGTACTTTGAGTGTCCTGTCTTCCATTCTTAATTAGCACTTTTCTGAGACAAATATCACCACCTTCAACACCTCTTTGATTTTTTGTCTGTGTCATCTTTTGATTATCTGCTCCTATCACTGCTTGCTTATCTCCACAACCACCACAACCTCAACTTCTCTCTTCCCGCCCCGCCCACCCCCCCACCTTAAACCAGCTTATATTTCACCCCTCTCATAACTATGCTTCAGTTCTGCCGAAGGGCCGTGAAGGGTCGAAACGTTAACTGATTTCTTCTGCACCGATGCTGCCAGACCTGCTGAGTTTTTCCAGGTAATTCTGTCTTTGTTTTGGATTTCCAGCATCCATAGTAGCTTTTAGCTTTTTGTTTTTATCTCTATATTTATTAACATGTCTCGGTTTCTAGACACCTGAAATCTTTATCATTACAACTGTGCGATTCAGTCCAAGGCATTAACACTCATCAAAAGAGTAGTGGGACCAACACTGACCTAGGGAACTCCGTTGGACACTTACTCATAATCTGAAAAACAACCATTCTCCAGTACCCATGCTTTCTGTCACGAAGCCAATTTCGAAGCCCAGCTGTCATCAGCCTTTAACCCCGTTTGTTTCAATTTTGTTAAAAAATCTGTTGTGTGGGATGTTATCAAACAGCTTTAGGAAGGACAGGAAAAAACGACAAAGCCCGAGAAGGAGTAGGCTTAGTATAATCAAATTTAGCTGAACCGCACGGTTTCATTGGGCAGATCCAATCTTTCTTGGGTTTCTTGAACATTCTAAAAAGTCCCACTCTCTGGCCATTCCCCAAATTTCTGCCTCTATCCTTCACATATTGGTCAATTTCCATTTCAATAGGTACAGAAGCAGTCTTGAACTTGATGCCTGACAGTGCCTTCCAAACCAAAGCGACTCTCTAATGTCAAAAAAATCCCCTCACATTACCTCTTTTATTATCAGTCACTTTAAAACTGTGTCCTCTGGTCATCGAGCCCTAAGAGGCTGGAACAAATTCTCTCCATTGATATTAACTAACCCCTCGCCATGCTAAACCGTCCATCCAGTTTTCCCTTAATCTCCTCTGCTCTTTGAAGAATAATCCCCGCTTCTCCAGTCTAACCACGTCACTGCAAGATCCGGTTCCCCAGGAAAAATTCTAAGAAATCTCTTCTGTACCCGTTCAAATTTTTCACATCCTTCCTCAAGTATGGAAACCAGTCTTGCAAACTTAACGCCATTTAGGATGAAACTAGAACTTGATGCGGTTTCACCATAACTTCCTGTACATTGTTCTCTGCGTCTCTATTTATGAAGCCCAGGGTTCCACATACTTTATTGACAGCTTTTTATTAACCTGACCTGTCAACTTCAGAGTTTTGTTCACAAATAACGCAGGTCTCTCTGTTCTTGCACCGTCCAAAAACATTCACCGTTTATTTATCTTGCGACCTATCCCCATGTCCATTAGCTCAACATGGAGTATCTCAAACATCTCTCATTCAAACCACATATATGGGAAGACTGCAATTGTGTTTTCAGTCCCCGTCCCAAACCCTGTTCCCACCTGCCAACTCCATGCCTCTCCCATAAACCGTCTCAGGCTGAAGCAGGCTTCTCACCCTGGTAGCACATATTCACTCCATCATTAATGCCACCTACTTCCCCTTTCATAACATCATCCTGCTTCACCCTTACCCCAGCTCATCCACTCCTGGAACCCTCATCCATATCTTTGTTATAGCGAGGCTTCACTATTCCAACACATTCCTGGTTGGTCTCGCACATTCCAACCTCCATTAAGTTGAGGTCACCAAAAACACTGCTGCTCATTTCCAATCTCTCACCAAGCCCTGATTCCCCATCACCATATGTTCAGTGACATACCCTGCCTCCCAGTCAAGCAAATGTTTAACCCGAGCGTTTGTAAAGGTCAGTCACACATTGGGGGAAGTGCCCTCTATCCAGTCTTTCATTAGAGTCTCTGATGAGCCTGTATGTGAGAGAGACTGTGTGTGGTTCTACGATAGTGTATGTGTGAAAGAAATCCAGAGAGGGTGCATGTGTGAATGTGTGCGTGTGTGCATGTGCACATATAAGCATGTTTACGTGTATGTCTATGATTGATTGTGTTCCAGTGTGCCTGCGTCCAAGTGTGTAAGCATGAAAGTGTTTGCTTCTTTCTGTTGTGTGTGTTCCGGTCTGCATGTTTGTGTATGTGGAGGAGAGCGTGTGTTCTTGTATGAGTACATGCCTGTGTCTCTGAGTCTGCATGTACATATATGTGCTTCTGTGTGTATGAGTGTGTGTGTGTGAGGGAGAGAGCGTGTTTGTTTTTATGCAACAAAAATAGAAAATGCTGGAACATTTCAGCAGGTCTAACAGCTTCTGTGGAAAAAAAAACAGAATTAACGTTTCAAGTCCATACGACTCTTCTTTAGAGCTCATGTGCTGAAATATCCCTTTATTACAATTCCTGAATTCATTTAATGATGCAAATAAGTGAATTGTTGAGATTTTCCCGGCATTTATCGCTTTAATTGATATTTGCAGTGGGTGGAGTGGCTGTCACTGGGGGAACTGAGTCACTCATTGTTTCCAGTATCTCTCAATTACAGCCATATTTCCAGTTGGAGTGGGGTTTGGGGCGCGAATGGAAATAAACTAACGATCGACATGAATCCCCTTCAGTTGGCCGTTTCCAACGGTCTAGCACCGTGTTACATGACGGCAACATCATGTTTGTTGGCAGTGAAAAATAAATACGCAGAAACAGATGGAGAGAGAAAGAGGGAAGAGACAGAAAATGGGGCAGAGAGAGCGAGTGATATCGGGGGAGAGGCAACTAAATAAATGGAGAAAGAGGGCATCAAGGAGAGATAGAGAGAGAGAGAGACAGAGACATAAACAGAGAGGGAGAGACAGAATGAAAGGGAATGGAGAAAAGAAGAGAGGAAAGAAAGGGGGAGATAGACAAAGGCAGAGAGATACAGAGAGAGAGAGAATGAGAGACAGAGTTGGAGAGACAGAGAGAGTGAGAAGCAGAGAAAGAGTTAGACAGAGATATGGAGAAAGCTAGGGGGAGTGTATGATAGAGAGAGTAAAAGACAGAGAGAGGGGAAGAGACAGACAGGTGGAGTTAGAGAGAGTGAGTGAGTGAGAGAAAGAGAGGGAGAGGGAAAGGAAGAGACAGAGTGGGAGGGAGAGTGAGAACAAAGAGACAAAGTGTGTGAGGGCGCAAGAGGGATGGGAGAGAGAGAGAAAGAGAGAAAGGTAGCAAGAGGTCGAGAAAAGCAATGAGCGGGGGAAAGAAAGCGAGAGAAAGAGAGAGAAAAGTAGAGGGACATACACACACACACACACACACACACACTCAAACACACAGAGGGAGTGAGAGAAAGGCAGAGAGGCAGGGAGACGGAGAGAAAGAGGCAGAGGGAGTGAGAGAGAGAGAGAGATGGAGCAAGTTTCACATTAGAGATAGGGACAGACATAGAGATAGAGCAGAGAGAGAGGGAGAGAGAGGTAGACAAAGAGTCAAAGGGCGGAATTTTCCTTGTCGGCAGGTGTGGGTGGACAATACGGCAGGAAGTCAAAACTCATTTTCACGCCACTGCGAAATCAGTCTTCAATAATCTGCTGTGCCTGTCAATGCTGGACCGCCTTTCCCGCTACCGGACCTCGGGAAAATCCTGTTAATAACACTGCATATCATTATAAGCCCTGCTGGCCAGAATCATCCCCAATCGCTGGAATAACCGGGCAATCTCGCCGACGTGTTTCATTACTGTACATAAGTGACACGTACCTGGCGATCTGCATTTCGCTCGACATTTCGAAGTCTGTTTGTCTCCCCAGCTTCAGGCAGCACTGGCTGTCTCAGCGCCAGGCTTCTCAGGCAGCAGCACATCACTTTGAGGGGGGCTCACAGGCTGGTCTCTAACTACCAAGCCAGCTTAAAGCTGGGCCATCTTTTCAGTGGCTGCAGGGCTAGGGCTTGCTTGGGGAAGAGGGAGAAGCGGTCTCAGGGAAGGGACGAGGCTGCAGGGTGAGGTCAGGACATGTATGTCTGTGCAAGCCGTCTCAAAATCGCTGTGGATGAGAAGGCAACCTCCAGAGCAATTCAGGCCAGATGGAGATGAGAGGGTGCCTGCCAGAGTGTGAGTGGTGATATCCCCTTGAATGGCTGTGAATGTGTGATGGCCGTGTGATTCTGTAAGATGAAAGTGATTAGATGGCTGCCTTAACCTAGCGGCAGGCATGAGATAACTTGTCCTCCTTCAGTCACCGGGTGGCCAATCTATGCTGTGGAGCCTGGGCACTGAGTGCCACTGCACTGCCTCCCAAACCGGTTTGGTGAGTTGGCTGCAACTGTTTCGGCCAGGGCGGGGGTGGATGGCATCACTGTGGGCCAACTAAATGCATTCCAGTAACGGCTTGATGAACTCTTTTTGGCTTTCACGGCCAAGTCTTCACCGGTGCAGTCCAGGGCTGCAAGAATGGAAGACAGTATGCGCCACTCCACTTTGTATATGGCGCCCGGAGTGAGGAGACAGTTTGTTAACAGCACGGCGGGCAATTCACAGGCTGCTGGCAAGTCAGACAGCATGTTTCCTATGTCTGCGTAATTAATGAGGCGGGAAGCGACCAGATAGCGTGAAAAGCCCCCACTGTGTCAGGGGTTAAAACCTCTCTTTTCCCACACACTGCTGCACTTAGCACAAATCTGGGGTGATTCAGCCAATAGTGAGAGCATTGGGGAGTGAAAGTAGGAGATACAGATAGAGAGAGAGTCAGAGAAAGATAAAGAAAGAAGGGGGCCGAGAGACAGAGTAAGAGAGAGAGAGAGGGGGTGGGGGAGAAGGAGAGAGAGAAGGCAGAGAGAGAAAATGAATGAGAAAGAGTGAGAGGGAGGGAGGGAAGGGGAGAGAGAGAAAGAAAGGGAAAGGGATGAGAGAGAGCAATAAAGAGACAGGCAGTGACAGAGCAGAAGAGACAGAGAGAGAGATAGACAGACCATAAAATAAACAAAGGGATGGTTGAAAAGCGAGAAAGAGAGAGAGATGGCGAGATGAAAGAGTGAGAGGGAAGAGAGAGATAAAGTTAGAGAGGGAGGCTCAGAAGTAGAGCGCGAGGGAGCGAGTTTGACACTCAGAAGGGGAGATGGAGACAGGGAGATACAATAGATTGCTTAAAAAGGAGGACAAAGGGACAGTGAGAGATTCTGAGCGAGGAGGAGGGAGTGAGAGATGCAGACACAGCGAGAGAGGCACAGAGAGAGAGAGGGAGAGAGAGGGAGAGAAAGCCAGACACACAGAGAGTGTGTATGAGAAAGGAGAGACACGGAGAGAGAAAAAGGCTAACAGAGAGAGAGAGAGAGAAAGACATAGATAGATTGATAGACATATAGATAGATAGATAGATAGATAGACAGATAGATAGATAGATAGATAGATAGATAGATAGATAGATAGATAGATAGATAGATAGATAGATAGATAGATAGATAGATAGATAGATAGATAGATAGATAGATAGATAGATAGATAGATAGATAGATAGATAGATAGATAGATAGATAGATAGATAGATAGATAGATAGATAGATAAATAGATACAGAGAGAGACAGGCATAGGAAGAGAGAGAAAGAAAAACAGCAACATATAGAAAGATACGGTGAGATAAGAGCCTGAGTGAGGAAGGCACAAGGAGAGATTTTGAAAGGGAGATGGAGAGGCAGATACAGAGGGAAATAAAGACAGAGAGAGAAACTACCACACACACACACACACACACACACACACTTAAACACACACACAAAGAAAGACAGAGAGGGAGAGGGGAACCGGCAGAGGGAAGGGAGACAAAGACAGTGAGGCAGAGAGAGATATAGTAATAAATACACCAAGAAAGAAGAATGGAGAGGAAACACAAGAGGCAGAGTAAGAGAGAGAGAGGCAGAGAGATAGATAGAGAGAGAGAGAAAGAGACAGACAGAGAGACAGAGAGAGAGAGAGAGAAGCAAAGAGAGAGAAAGACACCTGGAGAGACAGATAGAGTTTGGCAGAAAGCAACAGAGAAAGACCGAAAGTGAGAGAGGGAAGGAGAGTGTAAAGGGGGAGGGAGAGAGAAAGAGAGACGGGGAGACAGAAAATGAAAGGGCGTTACATAGGTAGATAGAGAGAGAGGAGAGAGAGCAAGGGTAGGGAGGTAAAGAGGAAAAGGGCTATATCGAATTACAGAGGCAGAGATGGAGGGAGAAACACACGCACATGCACACACAGACACAGGGAATGGGAGACAGAGAGAGATGAAAACTGAAATAGGTGGAGAGGGAGAGAGGTTGAGATGGAGGGAGACGAATGGAGACAGAGGGGGATACAGAGGGGCAGAGATAGATAGACAGAGAGAGAGAGGGAGAGAGAGCGGAGAGAGGCAGGCAGAAAGAAAAAATGGGGAGAGTGATACAGATGTGGAGGGAAAGAGAGAGGGGAAGAGGGACAGAGAGGGCCTGATAGACAGAGAAAGGGATGGGGGTAGAGACAGGGATCAGGGAGAGACAGAGGGAAGAGACTAAAGAGACGTATCTGAGAGAGAGAAGGATACAGAGTGTGTGTGAGGGACACAGAGATAGAGAAAGAGATGTACACCATGAGAGACATGGAGGGAGACAGAAAGCCTGAGTGAGGGAGGTAGATTTTGTGAATGTGTGTGAGAAAGAACGAGAGTGTAGGAGAGGGAGAGAGGGAGGAAGGGAGACATAGAGTGACAGAGAGAGACTGCGTGACCAACTACAGCGGTAGATAAATAGATATTCATATAGATAGATAGATTGATTGAAGATTGATTGATAGATAGATAGATAGATAGATAGATAGATAGATAGATAGATAGATAGATAGATAGATAGATAGATAGATAGATAGATAGATAGATAGATAGATAGATAGATAGATAGATAGATAGATAGATAGATAGATAGATAGATAGATAGATAGATAGATAGATAGATAGATAGATAGATAGATAGATAGATAGATAGATAGATAGATAGATAGATAGATAGATAGATAGATAGATAGATAGATAGATAGATAGATAGATAGATAGATAGATAGATAGATGTATCGATAGATAGAGAGACAGATATATAGATAGATAGATAGGTGGACAGATAGATAGACAGGCGGACAAATAGATAGATTGATAGATATATAGAAAGTCAAACAAACAGACAAACAAGCAGATAGATAGAGGGAGGTGGACTGAAATGATGAGCGAGAGAGGCGGGGAGACAGACAGAGATACACACACGCAGATTGAAAGAGACAGCGATGCAGTGAGAGAGAAATAGAGATCGAGACACACAGGCAGTCACAGATACCCACAAACATAGCGAGATCATGAGACATGCTGGTCGCCAAATTATATGAAGGATATGATTGCACTGGATCGGGTGCAGAGGAGATTCACCAGGATGTTGCTTCGGATGTTAAATTTAAGTTATGAAGAGATGTTGGATACACTTGCGTTCTTTTCTTTGGAGAAGAGAAGACTGAGGGGCGACCTGATTGAGGTGTAGAAGATTATGAGGGGCATGGACAGGGTGGATAAGGAGCAGCTGTACCACTTAGCTGAAGCGTCTGTGACAAGGGAGCATATTTTCAAGGTGAGGGTTATGAATTTTAGGGGGGATGTGACGAAAAACTTTTTTACCCAGAGGGTGGTGACGATCTGGAATGCATTGCCTGATAGGGTGGTGGAGGCGGGTTGCCTCACATCCTTTAAAATGTACCTGGATGAGCACTTGGCACGTGATAACATTCAAGGCTATGGGCCAAGTGCTGGTAAATGGGATTAGATAGGTAGGTCAGGTGTTCCTCACGTGTTGGTGCAGACTTGATGGGCCTAATGGCCTCTTCTGCACTGTGGTTCTGTGATAGAGAGAGATGAAGAGACCGGAAGAGAAACAGACACAGTGTGAGACCGAATGAGAAGGAAAGGGTGAGACGGAGAGAGACAGAGAGAGAAAGAAAGAGACAGAGAGAGTGAGAGAGGGAAAAAGCGGCATAAAGACAGAGAGAGAGAGAATGAAACAGAAAGAGAGAGTGGGGAAGTGAGAGAGTGAGCAGAGGAGAAAGAGACACAGAGAGATAGAGACATACACACAAAGGGAGAGAGCGAGAGAAATACAAAGACAGAGAGGGAGAGCCAGAGAGCGAAACACAGAGGGAGAGACAGAAACAGAGAGAGGGAGAGATAGAAAGATTGTGAGAGAATCACATTTGATTGAGGTGTGGAATCAATTTTTGCGGGAGTTTAAATACTTCTTGATACTTTATTCAATGAATTTTGCAATAAATTGTCACCCCTAACCTACGTTAATCGTTTATCTGAATGTCCACAGTTAAAGAGGGCAGCTAGATCCCAGTTTACAACAGAACAGCGTAGGGAGAGGCACTCTAACGTTTGGAATTTAATGACTGAATGGTAACAGTCTAGTGCCGGCTTTCCCTGAAGCAATCTGACACCTACAGATGGTACTGATGGTGTTTGAGTGAACAGCATGTTATCCGGGTGAATGAAGCTGCTGTTTTTATTCGTTAATTAATGTGATCAGCATAGGAACTGTCTTTTGAATGTGGACGCTGAATCTAAAAATAAACACATTTTCACTGAGCTCAATGACATAATCTGTTTGTTCATAAATTTAAAAATAATAATTTGAACATTGCTGCAGTTTCAACTTCACTGAGGTGACCCCACAGGGTATAAATTAAAGTCTTTGGTAATGTAACATCTCAGCGTTTAAGACAGAGGGATTGCCAGGAGCACAAAAGGGCGCATTACTTCATACTGAAAATGCTTCCTCCAATTGAACTAGCTGAGAAAATATTCTTCACAATCCTTGCTGTTATTGGTGTCCCTGGTAAGTGACTATAACCATAGAAGTTGTGTAAATCTATGTGTGAGCTGCTCTCATTTTAAATTGTGACTGAAAATATTACATACTGATCTGCTGATCACTGTTCTCACCGAATCAGCGATATAATTTGCTGAATTATAACGTCTTGAAATATCTCTGCGAGTCTATTTTCTTTTGTCAAATGTAAATAACCCTTTGTTTATAACTCACAGGCTCTTTTATATATTAAGTCCTAGGATTTAACGGAATATCGTGTATGTTAAATTAGGCCTCAGTGAAGGCAGATGCTCTGAAGTAATAGTCAGTGGCAGTGAAAGGAAAATTACACTGATTGTGAGTCACTGACCAGAGTGGGATATCTGAATCCAGTGACCATATATTTCTGCATCTATTTGCCAGTTTAGACTTGTACTGAGTGTGGGACACTGATCAGAGTGGGGTGCCTGGCCCCAGTCACGACATTTTTTACTGACAGTATCTGTTCATGTCAATTTGTACTAAGTATCGGTCAGTAAGCAGAGTGGAATCGCTGACCCCAGTCATCATTTTTTACTGGGTATATCTGTCAGTCTTGAACTGCGTTAAATGTAGGTCAGTACCAGAGAGTAAGAACTGATCCAATTGACAATGTAATACTGGGTGTATGGGTCAGGGTAGAATTGTACCGAGTGTGGGTCAGTAATTGGAAATAAATAAATTGTTTCTATTAGGAAATAATGTTTTTTTTTATTATTGATGAGTGATCTCTTCATTCCATAGAGCTATCACTGTGTTTGTCCATTTGAATAGATTAGCTACAGGAAGCATTTTGTTGTTGGTTGAATATATGTGTTGATGAGTGTATGAAGTTAAATGTCTGGATATCGCTCCATTTTCTATTGTACTGCTCCAACAGAAATAGGTGTTAACCAGTTCCCGACATTTAAGCGCTCCAGCAGCACTCTGACAGTGTTCCAATCTTCTTTTTGATTTTTTTAAATATAGGGCCAGAAGACATTGGAGCATAAGCTTGTCATTCCGCCCATCGAGTCTGCTATGATATTCAATGATATTCTGGCTGATCTCATCATCCTCTACTCCACATTTCTGCCTTTTCCCCAAAACCCTTGATTCCCTTATTCTTTTAAAATATGTCTCACTCAGCCTTGAACGTAATTAATGACTCAATCCCTCCATCCCTCTGCGGGAAATAGTTCCGTAGATTCACTGTTCTCTGAGAGAAGAAATTCCTCTTCGTCTCCTGAATAATTGGTGAGCCCTCACCCTGAGATTATGCCCCCCTGTCCAAAACTCTACCACAATGGAAACAAGCTCTCAGCATCCAGCCTGTTAAGCCCCTAAGATTGACATATGTTTCAAGAACGTGGCTTCTCATTCTGCTAAACTCCAATGAGTGCAGATCCAACGTACTCAACATCTCCACAGATGAAATCGCTCTATACCTGGGATTAACCCAGTGAACCTTCTCTGGACTGCTTTCATTGCTAGTATATCATTCCTTAAATAAGGGGGACAAAATGGTTCACAGTATTCTACGTTAGGTTTAACTCGTGCCTTTTATAGATTTAGCATCGTGTCACAAATTTATACGACATTATTTTTGAAATAAAGGACCTCATTTCGTTCACCTTACCTATTACCTGCTGAACTTGCGCGTTAGCATTTCGGTATTCATGTACGTGGACTCCCAAATCCCTCTGTGCTGCAGCTTTCTGCAGGCTTTCTCTATTTAAATAACACTCACCTCCTCTGATCTTCATGGCAAAGTGCATAAACTCACAATTTCACAAATTATATGCAATCTGCGAAGTTTTTGCGTGGTTACTTAACCTTTCTATATTCCCACGTAGATTCTTTGTGTCATCCTCACCACATGCCTTTCCACATATTTTTGTGTCATCTGTAAACATAAGATAGTACATTCACTTCCCTCATCTAAGTCAGGAATATAAACTGTAAAAAATTGTGAACCCAGCATAGATCCATGTGGTGCTCCAATAGTTACAGGTGACCATGATGAAAATGCGGGACACCAACACCCCCGCTCCCCGCCACCACCTCAGACGCACTATCCAAGCTCCCTGTCTTCTTTTAGTTAGCCAACCCTTATCCATGCTAATATAGGACCCGCAATACTATGGGCTCTTACCTTATTAAGCAGACATATGTGTGGTACATTATTGAATGCCTTGTTGGGAATCCAATATTATTGCACCTACTGGTTCCCCATTATTCATTCTGCTTGTTATCTCCTCAAATAATTATAATAGATATGTCAGGCATGATTTCCCCTTCATGAAGCCATAGTCAATCTGCTTGATTTTAAGGTGCATTTTTAATTGTTCTGCTATTACATCATTTCTTATTCAGGACGGAGGGAGGGGCCAACAAGGGACCTACAAGTCAGTCAGTCGAACCTCAGTGGTGGGGAAATTTTGGAAGCCATTCTGAGGGCCGGAATTAATCTACACTTTGGGAGGCATGGATTAATCAACAGCAGTCAGCATGGTTTTGTTAAGGGGAGGGCATGTCTAAACAACTTGATTGATTATTTTGCAGTGTATGCAGGTGTGTAGATGGGGACAATGTATTTGACGTAGTATAGTTGGACTTCAGCAGGGCATTGGATAAGGTCCCTCATGGGAGACTGATAACTAGACCATAGAATCCAAGGCAATTTGGAAAACTGGATCTAGAATTGGCTGAGTGGCAGGAAGAAAAGCCTGATGGTCGAGGTGTGTATCTGACTGAATGCCTGTGTCCAGTGGGGTTCCAAAGGGATCGGTGTTCGGTCCTAGCTGCTTGTGGTATATATAAACAATTTAGACATAAATGTTGGAGGGTTGATGAGGAAGTTTGCTGACCACACGAAAATTGGTGTGATGATAAACAGAGTGGAGGGTAGCTTTTGGTTACAGGAAGATATAGGCAGGCTGTTCAAACGGGCTGATCAGTGACAAATGGAATTTAATCCAGATAAGTGAGAGGTGATGCACTTGGGCTGGACAAGCAAGACACTGGAATATTCGATGAATGGACGGGCCTTGGGAAGTGCCGAGAATCAGAGTGACCTTGGTCTCCATTTCCACTGGTCCCTTAATGTCGTGGGGAAGGTAGGTGAGTTGGTTAAGAAAGCATATGGGATAGTTGCCTTTATTAGCCAAGGCATAGAATATAAGAGCTGGGAGGTTATGCTGGAACTGTATAAAACGCTGTTTAGGCCAAAGCGAGTGTATTGTAGGCAGTTCTGGAATTCACATTATAGGAAGGATGTCATTGCACTAGGGAGAGTGCAGAGGAGAATGACCAGGGTGTTGCCTAGGTTGGAAAGTTTTAGTTTTGAGGAGAGATTGTAAAGACTGTTTTCCCCCCTGGAGCAGAGGAGATTGAAGGGGGCGGGCGGGGGGGTTGGTGCGTGTGGGGGGTGCGAGGGGTGGTGGGGGGGCGGGGGGTTCATCGGTTTAGCATAAGGGGCAGGAGATTTGTCGGGTGTATGTGAGGAAGAATATTTCATCCAGATGATAGCGGGATTCTGGAACTCACTGCCTGAAAGCGTGGTAGATGCAGAAGCCCTCATAACATTTAACAAGAATTTGAATGTGCACTTGCGATGCCATGGCATACAAGGCTATGGGTCTAGTGTTGGAAAATTTCATTGGGGTAGTTAGGTGCTTGTTTGTCCGGCGCAGACTCGATAGGCCGAAGGGCCTTTTCCTGTGCTTTAGAACTCTATGACTCTATGAATCTATGAAATCCTTTATCATAGACTCTAACATTTTCCCAATGATGGATGTTAAGCTTACTGGCCTATGGTTACCTGCATTTTGTCTCCCTCCTGTTTGAATGAGGGCATTACTTTGACAAACTTCCGATCTTCTGGGAGGTTCCTGAATCTAAGGATTCTTGGAAGATTACCAGCAGTCCATTTACTACTGTGTAGCTACTCCCTTTAATGTCCTAGAATGCAAACACTCAGGTTCACGGGACTTATCGTTTTCAGCCCCAATAGTTTCACTCATACTTTTTTCTCTTTTGATAGTTGTTGTTTAATTTCCTCCCCCATGTTCCCCCTGATTATATACTATTTTTCGGAATGTTACGAGTGTATTCTACCCTGAAGACTGAAAAATAATATTAGTTCAACTCCTCTGCTTTTCCTGGCTCCCCATTATTAGTTCCACACCCTCATTCTCTAAGGGGCCAAGGATCACTTCGGCCTCTCTTTTCTTTTTATATTTAAAAATATATACTCCTGTCCGCTTCTATATTACTTGCTAGTTCACCCTCAGCGTTTCATTGCACCCACTTTATTATATTGTTGGTCGTATTTTATTGGTTTCTAAATATTTCCGAATGCTCAGGTTTATGACTAATCTTTGTGACATTGTTCGTTTTATTTTCTTTCAATTTGTTTCCATCCTTAAATTCCTTGGTTAACCATGTTTGGTGGATCTCCTTCCAAGAACCCTTCTTACTCACAGGGATAGATATTTGTTGAGAGCCATGAATTATTTACTTAAATGTCTGCCATTGTTCATCAAGCATCTTTTCTGCTAAACTCCTTTCCCAGTCCACTCCAGCCAAATCTGCCCACATTTATTTGTAGTTACCTTTTTGTAAGTTTAGCACAGTTGTGTCGTACCAATCTTCACTCTCAGTTTGAATACTAAATTCTACCACTTTATGATCCCTGCTTCCGAGGGGGATCTTATACTCTGAGAAAATTTATTAAACATGATTCATTGCACAGAAACAGATCCAAAGTTGCCTGGTCCCTTGTTGGATGGACAGCAGATTGTTCTAGGAAACTGTCCCGGAGAAACTGGATGATTCCCTTGCTCGTGGCTACCTCTGCCAATTGCATTTTCCCAAACCACATTAAGATTAAGCTAACCCATGATTAAGGTAGTGTATTTTTTACATGCCCTCATTTCCCTGATAAATTCTCTGCCCTACTGTTAGACAGCCTATAGACGGCTCCCAACATTGTCTCATTCCACGTTATTTCTTAACTCTACTCATGTGGATTATACATCCTCCAAAGCAAAATTATTTATTGCTACAGTACTTGTTCCATCTCGTATTAACAAAGCTACCTCAACACCATTTTCTTCCTGCCTGTACTTTTGAAAATCACATTGCCCTGAATGTTATTGTCCCAGATTTGATCTCCTCGTGATCACGTCTCACTAATGTCAATATGATAACACCCATTAACCTCTATTTTGCCGTTAATTAATTTATTTTATTTACTGAATACTATGAGCATTTAATTAAAGAGGCATCAATTTTGACTTTTAACCATTTTGTCCCTTTTACGATATTTTCTGCTGGTTTTCTTTTTTAATATTTGAACATTCTGTCCCTTCCTGTCATATTCATGGCATCGATACCTAAAAAGCTGACCTGCAATTCTGTCATATTATTTTCCTTTGTAAGTCTACTTTACCGCTCTCCGGCTTCCCCAACTGCAATTAAGTTTACAAACGGTCTTTTGATCCCTAGTTATTTAATTCGGCAGAACACCTGTCCCTGCACAATTCAAGTGAAGCCCGCCCCACCAGAACAGATCCCTTCTAGACCAGTGCAGGTGCCAGTGCCCCTTGTACTGAAACCCATTCTTCCCACAACAAACTTTGAGCCAAGCATTTATCTCCTTCATTTTATCCTATGCCAGTTTGCCCATGGCTCAGTTAGTAATCCCAAGATTATTAACTTAGAGGTTATGCATTTTAATTTAGCTACTAACTCTTTGAATTCTTTCAGCAGAATCTCCTTTATGCTCCGTTCAACGTCGCTGGCAGCAACGTTGTGAATAAAACTAGATTTCTCCCCTCCACTTCAAATTCTACTCCAGCCCTGAGGAAGATTCCATAACCCTGGCACGGGGCAGGCAACACAGCCTTCGGGAGTCGTGCTCACGGCTGCAGCGAACAGTATTTATCCTCCCAAATATACTGCCCCTTAACATCCCAAAGTGAATGGCTCCCTGTAACACAGTCCCATGGTCAGTTCGCTCATCGTCTCTGAAGGTCCGCCCATATCCAATCAGCTTGACAGAACCTAGCAACTGTTGGATAGTTGCAGGGACCGAGGCTCCTCTAACCCTTGGGTCCCAATACCTACTTCCCCTGCATTTACACCCTCCTGTCCCTGATCACAGACCAAATTTGAATGACCTAATCTGCGGGGTGAGAACACCTCTTGAAGCAAATTTTCCGCGTAACTTTCCCCTCCTTGATTTGGAGCAACGCCTGAAGCTTCGACACCAACTCCTTAACTTGGATCCAAAGTTCCTCGAGCTGCAAACATTTACTACAAATCTGATCGACTTGTGTCACGTTAGTGACCAGCAACACCCACATGTTCTAACAGCAACACAGCAGTCATCATGCCATCGCTGTCGTAATTAATTAATCAGTTAATTAATTAATCCACTATCCCTGTTCATTACACTTGAAGAATCCCCCGCTCTTTATGTTTTATTGTATTTAAAAAAAAAACTAGTAACGATCTTATACTTCAGAAGCCAGTTCTTAAAAGTGATAAGAATAGACAACAGACCTAAGCACAAACTGAACGCCTTAACTTCACTTCAGGTACACACCAATCAGCTGATCCCTGCACTTTTTTTTCCCTCTCGTGCTCTTTAAAGATCCATCACCTCTATACCCGCACTCCTTATCGGTATAACTTTACTGGATGCCCCAAAAATATTTTGGAGGGCAAGTAGTGAGGATCATTTAAAAAGCCTACAGGGAGAGATAGAGTGAGTGGGCAAAAACTTGACAGGAGGAAAATAACGTGGGGAAATTGAGTTTATGCACTTATTGGTGTGAAGAACAGAGGAGCTGAATGATATTTAAATGGAGAAAGACTGTAGAAAGCTGCAGCACAGAGGGATTTGGGAGTCCTCGTGCATGAATCCTCAAAAATAAAATACATTTTCAGCAGTTGTTGGGGAAGGCAACTGGAATGTTGAAGATTATTTCAAAGGAAATGTGTTATAAAAATTGGGAAGTGTTGCTACAACTATACTAGGCATTAGTGACACCACTCCTTAATTACTCTCAACTGTTTTGGTCCCCTTATATAAGGAAACATATACTGAATTTAGAAGCAGTACAGAAAAGTTAACTAGTTTGATCCCGGGTATGGAGAGATTTTCTTATGTGAAGAAGTTGGGCAGGTTGGCCCTTTGGTCATTGGAGTTTAGAGGAATGAGAGGGGACCATATTGAAAAGCAAAGCATTCTTACGGTGCTTGACAGGGTAGATGCTGAAAGGTTGTCTCCTCTTGTTGTGGAGTTTAGGGCAAGAGGGCATAATCTAAGAATTAGGGTTGGCCTATTTAAGGCAGTGGTCAGGGGGAATTTTTTCACTCAGATGGTAGTTAATCTGAGGATTATTTAATGCTGAGGCCTTTAAACGATGCGTCGTTAAAGATATTCAAGGCTGGGGTAGACGGATTTTTAATGAGCAAGTCAATCAAGGTTTATGGCGAAAGGAAGGAAAGTGGAGCTGAGGGTTATCAGTTCAAACACGATCTCTTTGAGTGACAGAACACACTCGATGGGACCAATGGCCTACTTATGTTCATATGCCACATGGCATTTTGGTTTTATGCGCTCCCCTCTCTCTCTCCGCGCTCATCAACGCTCTGTGGCCTCTCTCTCTCCGCTCTCAAAAGCTCTTTTCCTATTGGTCTACCCTGGAAAATGTCCGACAGTGGATAGGGTTTATTCCTGGAGAAATGTCGAGATGGTGAGATCTTGAAGTTGTTGTGTGTCGATCCAGGAAACAGTATGCCCTAGAGAAGTGCTAAACTTGGCCAAGGGTTTTATTTTCCTGACAAGAGTGTCTTCTTGATCGTTTCAAAACCTAGGGATCTATTCCTGGAATTGGGGTGACCGGGAGACATTTTTAACTGTGAGAGTAATGGAAGTGAGTGACGTGGTCCTGACACGGGAGTACCTATTCCTTTATGGAATGTGAGCTGGGGGGAGTCCGAATCTGGAGAGCAACTATTACTGGGAATTGTATGACCTGGGGAGTGTCCACATCTGGACAGGATCCCCTCCTTGGAATATGGGAACATAGGAGCAGGAATAGGCTATTTGGTCAGCATTCCTGTGAAGTGTGCAATGGGGATTTCAAAACTTGGCTTGGTTTGTTTCCCCACATGCCTCTCCCCTAGTGAAGGCCTGCACATGGGCAGGCTTTTCTCATGGGTCGTGTGAGATAGGGGACCTTCTAATGCTGGAGAGGATATGTTCCTGGGAAACAGAAAATGCACTTGAAAGTTCTGAAACTGGGCACTGTATATTTCTGGTTAGAGAGTGCCCAATGAAAGTTCGGAACCTGGAGTGGGAGCATTCCTGAGAAATGTGAGCCCTGGCGGGTGTCTGAACCAGGAGAGGGGCCATTCCTCGGATTGGAATGATCTGAGGAATATTTGAACCAGGACGGCTCAAACCCTGGGATGTCTGTAACTTGGGAAGGATCTGAATCTGTAGAAGCTCACATCCAGGGAAAAATGTGATGCGGGTGGTGGGAGGTGGTGCGTGGGTGGGTGGGGGGAGCGAGGAGGTGTGTTCTGTATTTTGTGATTTTGTGCTCCTGTGAAGAGTTTTTCCCGTGGAGAGCCTGAAACTGGAGAGGGTTTATCACTGGGAAGAGTGTTCCCTGTGGAGGGACTGAAACTGGAGGAGGAATTTTACTGAATAGATTGGGGCCAGGAGATTTTTGAATGATACATATTGATATTCCTCAGCAGTGCGGGTCCTGGGGAGCTAACGAACAAGAAGATCGGCTAATCCCGGAATGAATGTGACCTGGGGAAGGCCAAATACTGGAGAGGTCCATTACGTGCAAAAAGTGTGCACTGTAGAATATCCGAATGTGGATACGGTCTATTACTGCCAAGAATGTGGCCTGGTGAGGCCCTGAACCTGGAGAGACTTTACACCTCGGAAGCTTGTGCTATGGGCATTTTCCAATCGAGGAGAGGGTCTATTCCTGGGAAGAGTGTGCTGTGGGTATGGTCTGAACCTGGAGAGGGTATATTCCTGGTAAAGTGTATGCCTCGGATTGCGTCCAAAACTGAAGAAGGTCCATTCCTGGGAAGGTTGTTTCATAAGGAATGACAATTCCTGGAGAGAGATTCTGTTCCGGGGAAAAGTGTGTTGTGGTAAATGTGACGCCGGATCGCGTAGGCTCCTGGGAAGAATTAGCTGTCTGGCGTTTAGAGTGTTTCCAATCTAGGGAAGTGCGTGCCCTCAGGAATATCCAAACATGGTTAGTGTATATTCCTAAGAAGAAAGTAACCTGGGGACTGTCCGATTTCAGAACAGGGTCTACTGCAGGAATGAATGTGACTTGGGAAGCGTCCGAACCAGATCAAGGTCTATTCCTGGATTGATTGTGACCTGGGGAGAACCTGATCCGGAAGAGGCACTATTCCTGGGAAGAATGTGATCTACGGAGGAACAGACATGGAGATGAAAGGCTTCTAGGAAGAGCATTAGATGCTCAGGGACCAAATCTGGAGCAGAAATATTCCTGGGGTGGTGCACTGCTAAAGTTGCCAAACTGGAGGGGAACTGTTGCAGAAAAGAGCTTGTGCGGGAGACTTTCCAGACCAGGAACGGGTCTGATACTGAGTCTGAACCTGAGTCTTATCCTGAGCATTACTTAGTGGGCGCTCAGTGCTGGAGAGGCTCGCTTCCTGGGATCATTCTTTTTTATTTAGGGGGCGTGGCCTTTGCTTGCTTGGTCAGCATTTATTGCCCTAACCTACTTGCCCTTGAGACGGTGGTAGTGAGCTGCATTCTTCAAAGGCTGCAGCCCACGTGGTGCTGGCACGCTCACAGTGCTGTTCGGAAGAAGGTTCCAGGGTTTTCAACAACTGCCAGTGAAGGAACGGCGACACATTTCAAGTGAGGATATCGAGTGATTTGGAGGGGAATTGCCAGGAGTTGGCATTCCCATTTATCTGCTGCTCTGGTCCTTCTGGATGGTAGCGGCCAATAGTTGGGACGGTGCTGTCTAAGGAACCTTGGTGAATTTCTGCAGTGCATCATGTAGATGGTGCTCACTGCTGATACTCAGCATCGATGTTGAAGGGAGTGAATGTGTGTGGATGGGTTGCCAAACAAGCCAGCTGCTTTGACCTGTACGTGGCCAAACTTATTGAGTGTTGTGGATGGTGCACTCAGCCAAGCAAATCGGGAGCATTTCATCTCACTCCAGAATTGTGCCTTGCAGATGGTGGACAGAGTTTGGGGAGTTAGGAGGTGAGTTTCTAATCGCAGGATTCCTATCCTACGACCTGCACTTGTAGTTACAGTGTTTATTAGGCTAGTGCATTGCAGTTTCTCGTCAACAGTAACCCTCACGGATTTGATAGTGAGGTTTTCAGAGATTGTAATGCCATTGAATGTTAAGGGGCGATGGTTAGATAGTCTCTTGATGGAAATGGTCATTGAAACGGTTCATGGTGCGAAAGTTGTTTTCCCCTGTGTCTGCCCAAGTCTGGATATTGTCCAGGGATAGTTGCATTTGGGCATGGACTGTTTCAGTGTCTGGACAGTCGCCAATGGCGCTGGATATTTTTCAATCGTCAATGAACATTCCCACTTCGGACTTTATGAAGGAAAGAATGTAATTGATAAAGCAGTCGAGGATGGTTGGGTCGAGGACACTACACTGAGGAACACCTGCACTGATGTCCTAGAGTGGCGTTGACTGACCTCCAACAGCCTCAACCATCTTCCTTTGTGATCAGCTTGACAGAAAACAGCCGGGATTAATCCCCTTATTTCCCATTGACACTCGTTTACCGAGGACGCTTTGATGCCGGTCAGAATTAATCCTCCAATACAGATTAAATTAGGCACTTCCAGGATTACGAAAAATATTAAAATTAACATTTTCCTGCCACTGACGTCAAACTAACTGGTCTGTAGTTCTTATTTTATCTGTCGCTCCATTCGTAAATGTTGCATTTACATTTCCTGTGCCCCAGCCTGCAAATTTATTCTCTACCACCTCCCTGCCTCATTTCTACTCAGGTCCTTTTGTGGTCCAAAAATCCTATCCTTACTGTCTGTGTCTGACATGGAGAATGTATCGTCAATAAATTCCATTTTCTTCTCCCTTCTCTCTCTGACAGTTAATTTGCTGGGGATTGCGATCCTGTGCCGAGGAAAGTGTGGCCTCTCCACCTGCACCACTCGCTACCTGGTGGCCATGGCAACGGCGGATCTATTGGTCATTATCACAGACCCCATACTGACCCAGGTCAATTATTTTTATTTCCCAGTGACTTTCCTGGACGTCACTCCTGTGTGTAGTGTTTGTGCTGCCCTGCTGGCTGCAGCCATGGACAGTTCTGTCTGGTTCACCGTCACTTTTTCCTTTGATCGGTTTGTGGCCATTTGTTGCCAGAATCTGAGAACAAAATATTGCACCGGGAAAACTGCGGCTGTGGTTCTAGTGACAACTGGCATCCTGCTCTTTTTAAAAAACATCCCCTGGTACTTTACACTGGAACCTGGAAAGATAATCGACAATGTACCGCAGGGATGTCAGACAAAGCTAAGCTATTTTACTGATCCCAGATGGATTGGGTTTTCTTGGTTTGAGAAGCTTTTAACCCCATTGATCCCATTTAATTTAATTCTGCTGATCAACACTCTGACAGTCAGACACATTTTAGTTACCAGTCGAGTCCGTAAGGCACTGAGCGTTCAGAGTAAGGGAGAGAATCGCAGTGACCCAGAGATGGAGAGCAGGAGGAAGTCAATGATTTTACTCCTCACAATATCTGGCACCTTCATAATCCTGTGGTCAGTGTATGTTGTAAATTTCCTTTCTTATGATCTGAGAGAAGCAACTTACCTCACCTATTCAGGATATATATTACAACAAGTCGGATTTATGCTGCGGAGTTTAAGTTGCTGCACAAACACATTAATCTATGGGGTGACTCAGTCCAAGTTCAGAGAGCAAATCAAGGATGCAGTGAAATATCCGGTTACATCAGTTATTCAATTTATAAAGAAACACACCTGACTGCCTGACGCCTCAGCCAATCAAAGAGCTCCGCCCGCTGATGGACAGCTGCGTGTACCAACCAGGGAAAACAGCTCCACAACTGACAGACGCAGCAGACAATAGGGCAGCAATACGCTTTCACCCATAGGCACCTCAGCCATTAAGGAAACGCCGCTGGCTGACTGACTGCTACATGAACTATTCAAGGTGACCTGCTGGCTGATTGACAGTCGCTTCATCAAATCAGGGATTGTGATTCACCGTATTGACCACAGTAAAATTGGCCAGCCAGGACGTCCTTCCATTATGCCGACAGAGGTCTCAGCCAAACAAGGGTGGAGCTGTTGTTATCAAAGTGTCTTTCTGAATTTGCCGCATTCCATTCTCTCAGGTCCAACCCCGACTTTGTCATTATACTTGCTGACAAGTATGGTCCTGTTGTTGTCTGGCGCACCCAGCTCTACCTCGCAGAGGCTGAATGTCAACTCGCAGACTATTCCTCCTACCTCCCCCGGACCATGAACCCACCACTGAACATCTAGCCATTATTTTCCAGGACTGTCACTGACCTTATTTCCTCTGGAGATCTTCCGTCTGCAGTTTCCAACCTCATGATCTCCCAACCTCGGACGACCTGCTTCTACCTGATACCCAAAATCCACAGTCCGGACTGGCCCGGCAGACCGATCGTATCAGCCTGTTCCTGCCCTACGGGACTAATTTCTTGCTATCTTGACACTATTCTCTCGCCCCCTGTCCAGTCTTTTCCCACCTACATCAGCGACTCCTCTGACGCCCTACATCATATCAACATTTTACAGTCCCCTGGCCCCAACCTCCTCTTGTTCACCATGGGCGTCCATACCTTCTACGATATAATTCCCCACCGGGATAGTCTGAGGTCTCTCCGCTTCTTCCTCGAACAGAGGCCCGAACAATCCCCATCCACGACCACTCTCCTCCGTCTAGCTAAACTTTTTCTCTCACTGAACAATTTCCCCTTCAACTCGTCTCACTTGCTTCAAATAAATGGTGTAGCCCTGGTTAGCAGCATGGGCCCCAATTATGCCAGTCTCTTTATGCGGTGTGTGGAACATTCCTTTTTCCAGTCCTACTCAGGATCCCTCCCACAACTCTTTCTCCAGTACATCGATGACTGCTTCGGTTCTGCTCCATGCTCTCGTCTGGACCTCGAAAAAATGATTAATTTTGCTTCCAATTTCCACTCCTCCATCATTTTCACATGGTCCATCACTGACACTTTCCTCCCCTTCCTTGACCTCTCTGACTCAATTTCTGGTGTTAGAAAGTCCACCAATATTTATCACAAGCTTACCGAATACCACACCTGCCTCCACTACAGCACAACACACCCTGTTCCCTGTAAGGACTCCAACCCATTCTTTCACTTCCTTTGCCTCCGTCGCATCTGTTCTGAATATGACAATTGCCAAAACAGTCCCTCTGACATTTCTCCTCTTCTCCTTAACCGAGGTTTTCCACCTATGGTGGATGACAGGGCCTTCAAACCTGTTCGTCTCATCTCTCGGGCATCCACCCTCATACCTCCCTTTCCCTCCCAGAACCACAATAGGGTCCCCCTTTTCCACAATTATCACCACTCAAGCCACAGCATTCAAAAGATCATCCTCCCCCATTTCTGCCAAAACCAGTATGATGCTACCATCAAACACATTTGCCCTTCACCAGCTGTCAGAATTCCATAGGGAACATTCCCTCTGGGACACCCTGTTCTACTCTTCCATCACCCAAAGCACCTCAAACCTCTTTGACGGCACCTTCTCATTCAAACGAAGAAGGTGCAACACTTGCCCCTTTACGTCCCCCCTCCTCTCCGCCCAAGGGCTCAAACAATCCTTTCAATTGAAGCAGCATTTCACTTGCACTTCGCTCAATTCACTCTATTGCATTCGCTGCTCCCAATGCGGTTTCCTCTAAATTGGAGAGACCAAACGCAGACTGGGTGACTGCTGTGCAGAATACCTTCGGTCTATATGTATTCATAACCCAGACCTTCCTGTCGCTTGCCACTTCAACACTCCACCCTGCCCTCATGCCCACATGTCCATTCTTGCCCTGCTACAATGTTCCAGTGAAGCTCAACACAAACTGTAGGAACAGCACCTCATCTTCCGATAAGGCACTTTGCAGCCTTTCGGATGTAACAGTGAGTTCAACAACTTCAGATCATGAACTTCCTCCACCATACCCACCCACTTTCCGAACCCCCTTTTTCTAATAATATATATATATATATAATTATATATATAATTTTTAAACATAGTTTTCATTTCCCACCTATTTCTATTATTTTTAAATGTATTTCCATTCAATGTTTTATCTCCACATTTTAGACCATTTCTATCCCTTCCGCCTGCCCTACCCCCACTAGGGTTGCCTGTCACTTGTTCGTCCTGCTTTCTACACTTAATGTCACCATTAGCACATTTTACAGTTAAGATCACCATCGTCAACACCCCTTTTTCCTTTTGTCGATGACATCTTTGGCAATCTCCCCTTTGCCTCCACCGATCACTGGCCCTCTATCGAGCTATACCTGTCCCACCCCCCACACCAAGCTTGTATTGCATTTCATTTCCAATTTTCCTTAGTTCTGATGAAGAGTCATACGGATTCGAAACGTTAACCGTGTTCCTCTGCGCAGATGCTGTCAGACCTGCTGAGTTTTACCAGATATTTTTGTTTTTGTTTCAGCCAAAGATGAATCGAAAACTGCTGCCTGATGGGCTGTTCAGCCAATCAGTCCATTCCGACCGCCGGCTGACAATAGCTTCATCCAATCACGCTGCTGATACCAGTGTCTCCAGGTCACTTATCCAATCAGCGGCATCGGAAGTTTCAGCCCGTCAGGGAGCTGCATGAACCAATCAGCAAGCTCCGACGGCTGTCTATCCGAACAAAACCAATCCGCAATCCCAAGCCAATTCCCGCCCTCTCGCAGCAAGTGTCGGCCAACCATAGAATTCAATCTTTAACTGACAGCTCCTGAAACTAATGGTGACTCCCGAAAATCTGTCAGACATCAGCCGTGTGTGATTGGTGCGTTTCAGATTCCGAGTGGCAGCTGTAACATCCAATCAGAGAGAGGCGACAGCCCCAGAAATTCCTCGGGTGTTGAAAATTCCGCTAAAAATCCGACCAATAGCCGAACGCCTTGCTCAGCGCAGTGAAGCCTATCAATGCCCACTTTGTGATTGACCGTAGTGTAAGCCAATGCATGAGATTCATGCAAATCATTTGTGACCATTCGAAATGTGACCCTTTTCTTCGATTCCTGCAATGTCGCCACCTAGCAACCGCCATGACGTCATGACGCTCAGTTCTGGCGGGCGGGTGTGCAAGGATCCTTCAAGCAGAGCCGCACTGAGAATTACTGCAGTAATTACTGCGGGCGGGTGTGCAAGGATCCTTCAAGCAGAGCCGCACTGAGAACTAATGCAGAAATTACTGCGGGCGGGTGTGCAAGGATCCTTCAAGCAGAGCCGCACTGGGAATTACTGCAGTAATTACTGCAGGCGGGTGTGTAAGGATCCTTCAAGCAGAGCCGCACTGGGAATTACTGCAGTAATTCTAATTAATTGTAATACTGATTCTCATTAAAGATGTAACCAGACGGCAAAAATTCGGAGAGTGAAAAATGAGGAAAACAGGGAAGATGAAGGACGAAATTAAATCGCTGAATCACAGAACTGTAACCAAGTAGACGACCGCCATTTGGCCCATCGTGCCTGTACGGAGGCCCTGAATGAGAGACTCACCTAGTTTTGCTCTTTCGCTTTCTCTCCACAACCCTACACCTACACTTTCTGCATTTACAGATAATAATTTAATTCCCTAATGAATGCTTCATTTCAACATGCGTCCACCACACCCCCAGTCACTGTTTTGCAGATGCTAACATCTAGCTGTGTGAAAAGTAAAATTTATGTCGTCAATGCCTCTTTTGTGAATTACTTCAATATTGAGCTCACTCACCCTGAACAGTTTTATGAAAAGGAACTGTTTCCCCTTTTTTAATCTAGATCACTGCTGTCTGTGAATACCTCTGCCATATCTCCTCTCAGCCACCTCATCTTCAAGTAAATCAATCCTAACTTCTCCAAACTATCGACAAAACTTAATTTCCTCAAACCTGGAACCATTCTCGTGAATCGTATTTGTATTCTATACAGTAACGCCACTTTCCTTGCTTAAGTGTAGCACCAAGAACTCGAGGTATTATATAATTTGGAGTCCGAACTAGCGATTTATACAAGTTGAATGGAACCTCCTTTTTCCTGTACTCAACTTTCCGATAAATACAGCTTTAGACATTATATGCTTTAATTACTGATTTCTGACACTACCCTGTCACCTTCACTGACTTGTCACTCTGCTCTTGTCCCCTTCGGAGATGTAGCCTTTAATATACGGTGTCCCTATTCATGCTGTTGCTACCAAAATGAATCATTTCACATATCTCTGGAGTGAAATTCATCTACCACCTGCCCACCCATCCACTAACTTGTTCATGTCCTTTTGAAATACATTAACATCCTCCTCATATTTCAGAATTCTTCTGCTTTATTTGCTTATCATGTCTAATACAGAATTAACTTTATTTTTTCCCCATGCAATGTTTTCAAGCCCAATATAACAAATAGTTATGACTTCATTTCCGGTTTATTAGTTATCATGTCCAATTCACGAATTACAGTATATATGCCCTTTAGTGTGTAGGCTGGCAAGTTGACTTTTACAAGTAACATCGAATATAACATCCTGTGGGTCATTTATCATGTCCAATAAAACAAACACGAACAATTTATTCCTATGCATTGGGTATCGAGCCCTACTTAGCCGCTAAATATCAGTTCATAGTATGGTTTACAATTTATGCTATTTATTTAATTTATAACTGTTTGCATATGTGTGTGTACGCGGAAGGTGAGTCTGCTTCTGTGTATGTACCTGCCTGTCTTTTCGCCTGTGTGTGTGTGTGTGCTTATACATTTGTTTACGTTTGTGTGTGTGAGAGAGGGGGAGGGAGAGAGTGAGAGTATACTGGCATGCGCTTGTATGTGTGCGCACATGTGTGTGTGTGTGTACGTGAGAGGCAGAGAGAGAGCAGAGTGTGCCTTTGTGTGTGTGTGTATGTGTGCATGTGAGAGAGAGATAGAGATTGTTTTTGCAGCACACGCTATTATTATTTCTGAAATACCATGTTATTTTCCCGCAGTGCCGTCAATCTGCTCCCTGTGTTAAAAAGTACAAGGCAGCGCTTGTAATTGAATGAGAATTATAAACCTAACCAGTTTGTAAGTGTGTTTAAAAATAACAGAATAATGCATGCTGTGTCAAAAGAGATTGAAGGTTTCTACACTTTATATCAAAGTGGAACAGTCATGTACCACAATCAAAAAAATGCTGGAAAAAATCAGAAGATCTGACAGCATCTGTACAGAGAAAGACAGAGTTAAAGTTTCAAGTATGTATGACTCTTCTCCAGAGCTGAGTTTTTCAAGAATTTCGTTTTATAATTGTTTCAGATTTCCAACGTGTGGAGTATTTTGCATTTCTGGAACAGACATGTACGCCACCATAACATGTTTGATGAAAAAAGAATAAATTATTTGGAAAATTAGGGTGTGACACAGCTTCTATTCCCCTTTTTCCATTTTGTCACAGACATTCATTGTGTACAGTTCCTCCCGTCTTCACTCTCTCTTAAGCCTCTTAAACCTCTGAAGTCCAGTTCTGGCCTAATCTCAATGCCCTGAAATTGAAAGCCAGCAAGTTTTTAATAGAAATGGAAGGAAATATTAAGATCTTCAGCAGACAATGCTGTGTCTTATGAATATCAGTTACAGGACTGGATTAAGACATTCTGAGACACTGAGAAATGCCGTGCTTAAAACGGCCCATTCTATAAAAGCATTCCTTTATAATGCTCACAGAATGTGGACTGAGAATGTAGGTCTGAAAATTTTATATTTGAAAATATGAAAAGTTAAAGGCACATAAACACATTGCAATGGATCTAAAAGAAAGTCTTACAAAACATTGGTTTGCCTTAGATGATAAATATAAATTAAAATACTTTCACGATTTCTTTATTGTTAAAACTGGAAACGTTTACCAACACAAACAGAAAAACTGTTACAGAAAATAGCAGCATATGAAGTGGAAGCGGTAAAACAAACTCCAGCATATCGGTTTGGACATCACATGAAGCTAAAAAAATAAAACGTTTTATTTCGTGATGATTGGAATGCAAAATCATCGATGATGTCCTGAAATTAGAAGATATGGAATTTATCACTTTCGATGCAAGTAATGCTTAGGGCCGTTCGCTGTCCTTGCAGCAAACTCTTGTCATATTCATGGAACTCAGTCCTGTAGAGCTGAACTGAATTTCTCAAGTAAGTTTTAGTGAGCGTGTGTCACTCTTAGAAAGGTACATTCAGTTCAAAGCTTCTAAAAGCCTTGATCATTTGTATTTCCAAACGTACATGTTCAAAAATGTCTATATTTATCTTGTGTCCAGGAGACAAGGAATCCTTATGCGCCTTGATCAGAGGCACAACTGATGCTGCGGTGCAGCTGGGGCCAGCAGGCTGCTGGTTATTATACACGTAATATGCAAGTTAAACATTCAATATGGGAAACAGTTAAGCCACAAAGAAGAATAATGTGGATAGCAGCAAGGGCAAGTGAATGGAATCCTTCATTTTGTCTGAATTCAATATTTATCAATGGCTTTTTATGGCATTATGAAGTTAATTACGCCTGCACAAATGTATGAACAAAATATGACTAGTAACTTTGTAACTATATATACATATGAAGAGTTATTATCCCATTAAAGAATGAACAGTCAATAGTTGTAGTGTCACTTGCCAGTTTCAACCGATTATGGCCAATTCCCGCTCTCCCAGCCCCCACCGCCCGCCCCAGATGCTTCAAAGCGTGAATTCGCGCCGGTCTGGAACATGCACGGACCACATTTTCGAGTCTTAACAGGATGGAGGCCTGATCCTGCTGATGGACACTGGGAACGATTGCGAACTTTGAGGTTAATAGTTTCCTGCACACCACATGGTATCGGTTATCTTAATCATGAACTCTGCAGCATTCATGTGGATGCTCCAACAGTAGTTGCTTCACTCGTGTGGTCTCTCCCGTAGTGGTCACATCGCTTTATAGTCTCTCCAGCAGTAGTCATATCGATCGGGTGGGATCTCCAGCAGTAGTAACATCGCTCGGATGGAACCTCCAGCAGCGGTCAGGTCGCTGAGGTGAAATCTCCAGTGATATACAAATGAAGGGGTCGCCCCAGCATGTCATTAGGCTAAGGCAACGCTTTCAATCGAGGAGTGTGTGAAGCGCAAACTGCATGCATCCAGGAGAGGCTACTCACACAAGGCTCAGAAGCGCACTGACAAAGATCGATGCCTCCCTGTGTGCAAAGATTTCTGGGTCACAGCGTCCCAGCCTGGGCTGCCTTCTTGAATGTTGGGAGTGTGCTCATGATTAAACACTAGGAAAAGCAATGAGAATAATCAAGCCCGGAGTGGAAAGTCCCGAACTCTCTCCCACACACAGAGACACACAGATACACAAACACAAACTCAAACAATCACACACACACACACACACACACACAAAGACACACACGCAACAAAATAACATGCAACCGTACATATTCACTCGATTTCACACTACTATATTGTCATGTATTCTTTATCAAACACATGCACTATCTTGCATGCACACAGTCACACTACCATACATTCACACTCGCCCACAAACAATCACTCTCACAGACACCCGTTCACAGACACATTCTCATTCACACGTTCAAATCACAAGTTTGCCCCATCTGACGCGATGAAAAAGTCACACGTTCTCTGTCTCTCACAAACATGCACTCACACTATCATAGACTGACGTACACTCACATCTTATCCACTCAGAATCACACTCACACACATTCTCACGAAATTACATGCTCACTCAATTCCACACTGTACATCTCACTTTCTCTCTCACACAAACACACACACACACACGCTCACAGACAGGCAGACACTCACAGACGCTCTGTAAACCATATTATTTCTCTCATACACACAGACATACACTCATTCCCTCACACCCATTCACACAATCACTCACACACATACTGTCACTTACACATTCACTTCCTCTCATACACACACTCCAACAATCAAATGCCCCTTCAATATCGCACTGTCACAATGCCACACATTCGCTGTCTCCCTCACACACTGAATTTAATTCACAACAGACTCAGACTCACATGCGTGCAGACACACACCAACATGAACACACACACAGTTTCTGTCACACATTCACAATATCATACACTCAATCTCTCACACACATTGACACTCCCATTCTCTATCTGTATCTCACTCTCTCTCTTTCTCTCTCTCACACACACACAGATTCCATACTTACACGGCCTCACAAAATGCTCTCATCTCTCACACTTGTACACACTCACATACTATCACACTTACTCACAAACTCTTAGACAAGCACTCAAGTGTGTCAACAGACACACTCAAACACTCATTTTGACAGTTACCCTCTGTCACACTCTCACGTCCACACATATTTACATTTTCTCTCAAATACTTTCAATGCCACATACAACCCCCACCACCACCACCTCGCCCCCAGAAACAAACTCGCACAATCACACACTCTCTCACAAAATCACAAGCTCACCTTTGCAATCCCACATTCACACACACTTAAGTACACACTATTAACGCACTCATTCACACACACACACACACACACACACACACACACACACACAGACACGCACAAACACACAGTTCCTGAACCACAAATGCACAAAGTCAGAATCACACTGACTCAAACACTCTCCCTAACACAGACTGCCTCAACTTTGCCTCTCGCACGCTCTCCGTTACATACATTCAGATGTTGTCAGAAACACATTTATATATTTGCAGCGCAACATCATAGTTACAAAGGTGCTCAATCTCACCCTGTGTGTCTGTGTGTGTCAGTGTGAGTGTGTGCACAAGTGTGTGTGTTATATTTGTGTTTGTTTTTTGTTTGTGGGTGTTTTTTATATGCTAATATCTTGACTCTGTGGGTGTGAGTAAGTTTGTGTGTGTATGTGTTGTGGGACGGAGTGGCAAAGGTTCAACCAAGATTTTACTGGATGGCGGACAGGCTACAATGACGGAATGGCCTACTCATGGTCCGAATTATTTAATTCATTACTCACCATAGGAAAACCATATGTCCCAAATGGTGATAGAGCAATGGAGGACAATGTTCCCAGTATCCCCCGCGGTCGTAAAATCCCTCTATCAGAGACAGGGGCCGCATTGCACTCTGGGAGAGTCCACCGTCCGCTCATGCGCAGCGCAATCGCCCACTGAGCAGACAGGTGCATTTCAAAATTCAATTCATTATTATAATAATAATTATTATTATTATTATTATTCAACTCCTCGACCGATCAAAGCTACAGTTCGTTCAACATTGTGAAAAGCCGCTTCTTCCTTTCGCTTAGTCGAATTTTTAAAAAGGCTACAAGGAGGCAGTGAATCCAGTGGGTCATTGCTGCCGACCTGTGGCTGGTGTTGGACAGAGATCAGCACAGGCTCTGTACGGGGTCGGGGGTGGGAAGAGTTAACACTGGGAGGGTCAGAGAGACACAATATGGCCAGGGGAAAATAAGACCGGACACAATCGTGTTGGACTGTTCTGTCCAGTTCACAGTCAGGTTCACATTGGACAGATTTATGGCCATTTGTTACCCAGAAGCTGAAAATAAATTATTGCAGTGAGAAAACGACTTCTATGGTCCTGGGAACAGTGACTTTGCTGCGCTGTTTAAAGCAATTTTTCCTGGTATTTTATGTTAACGGATGGATTGCAGCTGACAAACAATCCCTGGTTTTGTGGGGTGGCAATGTATGTTTTGTTTTCTCCAGTTTGGTTCACAATCGAGATCCTCCACAACATTCAAACCCCGGGGGTCTCATTTGTCTTGATCCTGCTGCTCAATATTTCTACCGTCAGACACACCAGAGGCCGCAGGAGGGTCCGGGATCACAGCAGCGGGAAGAGTCCCAGAGACCCAAGATGGAGAGTCAAAGGAAATCCATCATTTTACTGTTTGTTGATTCAGCCAATTTCATCCTGTTATGGGCAGTGTTAATGGTTTATTCTGTATGGTGGAGGATGTATAATTTGGGGTTATCATCGGTAGGTCTATATCTTTCTATTCAGGATTTCGGCTTCATGCTGCAGCTCCTGAATTTGTGCACAATCACTGTTATTTATGCTGTGATCCAGACTAAGTTCAAAGAGCTGTTGAAGAATGCACTGAAATATCCCTTGACTCCAATTATTCAATTAATAAAGTGCTGAAATGAACGGAAACACTGTGCAGACCCAGAATTTTATCATTTATTTCAAATTTCCACTCGATGTCAGGGAGGTGAAGAAACACACCAGTGCTGCAATTGGCCGATCCAACTGTTCATCGTCACGCTACCTGACACTGATTGGAGAAGAAAAGACACTGAACTGGAGAGAGAGAGACACACAAAAGGTGCAAGATAGAAATGCAGAGAGAGACAAAGTCAGAGGCAGAGATAGAGAGAGCCAGAGGGAGGCACAAAGTGATATAAGACAGACAAAGGGAGATAGAAAAAAACACAGAAAGAGAGAGAGAGGGAGAGGCAGAGACAGAGGGAGAGATAGTGAGAGAGAGACATGGAGAGAGAGAGAGATGGAGGCAGGGGTAGTGGAAGGCTGAGGGATTTACTGAGACAGAGGTGTACAGTGCATGAACAATGTGGAGACAGCGATAATGAAAGGATCTGCGGAGGCAAGGAAATATTAAGACAGGGAAATAGTATTAAATAGAACGAGAGCAAGAGAGAGTGAGTTGGGCAGAGAGACAACGATGCTGAGTGAAAGGGCCATAGAGAGAGAGAGAGAGACTGGTACAGAAAGGGAGACTGTAGATTTCTGGGAGATAGGGAGAGTGACAGGAAGAAAGAGACAGAGTTGCAAAGACACACAGATAGTGACATCGAGGTCCAGGCACAGAGATTGAGAGACACAGAGAGAAAGAGAGTTGTAAGAGATCGTGAGGTGTGAAGTGAGCGAGGGCTGGTCTTAGAGAGAGGGAGAGAAAGGGAGAGAGAGAGAGAGAGAGAGACAGGGGTGGGGGGTGAGTGGGGGTAGGGGTGGGGTGGGAGGACAAGGAGGAAACAGAATGACAGATAAATTGAAGATAGGAGAAAATAGTGAACAGGAGAATGTATCAGAGAAAGAGAGAGAAAGAGAGGGAGAGAGAGAGCGTGTGAGAGAGAAATAGAGAGAGAAAGAGAGATAGAAAGAGAGAGAACGAGGAAGGGAGAGAGAATCAGAGTGAGCTACAGTCACATTACAGGACACACACACACACACACACACACACACACACACACACACACACACACACAGACACAAACACACACACACGCACACACTCACACACACACACGCACACACACACACTCACACACACACACCCACACACACACACACACTCACTCACACAAACACACAGATAGAAAAAGAGCATCATTAATTCAGAGAGACAGTGAGAGAGACAGACTGATAGAGTGAGAAATGCAACGGCGATACACTCAGAGAAATGGACTGAGAGAGAGACAGAGAGAGTGGCGGCGGGGATGGAAGGTAGTGATAAAGGGAAAAGGGGGCAGATGTGGAGAGGGAGAGAGAGAGGGAGCGAAATAATTGGGCAGAGAAATAGCCACAGGAGAGGTTAAGGTTAAGAGGAAGGAGTGGACGGGAAGTGAAGGGGAGAGTGAAAGGGAGGGAAACAGGCAGAATGAGGGGGAACTCATAATTCAGGAGCTATGTATAGAGAGAGGGGGAATGAACAGTCAGACACAGAGACAGAGAGGTCAATTAAGGGAGAGAGACACAGAGGGAGAGATAAACCGTGATACCTCTCACACACACACACAGAGCAAGTGAGTAAGAGCAAGGATAAAAGAGAGAGGGAGACATTGAGCATCGGGTGCAGTGAGAGAGAGGGAGGCAGTTAGACAGAGAAAGAGAGACATTGAAGCAGAGAGAGTGTCACAGGTAGAGAGGAAGTGAGAGCGAGAGAGGGATTGAAGAGAGATAGAGTCAGAGAGACTGTGTGAGAGAGATAGAGAGAGGTAGATGTGAACAGAGGGATAGAGGGACAGAAATATGGAGACGGCAATCAAGAGAGACAGAACAGAGAGAGTGAGAGGCTGAGAGCGAACGACTGTGAGGTCGAACGACAGAGAGAGAGAAAGGGAGGGCAAGAGAGAAAAACATAACGGGAACAACAGAGAGAGAGAAACAGGAAGAGTTGGTAGCGAACAAATATTGACATTCCGTGAATCCCTGCTGATTCACAGGAGCAATCCACGACCTCAGGGAATCAGGCCTATACGGTCTCACAGAGGCAACAGATCATGTCTTAAAAGATGTGAACTCTCATTGCTCTCCTCCCTCTCCTCTCCATAGACAATCTGTAGCTATTTCAACACAACATCTTGTCGCCAGTCAGCTCCTAACACTCACTTCTGCAGTTGGATGCATTACACCTACAGATATTTCAAATTAGTTTTTAAGGGCCCTATCCAGGTTACTAATTATTTAGATACCAACCCAGAGGCCGAGTCACTGTAATTCCCTCTGTTTCAAAGGGGTTCCCACTCGACCATGGAGACGATTGAGGTGCTGACCAACACACTCTAGAACAGGAAGCTCCTGTATCAAAGGGATTATCCCCAATTATCCCGTGAACATCAACACCCAGCCACTGAAAACCCTACTCATCATGCTCGATTGGGCAGGTTGCTTGGGCTGGGCGCTGTCCCGTCAGCATTGGCATCAACTGGGAGCTCCTGGAACCACCTGGGCTGCATGAAGTTTCTCCTGCGTTGATTCAGCTCTTTTAGTCGCTTTGTCTAACCTTCACCCTGCTCCTCGTAGTCACAAGCACTAGGACCTGGTGGTGTCTGTGTGGTCCTTCCCTTCCCCCTGAGAGGCTTTCTGCAGCCAGGTCAAAACTGGCCCTTTCCTCCACAAATGTAACACTCCACAGTTCTTACCCATTTGAACCCTCCTCCATGCTGCCATTTCTTAGGGGCTGCTTCCTTCATTTCACACAACTTCCTCTTTGCTTAACTAAAGTCAACAGCGCGGAACTTTGCTTCCTGTCTTTTGTCAGATTGGACTACCAACTTTCCTAAGGCTACTGCTTCTACATTGTGTGATATCTCTTGCTCAAAGTCTTCCAAGGCCTGTAGTGAGTGGGCGAGTAGCATCTGCAGCCTCAGCGTTAAGGCAGCCCCTCGGAGGTCGGTTCGGTCTGGATCCGGGCCATCTTGAGCTCTGTTATACGCTGACCACGTTCTCTCAGCCTGAACATTCGGTGTACCCGTTCGTTCCAGTCTCACTGTCTACAACAATTTAAAATAATCCCTCTTCCCAAGCCCATCGCCATTAAAACTTTTGCTTTCAGTGAGCCCCAGGTCCCCTGCCTCCCGTTCTTTCGCGTGGGGGTGCAGCATCAGGCGTTAGACCCAAACGACAAAAGCAACAGTTTGCTTCTGTCTTCATCATCCAGGCCATGCAGCCCTGCCAGCTGAACGATCTCTGGGGAGTGTCCGGAAGGGTAATTCCCACCCTGTAATTTTGGCACTTTCACTGCCATTTCCCACAGTGTATCACCTGTGCAGGGAATTCCCAACTCACAGTACAGCTGGCTGAGACTGACTGCCCATATGGGGATGCTCGGTACGCAAATTGCCTCATAGCGGCCAAAGCAGGCAGCGACCCATTCGCTGGCGTTGGTCCTGTCCATCCATCGCCCATTCTAATCGGTATCAGGATGATCCTCATCCTCAAATTCAGTAATTGTTGGTTTTCCAATAGCGACAACACAGTCAATTTCCCTGTGCTCCAGCAACGTTGGTCCCATAATCTGCATAACATGAAGACACTCAGTGTGATCTGCTTACATTCTTCGATCTTCTTAATGTTGTGCTAGAAATCCCGATAGACAACTTTAAGATCATCAGCCCCCCGATCTGCTCTATCAGACCAATGAATCAGCTCTGCCCCTCATTCAGCCTCGCTCATCACACAAATGCTGATGGTTCACCCAGTGACTTTCGAGGGACTGAGTCTTTCAAAACAACTGTTCCCATTCCAGTTCAAACCTTTCCCTCTCTTTGATCTTCGTCTCTCTCCCCTCTGCTTATTTCATTAGCTCATTAATATTTGCAATTGCTCGCTTATCTTCTTATCTCTGTCCTCCAGCTCTTGCTTCAATTTTAATTTCTCAGCCTCACCTTCCCTAAGGTGTCGTTGATATTTCCTCGGCGATTTTCCTCTCTTCAATGCCTCATTACAAGTAGACCGCTGTGCCCACCCCTCTGCCTGGCAAACTGCGCCAACCTCCTCCAGGATAATCGAGCCCACCTCTGCTTATGAGGAAATTTCCTGCAACTATTCAGTGACTGACCCACCCACAGTATATTCTGTATATTCTGCAATGATTATATTTTCAAGTCTCCTGGCCGTCGCTCGCCAAATTATGTAAGACAACCCTGGGACAAAAATTACAGCCTCTAATCTGATATCAGCAGCACACAATAACTTGGATGCGGTTCCATCAATTATAATGCACCTTCATTGAAGAACTAACCACTAGCACTTACTCAAGATAATACCAACTGCTTAGCTTCACTGCGAGCCAGAGTCAGTCTTGCTAATCAATCTGTTGACAAATTCTCCATGTGAAACATCGGTGTGACTGAACAAAACACTCTGACCAACTGCATCAAGTATGTTTCTGTGGAATCCATTTTATGCCGCTTGTTTGCTGTGGCCTGTGCCATATAAGGCAGAGCCTGCTTCCATCACTGTTCATCTCCATGCCTTCTCCAGATGCCATCAGGTTTGGGTCGCTCTGCAGCTCTACTTTAGGTGCGAAGGTCAGCTTGTCTCTGTTTTGTTATCTGCAACACAATTATTAAAGTCCAAAGCTGAGTGAAGGAGGCACATGTATTGCTCCTTAACAAGGCAAAGTTTGTTTTTCTTCCCTGGCATGAATACTCCTGAAGCATTGTAGAACTTTCTGATTCTATTAAGGCTTTTGCTTCACTGCATTAACCGATATGTTTGCTTTTTGAGCCCACACATCTGTGCTTTTTTAAAAAATTCATTCATGGGGTGTGGGCATCGCTGGCTCGGCCAGCATTTATTGCCCATCCCGAATGCCCTTGAGAAGATTATGGTGAGCAGACTTCTTGAAGTGCTGCGGTCTCTGTGTGAAGCAGTTACACACATAGTGCTGTTAGGGAGGGAGCTCAACATTTCGACCAATGTTATTACTCGGCAGGCAATGTGAGCCAGGCGGAGCGAGTCTACAAGGGAAACGTGGTCGCCCTATCTCAACTGTTTTTTAATGTGTTTTTACTGCGAGAGGATGTGTGCACTGAATTCAGAAGTAAGATGTCCACAAAGACCTTCAGAATTTTGTTCATGAAATTAAAGTATCTATTAACAAAATAAAAGATGTCAAGCTCATACATAAGAAAACTATCATTTACTAATCTAATAATTCCTAAAGTTCCTAATTCACCTGAGCCCCACTGATGGCCCTTTAAGGAAACAGTCCAAAATAGATCTTAGATTTAAAACATAGCCAGCAAGTTAACACAATATCCACTTGACAATGGAATTATGAATGGCTTTTTCCTCAACTTCAGTTTTGTTACATAATAGGCTTATGCACAAATGTTTGGAGGCTTCGTTAAGGCTATTTGACACACTCATGTTAGATGTTACATGACCTTCTTCATTCTCCTTTATAGCTGTTTCTCTCTTTTTAATTTGTAAATTCTATTCTTCCATACGGCTTTGAAACGCGTATTTTCCTCATAGAATAAAATAACTTCCGTGTTGCCAATGTTTCAGTAACCTTTGAGAAACAACTAGGCATACTACTGAACCTTACTGATAATCTGAACAGATGAAGAGCCCTTTGAGATCCACAAGTTCCTTCATACATTTCATCCGAATACAGAATCCATGTTTACTCATTACTATGTCAAGCACATGGCTTATTTTTGATGAGTTAAAGCTTGAAGTCTACCTGACTCCAAATGCAATTAAATCACAAAGACCGACCCAACTTACCCCCAGAAATCTACTTCTCAATAAAAAAGACAAATTTTGTGAAAATTATTGTCATTTCCTTATCCCTCCATCCTTATGGTAAAGTGAACGTCATAATTTAGAAAGACTGCTTCATTTTCTTAACCCGCCTTACAGTAGCTACTATATTTATCAAGAAACCCTAACTATTACATTAGTGAAAGAATGCATTTCTCGGTTTAGATTTTCTCGACCAGCCGCATGTATAATTTGCAAATTAAATGGTTATAGCAATAAACTCATTCTGAAGAGCATTGCAATTCAGCCCCTAAATTTCTCCAGATATGTTTAATGATTGTGATTTCTATAAACAATTGGCTCTGAGGAACTGTTTGCAACATAAACCTCGAAATGTTGCAATGCTGACACCAGACCCAAAGTCTCAATTTGGATCTTTGAATGTGTTCAATGTTGTATATTAAATTGGCGTGAAAATTGCCCTATCGTTTTCGCAATTCCAGTTGCATCTTCATGCAACAGCATATCCCCAATGACTGCATCACTTGGGTCAATCTGCGAACGTCAATTGCTTGGGTAAGGCTAGTAATCGGATACTGGTGTTGTCATTAGCAGAGTTTTTTTTTTAATTGTCAAGTACCTTCTGACACTTCCGTGTCCATTGAAACGTGCTCTTTTTTAATAGTTTAGCCCATGGTGCAAAGACATTGCCAAAATTTGGTATACATTGCAGTAAAATTCCATCATGTCCAGATACCTCAAACTGATCTTTTTTGTTGTCGGTATGGGAAATCCACAACGACTTTGACTTTCATATCTTTCGGAGCCACCTTACGATTGCCAATGGTACGGCCTAGATATATAACTTGCACATTACCAAACTCAATTTAATCGAATTTAGCTTTTTGCAGTCGATTAACTAATTCTTCCAGATACTGTAAATGTTCCTCACACGTCTGATTGAAAAATATCATTTCGTAAATAGTAATTGCACAGTCTTGGAATTACTCTGTTAGTTAGTATTTGAAATGTTGCTGGTTCAATTTTTCACACCAAGTGGCACGACTTTAATCTGTTATAGTCCATCTGGCATTACAAAAGCCCATATTTCCTTTGCTCTTTGACATTATCTTATCTGGAATGTTATCTGCTTGGCTGTTCTCTAAAATTAAATAAAGGGCACCTATACATCCCGTTCGTCAAGCTTCGGAAGGGCTTGCACAAATTCAAACAGCTCCTCACTTGATTTTATTTTGAAAGTATTTTTTCACCTTACTTTCATCATCAGAACCTTTCTCAGCGCCTGAGATTTTTTTTTAATATAATCGAACTTTTTAAACCACCTTTTTAAACTCACCTTCTCTTTCTCTTCCATTGCTAACTTTTCCTTCTGGACATCGAGTTTTTAATTTTCCATTTCTCTATGAGATACCCTTTGCTTTTTCTGTTTTTTTTTTATTTTTCTGCTGCCTCTGGTTCATGTTTGATTTAACATTTCCATTACTTGCTCAAATTCAAGCTTCTTTTTTGTAACTGAAGTCTCACTACCTCCAACTGTGGCTCACTAGAGTCGAATATCATTTCCAATTTCCAATTCTGCGCTATCACATCAAATATGTCTGCTTTCTTTGCCACTACAGATAATATTAGATGCAACTTATCTGCCAATTCCGATAAGTAACCTTTAGACATCTTTTGTAACTCAGTCAACGTTATATGGTCTACTTCCAGGAAAGTTTAATTCATGGATGTCAACATTATTGCAGTATCTTCACTTTAAAATCTCTCGCACCATCTCCGGAATTCAATGTGCTTTTCAAACTCGTAGATTTAAGGTATAAACACTCCAAACCAATCAAGGAGTTTAAAATATGCCAGACAAGCACCCAATTTTGCTTTGAAGTGCCAGATGTTGTTTGCCAGGAAGAAAAATTCACGAGGGAAAATTCGTCACACTACCACAACGGTTCTGCGATTTTAATTTATTGCAATTTGTGTGCACTGAATTCAGAAGTGATGAGTTCACAAAGACCTATGGAAATTTCTAAAAAAGTAATTTAAGGTATTTATTAACAAAATAAAAGATGATAAGCGCATTCACAACGCTACAATTAATAAAAATATAATAACTCCTAACATTTCTAATTAACCTGGCACCCAGTTACACCCCCATTTAAGGCAACATTCCAAAATAATTTTTAGATTTGGAACAGAACCATCTCCTTAATACAATATAAACTTGGCAGTGGAGTCCCAAATGGCGTTTACCCAACTTCACTTTGGTTACACAACAGACTAATGTGCACAATGCTGGAGGCTCCAAGAAACCTATTTCACAAAAAACTGTTAGCTCATAAATGGCCTTCGTTTTTTTAACATTGCCTTTCATTGTCCTTTATACGTTTATCTCCTTTTAACATGTAGATTATATTGTTCCATGTGTTTTTTAAACTACATCTTTCTCATTATATATTGACATTTATGTTGCCAAATTGTCAGTAAAATGTTTTCCCTGACAGTACCTTTTTTGTCAACCGCCTTGAATCTGCGCCCTCTCATAATCGAACTCTCATGGACTGAAATATATTCTCTCCATTTAATTTATTTTACCCCTTATAATACTCAATATCCCCATCCATTTTCCTCTAAATATCCTCTACTCTACGAAGAACAAGCCATGCTTCTCCAGACTATTCATGTAATGGTAAAATTCCTCGTAGCAGGAATAATTCTTGTGAACCACATCAGTACACACTCACAGTTTTCACATCCTTCCTGAAGTGCGGAACCCATTGTTGTACACAAACCACTAGGAGGAAACAAAATAGGCCTTCATTCAGATTCTCATAATGTCCTATCTTTTGTACCCTGTGTCCCTATTTATAAAGCCCAGGATTCCACACACTTCATTAACAGCTTTGTTAGCCTGTTCTGTCAACTTCAGAGTTTTGTTCACTCTGTTTTTGCACCCTGCATAAACTTTCTCAAATTGCCTTGCATTTTATCTCCATGTTCACCCTCCCAGCATGGAATATTTCAAACATCTGTTAGTCAGATTAAATACAGGAAAAGACTGGAGCGTTTTTATCAATCCGTTCCCCAAACCCTTTTGCCAACTGTTCAACTCCATCCCTCTGCCTGTAACTGTCTCTGGCTGAACCAGAATATTCCCATATTGATGACATACATTCACACTATCAGAAAGATCGCATAATACAAATACAGCAACAACACCCGACTGTTCCTTAAAGAAATACAGCTCTGGAGGAGTTTAATATTCCTTCTCTAAAAACGTCAATAGAGAACTAGGAGATAAGGGGAAATTATTCCACGTTTCTCCACTATCCGTAACACATCCAACACGCCTGGCTCCTGTCAAACCATGTTCCCCCATCACTACTGACTTCACCCATCACCCTGGTTCCCCCGCTACCCCATGGATCCAACGTTACTCCTCGTTAGCCTCATCAGATCTGTTGCACCCGTCATTCCTGCCTCCCTCTCTGCGACATGCAGTTTTTGTTATTTAATATTTTCTTCCTTCAATTGTATCAAGGCCCAACTCATTAGAGCTTTCCGGCCCATTTATATCAATACATCATCTCTCAATAACTTATGAATCAAGCTGGTAACCTTTCCACCAGCCTGATGCATAATTCCACCTTCCTTACAGTTCACACCACCACGATTGTGATCCTCTAGAGCAAAAGTTGTGTTCTTTCCAAATGTGTCAGTTGTTAACTGATGGCCATGGTAGTGGCTGATCTGTTGGTCGTTATATTCACGCGTGATATTGAGAGACACTTCGAATGTTTATTGGGATCCGTTTTATTTGCTGAAGTGCATCCTCATGTGTAACATCCATGCCATCCCGTTTAATGCAGCCATGACTGTTCTGTCTGGCTGACTGTCGCATTCACCTTTGACCAATTTGTGGCCATTTGTTGACAGAAGCTGAAAGATAGTAATGGCAATGAGAAAACAGCAGCTGTATTACTGGGATCTGTGACTGTGCTGAGCTTTTTAAAGAACATTTTCTGGTCTATTATGTTAACGGGTCGGTATCAGCTATTGAGCACACTTTGGTTTTGTGTTGTGAACATTTTTTTTCCGGAGTCTCCGCTTTGGACCACAGTTGAGCACCTCCACCATTCTAACCCCGGGGTTTCCATTGTTCGGATTCTGCTGCTCAACGTTTCACCATCAGACACATTTTAGTGACCAACAGGTTACTACAGGAGGCTCCGGGCTCACAGCAGTGGCGAGAGTTGCAGAGATGGGGAACCAAAGGAAACCATGACTTTACAGTTCGTTATCTTGATCAATTCATACCTGTTATGGTCAATGTTAATGGTTTATTCCATTTGGTGGAGGATGAAAACCTTGGGATATTATTCGGCACTTCTGCATCCTTTTGTTCAGGATATGGCCTTCATACTGAAGCTTTTGTGTTCCTGCATAAACACTGCTTTTTATCCCGTGACCACTTTCTAAGGTCAGAGAGAAAGAGTGGACTGAAATATAACTTTACTACAATACTTTATTTCATTAAATGATGTGAAGAGCTAGATCACTGAGATTTCCCAGGCTTCCCTTGTGTTAATTGACATTTACAGCAGGCGGAGTGGCTGTACCTGAGGGGAATGAACCATTCAGAGTTTCCAGACATTTCTCATTTACTATCATATTTCCAGAGGTATAGGCGGGTGGACGTGCAAGGAAATAAAGACACCACCGACACTTCTCCACTTCAGTTGGCCGTTTCCAACGGTCCAACACCATGTTACATTAACGCACATCATGCTGGTTCACCGTGACCCAACACATAGGAAAAGCGGGAGAGAGACAGAGGGAACAGGCAGGCTGAGAGAGACAGAAAGGCAGGCTTATAGAGGCACGCCTAAAGAGGCACGGGCGAGAGACAGAGAGAGGGGCAGATAGATGGTGAGCGAGAGAGTCAAGTAGAGACAGAAAATGTGAGAGAGAGAGAGAGAGAGAAAGAGAGAGAGGGAGAGAGAGAGACAGAGAGAGAGAGAGAGGAAGTTAACGTGAAAGAAACAGAGGGAGAAGAAGAGACAGACAGAGAGACAGATAGGGAAAATGAAAAATAACGAGTGCAGCTGAGAGAGACATGGACAGGGGCAGAGACATATGGAGAGAGAGAGAGACATAAAAGGAGAAAGCGACAGAGGGAAACACATCACCAGAGAGGGAGAGCCAGAGAAGAAGAGGCAGAGAAAGGTAGATACAGAGTTGGAGTTAAAGTTAGATAGATAGCAGGAGTGATGCAGAGAGGGAGAGGCAGAGAAAGAGAGATACAGAATTACATGCAAAGTCACATAGATTGAAAGTTTGAGACACAGAAGCCGACAGGCAGAGAGGGAAAAACAGAAATAACATAGGCAGAGAGTGAGAAACGGAAAGACAGGGAGAGAGGGGTTGTGAGAGAGAGAGGAGAGAGAGAGAGGATGGAGAGGGAGAGAGGACCAAGGGATGAAATATAGGGAGGTAAAGCGAGGGAATACAAAAGCAACAGAGTGAGAGAGAGAAAGATATTGATAGGAGGGAGAGAGAGGGTGTGAGGGAAAGAGAGTGACTTTGAGAGAAGGGGCAAGAAACACCGTAGAGAGAGAGACTCCGTCATAGAGATCGTACAGAGAGGGGAGGGAAAGGAGTAGAGATAGAGAGACATAGAGAGAGGGGAGAGAGACAAAGAAGCACATGACCGAATTTTACATGCCGCTGATGTTGGGTGTCATAGTAGGTGTGAGCGGACAAAATGGCCGGAAGGTCAATAATCACTTTCACGCCGCTGTGGAACCAAATTGCAGTTTTGCGCTGTTCCCGTCAATGCCGGGCTGCATTTCACGCCGCCAGATGTCTGGAAATTCATTGTACTTCCGCTGCCAATCATTATAAGTCATGCTCTTCAGAATCATCACTGAACGTAGGACGATCCGGGCAGTCACGCCGAAGTGTTTCACAACTGTACATAAATGACGAGTACCTGAGATCTGCACTTTGCTGGAGGTTTCGAGTTTTGTTTGGATAGCTTATTTTGAGTATAACTCGTGGCCATCAGCGCCAGGCTTCGCAGGCAGCACCATCTCACTTTGAGGGGGGCTCACAGGTTGGTCGCTATCTCCAAGACAAGTCTAAAGAAGGGGTGTCTTATCAATGGCTGCCAGTCTAAGCATTGCTTGGGGGAGTGGGGCAGAAGTAACCTTAGGCAAGGGAAGAGCCTGCAGGGCGAGGTCAGTACCGGGGAAGGCGGCTGTCAAAAAAGATGTGTGAAGGAACTTGTTGGTCTGTGTAATTGGCCTCAAGTTGATCAGGGCTGTGGAGGCATTCTCGAGAAGAGTTGAGGCCAGGTGGAGTTGTGAGCGTGAATATGACAGTGTGAGTGGTGATGCCACCTGAATGGCAGTGAGTGAGATGCCAGTGAATGTGTGATGGACTTGTGAGTGTGTAAATATGGCTTCCTTACCGTGGCGGCAGTGATGAGATCACGTGCCCTCCTTCTCTCACTGGGTGGACTATCCTTTCCGTGGAGCATTGGCACCGACCACTACTGTCACCCCTCCCAAGCCGGAGTGGTGAGATTTCCGCACCTCCTGCATCCAGAGTTGTGGACGACACCACGGTGGGCCACCTAAATCATTCCAGTAAGGGTTCACTGAACTCTTCTTGGCTTTCAGTGCCATGCCTTCACTGGTCCAGTGCTGGGCTGCAAGCATTGAGAACAGTGAGCGTAGCTGCAGTTTAGATATGTCTCTCGGCTGCGCATCATATGGCGGGAAAAGTCACCACTGGGGGTAAAACATCTGTTTCCCACGCACTACTTCTCTTAGAGCAAAAGTGGAGTGATTCTGCCCATAGAAGGAGAATGGGAGTGACAAACTGGGAAAGGAACAGAGAGAGACAGGGAGAGAGAGACACACACAACAAGAGTGAGAGAGTGAAAGAGCGTGAAAGAGAGTGAAAGTGTGAAACAGAGAGTGATAGAGAGAGACAGATTGAGAATGAAAAAAAAGACACACAGCGATATTTAAAGAGACAAGGTGAGGTAAGTGTCAGACTGAGAAACATGCAGAGAGAGATTTAGTGTGAGGGGGGTAAAATATTGTGGTAAATAGAGACAGAGAGATACACACACATATACACAGACACATAGAAAACGAAAGAGAAAGAGGTGGAGGGGGTGCGGAGTGAGAGGGAGAAATGTACAAGAGAGTAAGAAAGAGAAGGGGAAAGAGCATTGAGAGGGAGGGACAAAGACCAATAGAGAAAGAGACAGAGATAGTGGGGAGTGGTGGCATGCAGAGAGAGGCAGAGATAGAGATAGATTGATAGAGAGGGAGGCTAACAGGGAGAGACAGAGAGCATGAAACGGACAGGGGCGGAGAGCGAAAAGATAGATAGAGAGCTTGCAAAAGGAGCGAGAGCGATAGAGACACGTACAGATGGAGAGAAAATGTGAGAGATCGATACACTCACAAAGATAGACATACACCTACACGCACAGAGGGAGAGAACAATAGGGATAGAATGAGGGACAGAGAGAGAGAAAGAAAGAGAGAGAGAGATGGAGAGAGAGAGAGGTAGGAGTGGAGGTTGAGCGTGAAAGAATCTGGGAGAAATTCTGACAGAGAGAGGCAGAGACAGAAAAAAAAAAGAAAGGGAGAGAGAGGGTGAGAGACAGAGGGAGAGTGAAAGTGAGACGGGGAGAGAAAGAGAGAGAGGGATAGAGATTCAGAAGCAGAGAAAAATAGACAGAGAGAGAGATTGAGATAGAAAAAGGGAAATGGAGAGAGAAAAATACACACACACACACACACACACACACACACACACACACACACACACACAGAAAGGCACAGAAACGCACAGCGAGAGAGAGAGAGATACACTGAGAGAGAAAACGTCAAACAAAGAGAGATGAAGACAGATAAGGAGAGAACAAGGTGTGGGAAGAGAGAGGTGTACAAAGGCAGAGAAGGACTGATAGATAGAGACGGGGCAGAGGCATAGGCAGAGAGGGAAATACAGAGAGAGGCAGAGGAAAAGAGGAACAGAGTTAGATACTTGGAGAGAGTGAGAGTGAGAGACGGGCAGGCAGGCAGAGAGACAGAGACAAGAATAGAAAGAGGGAAGGTCTACAGTGAAAATTAAAAAGGGAGAGTTACAGAGAGATAGAGAGAGAGAGATGCAGGCAGAGACTGAGACAGTGAAAGAGGGAGAAGGAGAGAGAGAAAGAGTGTGTGCCTAAGGTCGAGAGAGAGAGAGAGAGAGAGAGAGGTGGGTGGGTATAGAGAGATGGGCGAATTAGGACCGAAAGAGGGAGACAGAGAGGGAAGGAGATAGTGAGAGCAAGAGTCACAGCAACAGACACAGAGAGAGAGAGAGAGACCAAGAGAGAGAGAGAGAGACCAAGAGAGATAGAGAGAGAGAGATTGAAAAAGAGGCAGGGTAGAGAAAAGAGAGAGGGAGGCAGAGGGAGAGACAAAATTAGAAATAAAGACTGAGACGGAGAAATAGAATGAGAAATAGAGACAGAGGGAGGGACAGACGAAGAGAGAGGAAGCGAGAGGTTTTGAGGGAAAGAGACAATGAGTTAAAGATAGAGCGATCGAGATGCAGGCTGAGAGTGTAACGTGGAGAGAGACAGAGATAGATGTGCAGAGCGCGAGATAGAGAGCAAGAGAAGGGGTTAGAGACATGGGAGAGTAAAGAGGAAGATAAAGAGACACAGAGAGAGAGAGGCACAGCGAGAGTTAGATGAGAGCGAGAGAGAGAGAGAGAGGGAGAGAGAGAGAGAGAGAGAGGGAGAAAGACAGACAGACAGATAGACAGAGAGAGGGTTCTAGAGGAAGAGACAGAATGGGAGAGGGCTAGACAGAGAGAGAGACAACGATACAAAAGGACAGAGATCCATTGTTATATAGGTCGATACATAGACGGTTCGTAAGGTATATAGATAGATAGATGCATAGATACATAGATAGGTAGATCGTTAGATAGATAGATAGATAGATAGATAGATAGATAGATAGATAGATAGATAGATAGATAGATAGATAGATAGAAAGATAGATAGATAGATAGATAGATAGATAGATAGATAGATAGATAGATAGATAGATAGATAGATAGATAGATAGATAGATAGATAGATAGATAGATAGATAGATAGATAGATAGATAGATAGATAGATAGATAGATAGATAGATAGATAGATAGATAGATAGATAGATAGATAGATAGATAGATAGATAGATAGATAGATAGATAGATAGATAGATAGATAGATAGATAGATAGATAGATAGATAGATAGATAGATAGATAGATGGATAGACATACAGGCAGGTAGAGATACAGGCAGGTAGAGGGAGAGGGGCTGAGGAGGCGAACAAGTGAGGCGGAAAGACAGACAGATACACAGCACAGATTCAATGAGACAGCGAAACGTGAGAGAGAGAGATAGAGACTCACCGACACAAACACACTTACTCACACAAACACACGCATGCACGCACACAAACACACACACAAACACACACAGTTACACAGAGAGAGTGTGTGAAAAAGAGAGAGGGAGGGAGAAAGTGTCAGCGAAAGTGAGAAAGATATAAGAAGAGAATGGCAGAGAGACAGAGTGAGTCAGATAAGATGACACAGCGAGAGACAGAGAGAGAGAGATAGAGAGATTGTGTGAATGAAATAGACAAAGAGCTGTTTAGCAAGTGGGAAAGAGAGAGATAGCCAGATTGAAAGATGTAAGCAGAACAGAGAGATAAAGAGAGAAAGAGAGACTGTGAATGACGGCAAGAGAGTGAGCCAAAGAGAGCCAGACAGAGGTTGGCACAGAGAGAGAGCGATACAGAGAAAGAGAGAGAGCGCAAAGGGCAAGATAAAGAGACAGCGAGAACGATGGGGCGAGAAGGAAAGATTTAAAGATGTGGACAAAGCGAGAGAGAAAGTCAGAGATACACACACAGATTGGAAGATACAGAGTCACACGAGAGAGAGATAGAGACCCAGCAATACGCATACACACACACACTCACAAACACACTTACAGAGATAGGGAGAGATAGATACAGAGAAAGAGAGAAAGGCACAGACAGAGAGAGAAGAGAGAAATTAGAGGAAGACCGAATTAGAAGGAAGGAGAAGCGAAGAGAGTCAGATAGAGAAGGAAAGAGGCAGAGTTAGTGAGAGGGGGAAACGGTTGGATAGAGAGAGATAATTGGACAGAAAGAAAGAGTGGGGAGTGTGAGGCTGAGAGGGAGAGACATAGACACAGGGAGTGAGAGATCCAGAGAGGGAGAGCGAGAGAGGAAGGAGAGAATGGGAGAGGCAGTGAGCGAAAGAAACAGACAGCGACATAGAGCTTGCAAGAGCGACATAGGAGGAAAGAGAGATACACAGAAAGAGGGAGAGAGGGAGACGCACATGGAGAGAAAGAGAGAGAGACAGAGAGAGGGGGAGGGAGAGAAAGAGAGTTGAAAAAAGTGAGACAGAGTCGCATTTGATTGAGGTGTGGAATCAATTTTGGGGGATTTAAAATATGTCCAGATATTTTATTTGTTGAATTTAGCAATAGAATGTCACCCCTAACCGACTTTGATCGCACAACTGAACGTCCACAGTTAAAGAGGACAGCTACATTCAAGATTGTAATAGAACAGCGTGGAGAGAGGCACTCTAACATTTAGAATTTAATCAATAAATGGTAACAGTCATTTGAAGGATATCACTGAAAAAATACGAGATCTAGAGATGAGACTGATGATGTTAGAGTGGACAGCAGATTGTCCGGGTGAATACACGTCCTTTTTTATCAGTTAACTAACGTGATCTGTAGAGTTCAGTCTTTGGAACCTAGCAGCTCCATTTAAAAATAAACATATTGAATCACTAAACTCAATGTCATCATCTGTTTGTTCATATATTTCAAAAATAACTTGAACAATGTTGCAATTTCCACATCCCTGAGGTGATCCCACATGGTATAAATTACAAGCGTTGGGAATGCATCACCTCAGCGTTTAAGACACCGAGATTACCAGCAGCACAAAAGGGCACATCACTTCGCACTGAAACAATGAAACCAATTGATGTGGATGAGAAAATATTCTTCACAATTCTTGCTGTTATAGGTGTTCCTGGTGAGTGATCATAGTCATTGAAGTTGTGTAAATCTGTGTGTGATCAGCTCTGTCATTTTAAACTGTCACTGAAACTATTACGTGCTGATCTAGTGCTCACTGTTATGAACACACCGAATCAGCGATATAATTTGACTAAGTAAACTGTCTTGAAATATCTCTGCGGCTATCTTTACTTTTCTAAAATGAAAATAAACCTTTGTTTGTAACTCACAGTTTCTCTGAAAAATTAAGTCCTAACATTTAGTGGAATATCGTGTAATATTTAATTAGACCTCAGTGAAGGCAAACTTCCCTGAAGAAAGGTTTAGCGGGAGTAAGATAAACATCACCGAGTGCGGGTGAATGACCTCAGTGGAATACTTGGCCACAGTCAACAAACACTCTTTCACGGCTTGTATATGTTAGTGTCAAATTTTACTAAATTTAGTTTAGTAACCAGAGTGGAATAGCTGACCCCAGTCAACATTTATCATTGGTTATATCTGGCAGTGTAGAATTGCATTGAGCTTAGGTCAATAGCCAGATTGGAATACCTGCTGCAATTGGCAATGTGTGATTGGGAACATTTGTCGGTGTAGAATTGTACTGAATGTGGGTCAGTATCTGGAATGAAATACATCGTTTCGATTTGGAAATCATGGTTTTTTTTTATTGATGAGCAATCTTTCCATTCCTTGGAGCTCTCTCTGTGTTTTACCTTATGACTAGTTTGACAACAGGAAGTGTTTTGATTGTGAGTGAAGATGTTTGGTAATGAGTGTATGAAGTTAAATGTCTGGAAAAGGCTTCATTTTCTATTGAACTGCTGCTATAGAAATAGATGCCAACGCGTTTCTGATATTCATGCAATCCCACAGCACTCTTACAGTGTTCCAATGTGCTTTTTGATTGTTTTATAAGGTCATGAGACATCGAAGCAGAAGTAGGCCATTCAGCCCATGGCGTCTGCTGTGCAATTCAGTGAGATCATGTCTGATCTGATAACCCTCAGGTTCACAATTCTACCGTTTCCTCATAGCGATTGGTTATCTTACTGATTTAACATGTGTCTATAATAAATTCAAAAAAACTGTGGATGCTGGAAACCCAAAACAAAAACAAAAATATCTGGAAAAACTCAGCATGGCTGGCAGCTTCTGCGGAGAGGAACACAGTTAACGTTTCGAGTCCGATTGACCCTTCAACAGAAATAAGTAAAAATAGAAGAGCGGTGAAATATAAGCTGGTTTGAGGTTGGGGGTGTGGGGGGGGTGGTGGACAAGTATAGCTGGATAGAAGGCCAGTGATAGGTGGAGATAACCAAAATATCTCACAGACAAAAGGACAAAGAGGTTTTGAAGGTGATGATATTATCTGAGGAATGTGCTAATTAAGGGTAGAAAGCAGGACAAGCAAGGTACAGATAGCCCTAGAGGGGGTGTGGTTGGGTGAAGGAATCAAAAATGGCTAAAAGGTAGAGATAAAACAATGGATGGAAATACAGTTAAAAATAATGGAAATAGGTGGGAAAAGAAAAATCTATATAAATTATTGAAACAAAGGGGGGACGGGAATCGTAAAGTGGGTGGGGATGGAGGAGAGAGTTCATGATCTAAAATTTTTGAATTCGATATTCAGTCCAGAAGGCTGTAAAGTGCCTACTCGGAAGATGAGGTGCGGTTCTCCGAGTTTGCATTGAGCTTCACTGGAACAATGCAGCAAGCCAAGGACAGACATGTGGGCAAGAGAGAAGGGTGGAGTGTTAAAATGGCAAGCGACAGGGAGGTCTGGCTGATGCTTGCGGACAGACCGAAGGTGATCTGCAAAGCGGTCACCCAGCCTGCGTTTTGTCTCTCCAATGTAAAGGAAACCGCATTGGTAGCAAGGAATGAAATAGACTAAATTGAGGGAAGTGCAAGTGAAATACTGCTTCATTTGAAAGGAGTGTTTAGGCCCTTGGACAGTGAGGACAGCGGAAGTAACGGGGCAGGGTATGCACCTTATAAATATGTCTCTATCTCAGGCTTGAATATACTTAATGACACAGCACCTACACCGCTTTACGGGAACTAATTCCAAAGACACACTACGTTCTGAGAGAAGAAATTCCTCCTCATCTCTGTGTTAAATTGGTGAACCCTATGTCTGAGATTATGCCCTCTCGTCCTAGGCCCTCAAAGAAGAGGAAACAACTTCTCAGCATCTACGGTGTCAAGCCCCCGAGGAACCTTATACGTTTCCAATAAGGTCCCCTCTCATTCTATTAAACTCCAATGACTACAGGCCCAATTTAATCCATCACTCCGCATGAAAAGCCCCTCCATATCCGTGAACCAGGCTATTGTACCTTCTGTGGTCTGCCTCCACTTCCAACATACCTTTCATTAAATAAGGGAACCAACATTATCGATTGTATAATAAGTGATTGCCTTGTATAATTTTAGCAAGTTTTCCCGATCTTTATAATCCATTTGCTTTGATATAAAAGCCAACATTGCATTTGCCTTCACTATTACCTGCTGAACTTGCATGTTAGCATTGTCATATTCATTTGTGCGGGCTCCCAACTCCTTCTCTGATGCAGCCTTCTGCACTCTTTCTACATTTAAATAATATTGAGCTCCTTTATTCTTCCTACCAATGTGCATAAACTTATATTTTCCGACACAAATGCCATCTCCAAATATTGCCCACTCACTTAACATTTCTATATGCACATGTAGACTCTTTGACTCATCCTCAGCATTTGTTTCGCATCTATTTTTGTGATATCTGGACATCTGGCGATAATTCATTCACTTCCCTCATCTAAGTCACGAATATATATTGCAAATTATTGTGGCCCCAGCACTGATGGCTGTGGGACTCCACTGGTTACAGGTTGCCATTCTGAAAATGTCCCCCGTATCTCAACTCTCTGGCTTCTATTAGTTAACAAATCCGCTATCCATGCTAGTATACTACCCCTAACACCATGGACTTTTATCTTATTAAGCAGCCGTATGTGCAGTACCTTATTGAACTCCTTTTTGGAAACGCAAGTGCATTACATCTCCTTGTTCCCGTTCATCCATTCTGATGTTTATCTCCTCAAAATAATTCTAATACATTTGCCAGGCACGATTTCCCCTTCATGAAGCCACGTTAAATCATCCTGATTATGTTATGAATTTTAAATGCTCTGCTGTCACATTCTTTATAATATTTAACATTTTCCCAATGACAGATATTATACTAACTGGCCGATAGTTACCTGAGATTTTGTCTCCCTACCTTTTTAAGTCAGGGTTTAACATTGACAGATTTCCCGTCTAATGTTATTTTTTCCACCCAGAATCAAAGGTTCTTGGATGATTCCTACCAATGCATCCACTATTTGTGCAGCTACTTCCTTTAATATCCAACAACGCAGCCCATCAGCGACTTATCGGCTTTTAGACCCATTAGCTTCGTTATCACTTTTTATCTAGTGATAGTTATTGCTTAATTACCCTCCCCCTCCCCATTTTGCCCTTTGACTTTTAGTATTTTTGGAATGCTTTTAGTGTCTTCATACCGTGAAGACAGATGCAAAACTTTAATTAAATTGCTCTGCCATTTCCTGTTTCCCCATTATTATTTCCATATCTTTGTTTTCTATGGGCGATTAGTTCACTTAAGCCTCTATTCATTTTTATGTATTTGTGGAAGCTGCTACTGAACGTTTTCATATTACCTGCTTGTTTACGCTCAATGTTTATTTTGCAAAGCTTTAATATGTTTTTGGTCATTTTTTCATGGTTTTTAAATATAGCATAACCCTTTGGCTCACCACTAAAATGTGCCACAATGTATCTATTTTCTTTGTCTTTCAAAATGATTGTATCCTCAACTTATTTGGTAAACCATGGTTGGTTTATCTCCATCCTAGAATCCTAACAGAGATACATCTTTGATATGAGTCATGAACTAATTTAGTTAACGTCTGCCATGCTTCATCAACCGTCTTTTCTGTTAAACTCCCTTCCCAGTCTACTCCAGCCAACTCTGCCCTCATTCCTTTGTAATTACCCTTTTGTAAGTTTAGCACTCAGTATTTCGGACCCATTTTCACTCTCAAACTGAATGCTAAATTATACAATTTTATGGCATTTCTTTTCCGAGGGGATCTTTTTACACTGAGATCAATTATTACACCTGCTCAATTACATATTAACAGATCCAAAGTAGCCTGATCCCTGATTAGACCCACACCAAATGTTAGAGGAAACTCTCCCGGATACACCCGAAAATCTCTTGTTCGTGGCTACCTCTGCCAATATGATTTTCCAAAACTGCATGAATCTTAAAATCACCCAGGATTAATGTACCACCACTTTTACATGGCATAATTATCTCATGACTTATTCTCTTTCCCACAGCTTAGCTCACTGTTAGGCGCCCTATTCACTTCTCACACCACTGTCTTCACCCTCTTGTTATTTCTCACCTCCACCCATGTGGATTCTACATCTTCCGATCCAAAATAAATTATTGCTGCCTTACGTATTCTATCTCATCTAATAAAGCTAACCCACCACCCTTTTCTTCCTGCCTGTCCTTTCGAAAATTACATACCACTGAATATTTAGTTAACAGCTTTCATCTCTTCGTAACCACATCTCCATAATTGCCATCATATCATCCCCATTAAACTATATTTGTGCCGTTAATTTATTTGTTTCGTTCTGAATACTACCATCAGTTAAGTAAATAGGCTTCAATTCTGACATTTTACCATTACTCCCTCTTGAATCAATGTGCTGTTTTTTTCTTTACTGTTTGCAAAATCTGTCCCTTTCTGTCACATTCTGGGGATCATGACCTAACTAGCTGCCCTGCAAATTTCCCATAACTGTTTGCTTCTTACGCCTACATATTCCTTCTGCAGAACCCCCACCCACCTATTTATCTTCAAACACTCTCTCCAACCCTCGTTATTCAATTCACCAGTACGCTGGCCTCTGCATTTTTAAAGTGAAGCCCGTCCCACAGGAACAGTTCCTTTCTATCCCAGTAATGTTGCGAGTGCCCTTTGAATTGAAACACATTTTTCCCGCATCAAAATTTGAGCGCATATTTACCTCCGTGACTTTATTTATCCTCTGGCGGTTTTCCCGTGGCTCAGGTCGTAATCCCTAGGTGTTTATCAGAGAGGTTCTGTTTTTGTAATTTAGCTCCTGACTGTTCGAACTCTATCAGCAGAATTTCGTTTCTAGTTCTGTCAATGTCGCTGGCATCAACGTGGATGGTGACAAGTAGATTTACCCCCTCCACTCCAACTTCCTCTCCAGCCCTGAAGAGATGTCCTGGCACCGGGCAGGCAAAGAGCCTTCGGGACTCATGCTCACAGCTGCAGTGAACAGCACCCATCCACTAATTATGCTGTCCCATGCTACTACTGCATTTCAAATTTCACCCTCAGCTTGAATGGCTCCCTGTTCCACGGTGCCAAGGTCAGTTCGCTCATCCCCCCTGCAGTCCTCGCTGTCGTCCACTCACCTGGCTAGGACCACGTAACTGTTGAACAGTTGCAGGGGGCGAGCATCCTCGAACGCGCCCCCCCTTTGGTCCCCATACCTACATCACCTGCGGTAAGACCCTCCTGCCCCTGATCCCGGACAAAATTTGATTTCCTGATGTGAGACGTGTGATCACCTCCTGGAGCAAAGTGTCCAGGTAACTTTCCCCTCCCTGATGTGGCGCAATGTCTGCAGCTCGGACACCAGCTCCTTAACTCGGATCCGAATGTTCTCGAGCTGCAAACACTTGCTACAGATGTGGTCGCTCTGGATCACCTTGGTGTCCAACAGGCCAACATGCTGCAGCAGCCACACATCCGCCCCCCTGTCACCGATATCGTATTTTAATTAATTAATTAACCAATTACATGTGCATCCGTGCTCTTTATACTTGAAGAATCCCCCGGTTGAAGCTTTTGATTGTTCTTATTTTTTTTTTATGCACCCATTCCGATCTTATAATTAAAAGCTATTTTTAAGGGGGAAAAAACCCACAGCCCTCAACACAAATTAAAGACCTTACTTTTACTTTAACAATTACATATACCCACCAATCAGCTGTTCTCGCGTTCTTTTTACTCTCGTGCTCTTTCAAGGTCTATCGCCTCTCTCTCCGCACTCTTTAATGGTGTTTTTTTAATGGGTCTCACAAAGGTATTTGGGAAGGCAAGTGGTGAAGATGACACAAAGTGTCCTCAGAGGGGTACAGAAAGGTTAAGTGAATGGGAAAGTACATGGCAGATGGAATATAACGTGGGAAAATGTGCGGTTATGCACTTCGGCACGAAGTATAAAGGACCTAATATTATTTAATTGGCGGAAGATTTCAGATAGTTGCACCACAGAGGGATTTGTGACTCCGTCTGCATGAATCCCCCAAAATAAACTAACATATAATTTCAGCAGGTAACAGGGGAGGAAAATGGAATGTTGGGCTTTATTCAAAGGGAATGGAGCATAAAAATTGGGAAGTCTTGCTAATACTTTGCACAGCATCAGTTTGGCCACACCTCGAACACTGGAAACAGTTTTGGCCCCTTGTTAAAGGAAATATATACTGGCATTAGAGGCAGCCCAGAGACGATTCTGTAGGTTGAGCCCGATTATGGAGGGATTTTCTTCTGAGGAGAGTTTGAGAAGGTTAGACCGGTTCTCACTGGAGTCTGGAAGACTGAGATGCAGCTTTATTGAAACAAGTAAGATTCTTGGGGGGCTTGACAGGGTAGATGCTGAGAGGTTAATTCCCCTTGCAGAGAGTCTCGCACCAGAGGGCATAAACTCAGAGTTAGGGGACACGTATTTAACACAGAGATGAGGAAGTAATTCTCCGCACAGATGCTAGTGAACCTTGGATTTTTTACAGCTGTTGGCGTTGCAGGCTGGGTCGTTAGATATTTTCAAGCATGAGGTAGGCAGAATTTTAATCAGAAAGGCACCAAAGGGTTATGGGAAAAGGAAAGAAAGTGGAGTTGAAGATTATCCGGTCAGCAATGGCCCCATTGAATAGCGAACAGTCTCGTTGTCTGAATAGCCTACTTTAGCTGATAGGTTTTATGTTCTATTGGTTTCATGCCCTCTCCTCTCCAGCTGCTCATTAATGCTCTCTGGACTCACTCTCAGTGCTCTCTCTTCGTGGTTCACTCTTCTCACACTGTCTCACTGCTAATGACCCCGCTGTTCCTTTCACTCTCTCATTGTTAATATCCCCATGCCCTTCTCTCACACTCTCACTCTTAATGGCACCGCTGTTTCACGGACTATGCCACTGTCAATGGCTGTGCTCCTCCTCTCGCACTCATAGAATAATAGGGTCAAAGAGTAATCGATTTATACAGCATAGAAACAGGCCCTTTGGTCCATCATGACCGTGCCATGCGTCAAGTGCCTACCTATTCTAATCCCATTTTCCTGCAGTGGGCCCCTTGCCCTCTATGCAATGCTGTTTCAAGTGTTCATCTAAACACTTCTTAAATGTTGTGAGGATTCATGCCTCTACCAACCTCTCAGGCAGTGTGTTGCCGATTCGAACCTCATCCTGGGTGATTTCCACCCCCCTTAAATCCTGCTAATAGCCTCGCTGCCTTTCTTGCATCTTCCCTCGCACTCTATCAGTCTTAATGGACCCACTGCTTCTCGCACTCTCTCACTGTTAGTGGCCCCGCTGCTTCTCACACTCTCTCCCTGTTAATGGACCCGCTGCTTCTCACAATCTCTCAGTGTTAATTGCCCCGCTGCTTCTCTCACTCTCAATGTTAATGGACCCGCTGCTTCTCGCACTCTCTCATTGTTAATTGCCCCTCTGTTCCACACACTCTCTCACTGTTAATGGCCCCGCTGCCTCTCACACTCTCTCACTGTTAGTGGCCCCGCCGCTTCTCTCACTCTCTCACTGTTAGTGGCCCCGCTGCTTCTCGCACTCTCTCACTGTTAGTAGCCCCGCTGCTCCTCTGTCACTTTCTCACTATTAATGGCCTCGCTGCTACTCTCACTCTCTCGCTTTTAACGGCCCTACTGCTTCTCACAATCTCCTACTGCCAATGAACCCGTTGATCAGTTCGCACTCATTGAGTCATGGGGTCAGATTTAATAGAGTTACACAGAACTGAAAAAGGCACATTGACCCATCGTGACTGTGCCGGGCGTCACCTCCCTATTCTAATCACCTTTCCCTGCACTTGCTGTGCCGTATCAAATGCTTATATAAATATTTCTTAAATGCTGCGAGGGTTCTTTCCTCTACCACTCCCTCAGTCAGTGCTGCAGATTCAAAACACCCTCTTGGTGATGTTATTTTCATTCAAACCCCCTCTGAACTTCCTGCCATTTGCCTTAATACTCCCTGGTCATTGACTCCTCCGCTAAGGGGAAAGTGTTTCTTCCTATCTACCTCATCTCCGACCGACACAATTTCCTGTACCTCTATCAGGTACCCCCTTAGCCTTCTCTGCTCCAAGGAAAAGAACACTAGGCTATCCAGCCTCTTTTCATAGCTGAAACGCTCCAACCCAGGCAACATGCTGGTGAATCTCCTCTGCGCCCACTCCAATGGGATCATACCCCACATGTGGCGGCCATTACTGCAAACAGTACTCCAGTTGTGGCCTAAATAGTGTTTTGAACAGCTCCAATAACATGTCTCTTCTTATATTCCAAGCCTCGGCTAATAAAGGCAAGTGTCCCATAAGGCTTCTTAACGGCCTTATCTACCTGTGCTGCTGCCTTCAGGGGTTTAGGCACTTGTATACCAAGTTCCCTTTGATACTTTCTGCTTCCTGGGCTGCTACCATTCATTGTGTATCCTTTGTAATCTTAGTCCTCCAAATATTAACCTTTCGCTTCTCAGTATAAAATTCAATTTGCCGCTGTTCTGTCCTCCTTACCAGGCCACCTATATCGTCCTGTAATCTCATGCTTTCCTTCACACTATTTATGACACCAACAATTTTCGTGTCATCTACAAACTTACTGATCATACCTGCTAAATTCACGTCTCAATCATTAATGTGCACTAGAAACAGCAAGGGCCCAGCACCGAACCCATCGGTACACCACTCGTCATAGGCTTCCAATCGCAAGCACAACTTTTCTCCATCACGCTCTGCCTCCGGCCACTCAGCCAATTTTGAATCCCATTAATTGCCCTGGATCTCAATGGCTCTTAACTTTTCGGCCATTCTCCCATGAGGGACTTTGTCAAAAACCTTACTGAAGTCTATGTTGACTACATCAACAGTTCTGTTGAAGGGTCATGTGGACTTGAAACGTCAACTGTACTCTTCTCCGCCGATGCTCCAGACCTGCTGAGTTTTTCCAGGTAATTCTGTTTCTGTTTTTGTTTTGGATTTCCAGCATCCGCATTTTTTTGTTTTTATTACTTTGCCGGATGTTTTGTTTGTTTCGTTTTTTAATGCAATTTCCCTCGATAAAATCCAAGTAGCAAACTATTTAGCATTTTTCTGAAAAAAAGAAAAATGCAGAGACTCTTACCTTCTGTAGTGTCATTTCAAAGTTGCAAGGAATGAAAACATTCTATTGTCAAAACAGTTCTCTTCGCTGCTCCAACGTCACTACTTTCGTATCCCAGCGCCGCCGAGTGCCTGGGTGAGGCCCAGGTAAACTCCTCTCGGCTGTTTTTCAACCATTTCACTCCCTTACAGGGGCACTGCGATCGTCTCTTTATACAGCCGCTCCGATCCTTCACAGGCAAACTCGGTCTGCAATTTATAAATCCGCTCCTCATCCTCACAGGTAAATTCCGCTCCGCTCTATATACAGCCATTCCACTCCATCACAGGTAAATTGCGCTGCGTTCTATATACAGCCACTCCACTCCATCACAGGTAAACTCCGCTCCGCTCTATATACAGCCACTCCACTGCATTACAGGTAAACTCCGCTCAGCTCTATATACAGCCACTCCACTCCATCACAGGTAAACTCCGCTCCGCTCTATATAAAGCCACGCCACTCAATCACAGGAAAACTGCGCTCTGCTCTATATACAGCCACTCCACTCCATCACTGGTAAACTCCACTCCTCTATTTTTAAAGCCACTCCGCTATCTCACAGGCAAACTCCGCTCTGCTCTTTATACAACTGTACCATTCAGATCCCTCACAGGTAAACTCCATTGTAGCTCTTTATAGAGCCGCCCCGCTCCCTCACAGGTAAATTCCGCTCTGCTCTATATACACCCGCTCCACTCCCTCACAGGTAAACTCCGTTCTGTTCTATATACAACAACTCCGCTTCTTCACAGGTAAACTCTGTTTTCGCTCCTTGTACACCCATTCAGCTCCCTCACAGGCAAACTCCGCTATCGCTCGGTATACAGCCGCCCGCTCCCTCACGGGTAAATTCTGCCCTTTATACACTTGCTCCACTCTCGCTCTTTATACAACCGCTACCCCCTCTCTCTTTATACAACGGTCCCCTCTAGCTCTTTACACAACTGCTCTGGTCTCGCTCTTTATACACAAGCTCCACTCGCACACAGGAAACTTCCTGCTATTTATACATGCGCTCCGGTCTCGTTCTTTTTTGATATTTCACCCTTATCATTTATTTAATTTCCCAATATCTTTAAATTACTAATTTAATAATAATGAGCGAGTGGTAGTTACTCAGCTGCTAATTTCAATCTAAAAATAAAGCTAAAAGCGGAAATGCTCACCAGCCAACCAGCTGACTGTTTTCTTGTGACCAAACTCTGTTTTGGTGCTCAAATTCTGCCCTCACTGTCTGAGTAAGACAGGGAGAATGTTTAATCATTAATTTCCAGGCTCTTCTCCCTTCCCTCACTTACAGTTAATTTACTGGGAATTGTGATCCTGTGCCGGGGAAAGTGTGGCCTCTCCACCTGCACCACTCGCTATCTGGTGGCCATGGCAACGGCGGATCTACTGGTGATTGTCACCGACCCCATACTGAACCGGATCAATCATTATTATTTACCACTGAATTTCCTGGACATCACTCCTGTGTGTCGTGTTTGCGCTGTCCTGCTGGCTGCAGCCACGGACTGTTCTGTCTGGTTCACCGTCAATTTCTCCTTTGATCGATTTGTGGCCATTCATTGCCAGAAGCTGAAAACAAAATATTGCACCGGGAAAACGGCGGCCGTGGTTCTAGCGACAATCGGCATCCTGCTCGGTTTAAAAAATATTCCCATGTACTTTGCATATGAACCTGGAGAGATAATCGACAATGCACCTTTGTTCAGTGTTGCAAAGTCCACTTCCAATACTGATCCCGGATGCGTTGGATATTCTTGGTTTGAGAAGGTCTTGACCCCATTGCTCCCATTCGGTTTAATTCTGCTGATCAACGCTCTGACAGTCAGACACATTTTAGTGACCAGTCGAGTCCGGAAGGGACTGAGGGCTCAGAGTAAGGGAGAGAATCACAGTGACCCAGAGATGGAGAGCAGGAGGAAATCTATGATTTTACTCTTCACCATATCCGGCACTTTCATCCTCCTGTGGTTGGTGTACGTTATACAATTTGTCTACAGTACTGTGAGCGGATTAATTTACCTCACTGAGCCTGAATATATATCACAACAAGTCGGATTTATGCTGCGGAGTTTAAATTGCTGCACAAACACATTTATTTATGGGGTGAATCAGTCCAAATTCAGAGAGCAGATCAAGAACGCAGTGAAACATCCGGATTCATCAATTATTCAATTAATAAAGAAAAACTCCAGACTGACAGCCACCTCAGCCAATCAGAGAGCACCGACAGCTAACGGACGGACGCTTCGGCCAGTGAACTAGCTCCTAATGCCAGCTGAGAGCAGGCCGAGCCAATCAGGGAGCTCCACCGCTTACTGACAGCTGCCGGTGCCAGTCAGGGCAATCCACCCCATAAATGACAAAAGCGGCAGCCAATGGGACAGCGTCAGGTTTTCACCCACAGACGCCTTAGCCATTCAGGGCGAAATGCTCGCTGACTGACTGCTACTGGAGCCGATCAAGGTGACCTGAGACTGAATGACAGTCGCTTCATCCAATCAGGGAGCTGCATTCATTAGGCCCACAGTCATGTGGGCCAGTCAGGGCGTTTTTCCTATGTGCCAATAGTCGCCTCAACCAATCAGAGAGCGGCCACAGCTGACTGACAGACATTTCAGCCAAACATTGTATTCCACCCACTGGCTGGCAACAGCTTCGTCCAATAACATTGTTGTAACAAGTGCCTCACACGTAGTTCAGTAAATCAGTGAGCTTCACCTCTGACCACAGAGGTATCAGCCCATCAGGGAGCTGAACACGATCACGGGCATCCGCATCAGCCAATCAGTAAGGTCCGATAGCTGCGTTCAGCACATCAAACAATCAGTCATCCCAAGCCAATTCCCACCATCGAGCACGGAGTATCGTCCAATGGCGCTCAATATTTGACTGACAGCTCCTGAAACAAATGGAGAGTCCCAGCCGTGTCCGATTGGAGTTTTTCAGTTTCAGAGTGACAGCCATAATATCCAATCGGAGAGATACAACAGCACTGGAACAGCTACTCCTCAACCCCCTCCTATGGCAGCTCCCCATGCGAACGCAAGATATGCAACACCTGCCCCTTCACTTCCTCTCTCCTTACCGTCCAAGGTCCCAAACACTCCTTTCAAGAGAAGCAGCATTTCACTTGCATTTCCTTCAATTTAGTCAACTGCATTCGTTACTCCCAATGCGGTTTCCTCTACATTGGAGACACCAAACGCAGACTGGGTGACCGCTTTGCAGAACACCTTCGGTCCGTCCGCAAGCATTACCCAGACCTCCCTGCCGCTTGCCATTTCAACACTCCACCCTGCTCTCATGACCAGATGTCTGTCCTTGGCTTGTTGCATTGTTCCAGTGAAGCTCAATGCAAACTGAAGGAACAGCACCTCATCTTTCGGACTAGGCACTTTACAGCCTTCCAGACTGAATATTGAGTTCAACAATTTTAGATCATGGACTCTCTCCTCCATCCCCACCCCCTTTCCGTTTCTTCCCCCACCTTTTTGTTTTTTTCCAATAATTTATATAGATTTTTCTTTTCCCAGCTATTTCCATTATTTTTAATGTATTCCACCGATCATTTATCTATACCTTTTATGCCTTTTTAGTCTTATTTCACCCCACACCCACAAGAGCTATCTGTACCTTGCGTGTCCTGCTAGCCATTCTTAATTAGCACATTATTTTAGATAATATCACCACCTTCAACACCTCTTTTTACTTTTGTCTTTGACATGTTTTGGTTATCTCCTCCTATCACTGCTTACTTGTCCCAACAACACCCCCACCCTCCCGCCCCCCTCTCCCCCATCGCCTTCAACCAGCTTATATTTCACCCCTCTCCTATTTTTACTTAGTTCTGTTGAAGGGTCATGGGGCCTTGAAACGTCAACTGTGCTCTTCTCCGCCGATGCTGCCAGACCTGCTGAGTCTTTCCAGGTATTTTTTATTATTTTTTTATTTTTTTTAATTTTTTGTTTTGGATTTCCAGCATCCGCAGTTTTTTGATTTTATTTATTTTTGTTTTTAGCGCTGGAACTTCCTGGAGTAATTAAAATTCCGCTTTAAAATCCGACCAATAGCCGATACCCCTGCTCAGCTCAGCAAAGCCTATCCCTGCTCACTTTGTAATTGACAGCAAAGTGAGCGAATGGCTGAGTTGCTTGCCGACCATTCACCAATCGAAATCCGGCCCTATTCGTCGAATCATGCAGCGTCACCCCCTGCCCACCGTCAGACGTCATGACGCACGATCCTGGCGGGAGCTTGGGCAACAATCCTTAAAACGGACGTCACTGATAATTACGGTAGCGCAACGATATTTCACTGATTCTAATTAAAGCTGTAACCGACTGGCAGAAATTCAGAGAGTGAAATCGAAGGGATGCAGCGAATAGGAAGGAGGAAATTAAATCACAGAACTGTCACCAAGTAGAAGGAGGCCATTTGGCACATCGTGTCTGCATCCACTGTCTGAATGAGCAGCTCACCTATTCCTCTTCTCCCGCCTTCTCCCTGTTACCCTGCACTTATTTCCTTTTCAGATAACAGTCTAGTACCCTCATAAATGCTTCACTACATCCTGCCTAGAACACACTCTCAGACACTGTGTTACAGATCCCAAAAACTCGCTTATGAAAAATGTCTAATTTATGTCATCGCTGCTTCTTTTCCTAACTAATTTAGAACTGAGCACCCTGCCCCCGATCCTGATTGCTTTCACGAAAAGGAACCGTTTCCCCTTATTTAATAAAAAACACTTATGTTTCTAACTAACGCTATCAAATACAACCTCAGCCGCTTCTTCTTCAAGGAAAAAAAAACCTGACTTAGAGTCATAGAGTCAGGAAGTCTATTGGACAGAAAAACGCCCTTCGACCATCGAGTTAGCGCAGGTCAAACAAGCTCCTGACTATTCTATTCACATTTTCCTGCACAAGGCCCATAGCCTTGTATGCCATGGCATCGCTAGTGCACATCCAATTACTTCTTAAATTTCATGAGTGTATCTGCCTCTACCACCCTTTAAGGCAATGAGTTCCATATTCCCACTACGCTCCGGGTGAAATTATTCTTCCCCTGATCCCCTCTAAACCTCATGCACCTTACCTTAAAACTATGCCCACTGGTTATTGATCCATCCGCCAAGCGGAACATGCTCCTTACTGTCTACGCTATCCATGCCTCTCATAATTATATAAAACTCAATAATTTCCCCCTCAATCTCCTGTGCTCGAAGTAAAATAACCCCAGTCTATCCAATCTCTCCTGATAACTAGAACTCTCATTCCCAGGCAACACCCTCTGCACTCTCTCAGTGGAATCACATCCTTCCTACAATGCGGATTGCAGAACTGCAGGCAATACTGAAGCTGTAGCCTAACTAGCATATGTTTACAGTCCCATAGGGGTAGGCATAACCTACCTGCTCGTATATTATAAGCCTCGGCCAATAAATGGACCTATCCCATATGCCTTCTTATGGGATGTCCACCGATGACATATGGACCGGTGGACATCCACATCAAGGTCCTTCTGATCCCTGGTACTTCCCAGGGTCCTACCATTCATCGTGTATCCCAATGCCTTATTCGTCCTGCCCAAGTGCATCACCTCACACTTATCCGGATTAAATTGCATTCGCCACTGATCAGCCCATCCGACCAGCCCGCCTGTAGCCTCCTTTAATCTCAGGCTATGCTCCTCACTACTTAGCATCTCACCAATTATCGTGTTATCCGCGAACAAGCTGATCGTTCAATTCCATATCATTTCTGTAAAACACAAACAGCAACTGGCCCAACACCGATCCTTACAAATTTTCCAAACTCACCCCGGAACCATTCTCGTGTATCTTATCTGTGCTCTGTACAGTAACTTCACTTTCTATGCCATTAACTCGAGGTAAAACTTCATCTGGATTCCGACCTCGTGATTTATACACGTTGAATGTAACCTCCTTGCTCCTGTGTTCTGTTATCCGATAAATGCAGCCTTGCTTTTGTCACTGATTAATGAAACTGCCCTGCCGCTTCAATGGCTTGACCCTCTGCTCATGCCCCCTTCAGGGATGTACCCATTCTTTTATGCTGTCTCTCGTCATGTTCTTGCTACCAAAATGAATCATATCTTATCTCTCTGCTTTGACTTTCATCTACCACATTTCTTACCATTCCTATAACTTAACCATGCCTTTTTAAAATACTATAGTGTCCTCCTCACTTTTCATAAATCTTCTGACTTAGTTGCTTATCAGGTCCAATGCAGACATAGCTTAATTTTATTCCAATGTATTTTTTTCAAGACCAATAAAACAATTCACTTTAACTTTAAATTCTGTATATTGGTTATCATGACCAATTCAGTATTTACAGTAAATTTACCCCTCTGTGTGTCGGCTGTCAAGTTAACTTTCACAGGTCAGATCGAACGTTTCTGGCTGTGGGTCAATTATCATGTTAAATAAAACAAACACGTACAATTTTATCGCTTTGCGTTGGGTATCAAGACCAACTTAGCAACTAAAAGTCAATTTCTACGATAGCGCATAATTTATATTAATTATTTAGTGTTTACCTGTTTTTAAGTGGGAGTGTTTGTGTGCGTGCGCACGGCCACGACAGAGCCCAGCCCTGGGAGATTGCTCAAGGTGAGGCTGAGTGTGCGCGTGCATGTTTGACTGTATGAGTGAATGTATGTATTTATGTTTCTGACCGTCTGTGTGTGTCGGAATCTCTCTGAGAATGTGTATGTGCGTGAGTGTTTGTGCCAATGTCTGTGGCTGTGTGTGTGTGTCTGAGTGTCACTCCGCCTATGTGTGCTTGCGTGCGTATGTGAGCATCTGAATGTCTGTCCATCTGTGTTTGTGTCTGTACGCAAGTGTGTTGTTTTGTGTGTATGTGTGTGTATGTGTGTGCGTGCCTATGGGGGTGCAGGCGTCTATTTATGTCTCTGTCCGTCTGCAAGTTTGTGTACCTCCTTTTGTATGTGTGTGTGTATGTGAGGGAGTGTGCATGTGTCTGTCTCTCCATCTGTGTGTGTGTGTGTGTGTGTGCGCGTGAGTTCAGTTTGTTTCTGTGCCATGTGAACATGAAGTCATCCTCTAGATGGAGATTGCTGAAGCTGAGTTTGTTTATGTGTATGTGCCTGTTTCTGTCTATCTGATCGTCTACCTGGCTGTCGTTGTATGTCTGTACATATGCTTCAATGTGTTTGTATGTTAGAGAGAAGGGGAGAGAGAGAATTTGCAAATGTTTGTGTGTGTGCACACGTGTGTGTGTGTGTGAGAGAGAGAGAGTGAGAGAGTGAGATTGTTCTTCAAGTACACACTATAGTCTGTATTCAGGAAATGCCTTAATATTGAACGTCACTGCCATAATTATGATCTCTATGTTAAAAAGCATAAGGCAGTGCTTGATATGAAATGAGAATTATAAGGCTAACAAGTTTGCAGGTTGCAACGAGTAACGCATGCTCCATCAAAAGAGGTTGAACGTTAATACACTTTATATCAAAGTGGAACAGCCATGTACCAAAATCAAAAAATTCTGGAAAAACTAAGCAAGTCTGAAAGCATCTGTGGACAGAAAGAGGCAGTTAGTGTTTCGAGTCCGGATGGCTCTCCTTCAGATCTCTGTAGAAGAGTCATACGGACTTGGAACATTAAGTCTGTTTTTAGCTCCACAGATGCTTTCAGACCTGCAAAGTTCTCCAAGCGTGTATTATCTTGTTTCAGATTTCCATCATCCGCCGTATTTTGCCTTTATGGAACATTCATGTACTGCACCTTAACATGTTTGCTGAATAAATTTTATATATATTTTGAAAAATAGAGTTTTGCAAATTTTCAATTCTCCTTTTTCCACTTCATCAGAAACATTCATTCTGTCCATTTCCTTACGTCTTCACCCTGTCTTAAACCTCTTAAGTGCCTAACATATTCCAGCTCTGATTTAAGCTCAATGACCTGAAATATAAAGTCAGTACGTTTTTAATCGAAATACAAGGAAATAGTTAGGTCTTCAGTGGACAATGACGTGTCTTGTAAATGTCAGTTACAGGATGGGTTAAGACATGCTGAGACCCTGAGGTATGTCAAGCTTAAAACGGCCCATTCTATAAAAGATTTCCTTTATAATTCTCACAGAAAGTGACTGCAATTTTTTTATTCGCGAATATACAACTGTAAAGGCACAAAGAACACATTACACTGTAACTAAAATACGTCTTATAAAATAACTCTTTGCTTTAGGTACTAATTTCAAATTAAAATACATTCACGATTTCTTAATTGTTAAAATTGAAAAACTTTTGTCGACACAAACAGAAAAGCTGTTACACAAATCAGCAGCTTATTAAGAGGAAGCAGTAATACAAACTGCAGCAAATCTGTTTGCTCATCAAAAACATTAAAACGTTTTCTTTCGTGATGTTTGGAAAGCAAAATCATCGATGAGGTCCTCAAATAAAAAGCTACTAAATCTATCACTTTGGTTGTACATCATGCTTAGGGCGGGTCGCTATAATTGCAGCCAAATTCATGGAACTCAGTCCTGTAGAACTGAGCAGAATGTTTCAAGTCAGTTTTTGGTAGCGTGCGTCCCTCTAACAAAGACCTATTCCGTTCAAAGCTTCTAAACACATTGAACTATTGGATTTCCAAGCCTACCTATCCAAAAATGTCGATTGTGATCTTGTGTCAAAGAGATAAGGAAACCGTGCACGACCGGGTCAGAGGCGCAACTTTTGCTGCCGCGCAGCTGGGGCCAGCAGGCTGCTGGTTCTTATACACCGAGTTTGCAAGTCAAACATTCAATGTGAGACAAATTTAATCCGCAGGTCATATTTATGTGGACAGCAGCAAGAGCAACTGAGTTCAATATTTATCAATTGTTTTTTTACGGCATTTTAAAATTAATTATTGTTACTCCTGCACAAATACATGAGCTCGTTCTGACAAGTAACTTTGTAACCACATAGAGATGAATGTTTTCCGCATGTTAGAATGAAACATTGTATTGTACGTTGTCAGAGATCAAGCTCGTCCTCAAATTTGAAGATTCGCTTCTTCCTTTCTCTTTGGCGAATTAAGATCAATGTTGCAATGAGACTCTGACGTCACCAGTTCATTGCTGCCGACCTGGGGCCGGATTTCGACAAAGAGCTGCGGTCGGCACAGGGGTTGCGCCAGGCTGAAAACTGGGAGGATCAGAGAGACACCGTAGGGCCAGGCCAAAGGAGAGAGCGGCTCCTATCGGTTCGGAGGTGAAATGGCAGCAGGCGCAGTCTTTCTTCCAAAAGGCCAGTTCAGTTGACAGAGGCACTGGGAATGTCTTCAATATGAACTTCACCTTCTAAATTCAACAATAAAAATAACCATTCACTCTGAACGGCAAATTTACTCTCCATTCCCCACACTATATCCGTCCTTATCACATTAACTGTGGTGTGATATATTTTAAATCGTTTTCTGTTGAAAGGTTTCAGATTGCAAAAGGGAATTAGAACATTAGGAACTGGAGCAGGAGACGGATGCTATGGCCCTCGAGGCTATTCTGCCATTTAATGAGATCATCGTTGATATGATTGCGTCCCTACCTCCTAACCTTTGCTCCATATCCATGTCCATGTCCGACACCTATAACCCTTCGCTCCCTTGTTAATGAACGCTCTGCTCAACACAGCTTTAAAAATCACCAATGATCCAGCTTCCACTGCTCACTGTGGAAGGGAATTGACGAGACTCCGAGAGAAGAAATTCCTCCTCATCTCCGTCTTAAATGGCTGACTCATATTCTTAAATTGTGCCACTTGTTCTGGATTCCGGCACAAAGGGAAACACCCTCTCAGTAGCCACTCGTTCAAACCCTCTAGGAATATTACCTGTTACAGGGTGACTCTGAACTCCCAAAGGTACCAGCTCAACCGGCTGAAGATTTCCTCATGAAACAATGCCATCATCACTGGAATCAGCATCTCTGAACTTCCTGCAATGCAATTATTACCCTCGTTAAGTAAAGAGACCAACGTGTGGAGAAATATTTGATGAGAATGGATTCTGTGATGAGGGGCCTCAGTTCTGTGGATAGCTTGGAGAAGATGTGTTTGTTCTTGGAGAAGAGAAGCTTGTGAGATTAGGGATATATGTTCAGAGTCATGAATAATCCAGACAGAAAAGATAGTTATTCTTCACGTTTGCAGAAGTGCCGAGAATCAGATGACATTACGTTACTTTGTTTGGCAAAAGAAGCAAAGGTATCAAGAGGAAACACTCTTTAGCACCGTGAGGAGATGGGGTCTGGAATGCACTGTCTGAGAATAAGGTGGAGCAAAGGTTACTCATGGTTCCTGAGAGGAAATTGGACGGGACGTCCAATTAGTTGAAAAAGAGCGCGGAGAGTGTGGGGGAGGTCATTTGAAAAAGAGCACAGATCTTGAAGGCAGGTCAGTTCAAAAAGAGCGCGGAGATTGAAAATAAAAGGAGGGGAAGCTGAAGAGGAGCGGCCAGTGTGCGAGTGGCCCAGTGAAGGAGTGGAGCTTTGAGGCTTTGGCTCGAGAGGCTTCGGCGAGCAGAGGCTGAGGACGAGCTTGCTCACAGCGGGGTAGGGCCGGGTAAAGTCCTTTAAGTAAATTAGGATTAGGTAATGGAGGCAGCAGTTGGGGCAGTCGAGTGCTCCGAATGCAGCATGTGGGAAGTCAGGGACAGCACAATTGCCCCTGTTGACTACACCTGCAAAAAATGCATCCAGCTGCAGCTCCTGAGAAGCCGAGTTAGGGAACTGGAGCTGGAGCTGGATGAACTTCGGATCATACGGGAGGCAGAGGCAGTAATAGACAAGAGTTTCAAGGAGACAGTCACCCCTAAAAGTCACGAGACAGGCAGCTGGGTGAATGTCAGGAGAGGGAAGGGGAATAGACAGAAAGAGCAGAGCACCCCTGTGGCTGTTCCCATCAACAATAGGTATACCGTTTTGGATACTGTTGGTGCGGACGACCTACCAGGGACAAGTTGTAGTGGTCGTGTCTCTGGCACCGAGGCTGGAACCTCAGTTCAGAACGGTGGGAGGGAAAAGAGGACAGCAGTAGTGATAGGGGATTCGATAGTTAGGAGGACAGATGGGAGGATCTGTGGGAGAGATCGAGAATCCCAGATGGTCTGTTGCCTCCCTGGTGCCAGGTTCCACGATATCTCGGATCGAGCTCTCAGTATTCTCAGGAGGGAGGGTGAGCAGCCAGATGTCGTTGTCCATGTAGAGACCAATGACGTGGATAGGAAGGAGGAGGGTGTCCTGTAAAGAGAGTTTAGAGAGTTAGGTGCAAAGTTGAAGTACAGGACCTCCAGGGTTACGATCTCAGGAATGCTACCTGTGCCACGTGCTAGTGAGGCTAGAAATAGGAGGATAATGCAAATAAATACGTGGCTAAGGAGATGGTGCAGGAGGGAGGGCTTTATGTTTCTGGACAATTGGGCTCTGTTCCAGGGAAGGTGGGACCTGTTCTGACGGGACGGTTTGCACCTGAACTGGAGGGGGACTAACATCCTTGCGGAAAAGTTTGCTAGTGCTGCTCCAGGGCATTTAAACTGGATTTGTAGGGGGAGGGGAACCAGAGTGTTAGAGCAGATAGTGAGGTTGAGCAGGATAAAGGTCAAGCGAGGAATGCATGTATAGACATAAATCAAGGGTCTGTACGTGATAGAAATGTTCTCAGGTGCATCTATTTCAATGCAAGGAGTATTGTCGGAAAGGCAGATGTGTTTAGGGCATGGATTGGCACGTGGGATTACGAAATTATTGCTATCAGTGAGACTTGGTTGCAGGAGGGGCAGGACTGGCAGCTGAATGTTCCGGTGTTCCATTGTTTCAGACGTGATAGAGGGGGAGGGATGAAAGGGGGAGGATTGGCATTACTATTCAGGGAAAATATCACAGCTGTGCATAATCAGGACAGCCCGGAGGGCTCGTCTACAGAGGCTAAACGGGTGGAGCTGAGGAATGGGAAAGGTGCGACCACACTAATAGGGCTGTATAATAGACCGCCCAATAGTCAGAGAATTGGAGGAGCAAATCTGTAGAGAGATAGCAGACCGATGTAAGAAACAGAAAGTTGTGATAGGAGATTTTAACTTTCCACATATTGACTGGGAATCCCATACTGTAAAAGGGCTGGATGGCTTGGAGTTTGTCAAATGTGTTCAGGAAAGTTTTCTGAATCAATATATAGAGGTACCAACGAGAGAGGATGCAATACTTGATCTCCTATTAGGGAACCAGACAGGTCAGGTGACAGATGTATATGTAGGCGAACATTTTGGGTCCAGTGACCACAATGTCATTAGTTTTAAGCTAATTATGGATAAGGATAGGTCTGGTCCTCGAGTTGAGATTCTAAATTGGAGAAAGGCCAATTTTGTGGAAATGAGAAAGGATCTAGGAAGAGTGGATTGGGATAAGTTGTTTTCTGGCAAGGATGTGTTCAGTAATTGGAAGGCATTCAAAGGCGAAATTTTGAGAGTGCAGAGTTTGCATGTTCCTGTCAGGGTTAAAGGCAAAGTTAACAGGCATAGAGAACCTTGGATTTCAAGGGATATTGGCGATCAGGTTAAGAAGAATAGAGAGGTGTATAGCAGGTATAGGCGACAAGGAGCAAATGAGGTACTTGTTGTTTATAGAAAATGTAAGAAAATACTAAGAAAGGAAATCAGGAAGGCAAAAAGAAGACATGATGTTGCTTTGGCAGATAATGTGAAGGTAAACCCGAAGGGTTTCTACAAGTATATTAAGAGTAAAAGGATAGTAAGGGACACATTTGGTCCCCTAGAAGATCAGAGTGGACGTATATGTGTGGAGCCTCATGTGATGGGGGAGATCTTAAACAGTATTTTTGCATCAGCATTAACTCAGGAAACTGGCATAGTGTATAAGGAAGGAAGGGAAACAAGCAGTAGTTTCATGGAACATATGGAGATTAAAGATGAGGAGGTGCTTGCTGCCTTACAGCGAATAAAGGTGGATAAATCCCCAGGGCCTGACATGATATTCCCTCGGACCTTGAGGGAGACTCGTGTACAAATTGCAGGGGCCCTGGAAGAAATATTTAAAATGTCCTTAGCCACGGGTGAGGTGCCTGATGATTGCAGGGTAGCTAATTTTGTTCCGTTGTTTAAAAAAGGCTCTAAGAGTAAACCAGGCGAGTGAGCCTGACGTCAGTAGTAGGTAAATTATTGGAAGGTGCTCTGAGAGATCGGATATATAATTATTTGTACAGCCAAGGGCTGATTAAGGATAGTCAGCCGGCTTTCTGCGTGGCAGGTAGTGTTTAACGAACCTTATAGAGTTTTTCGAGGAGGTTACCAAGATCGTAGATGAAGGAAAGGCTGTGGATGTTTTCTACATGGACTTTAGTAAGGCCTTTGACAAGGTCCCACATGGGAGGTTACTTCAGAAGGTTCAGACACTTGGTATCCATGGCAAGGTTGTAAACTGGATTCGAAATTGGTTGTGTGGGAGAAGACAGAGACTGGTAGTGGATGATTGCTTCTCAGACTGGAGGTCTGTGACTAGTGGTGTGCCTCAGGGATCTGTGCTGGGACCATTGTTGTTTGTTGTCTATATCAATGATTTGTATGATAATGTGGTGAATTGGATCAGCAAGTTTGATGATGACACTAAGATTGGAGGCGTTGTGGACAGCGAGGAAGGCTTTCAAAGCTTGCAGAGAGATCAGGACCAACTGGAAAAATGGGCCAGAAAATGGCAGATGGAATTTAACGTGGAAAAGTGTGAGGTGTTACATTTTGGAAGGTCAAACCAAGGTAGGACACACACAGTAAATGGTAGGGCACTGAGGAGTGCGGAGGAACAAAGGGATCTTGGAGTTCAGATGCATAATTCCCTGAAAGTGGTGTCACAGATAGACAAGTTTGTAGAGAAAGCTTTTGGCATACTGGGATTCATGAATCAATGTATTGAGTATAAGAGTTGGGATGTTATGGTGAGGTATAAGACATTGGTGAGGCCAACTTTGGAGTAGTGTGTGCGTCTCTGGTCACCGAACTACAGGAAGGATATCAGTAAGATTGAGAGAGTGCAGAGAAGATTTATTAGGATGTTACAGGGAAAGATTAAACAGGTTAGGACTTTATTCCTTGGAGCGTAGAAGAATGAGGGGAGATTTGATAGAAGTTTACAAAATTATGAGGAGTATAGACAGAGTAAATGCGAGTAGGCTCTTTCCACTTAGATTAGGAGAGATAAACACAAGGGGACATGGCTTTAAGGTGAAAGGGGAAAGGTTTAGGGGGAACTTCTTCACTCAGAGAGTGATGAGAGTGTGGAACGAGCTACCATCTGACGTGGTAAATGCGGGCTTACTCTTGAGTTTTAAGAATAAATTGGATAGATACATGGATGGGAGAGGTCTGGAGGGTTATGGACTAGGTGCAGGTCAATGGGACTAGCGGAATAATATTTCGGCACAAACTAGAAGGGCCGAATGGCTTGTTTTCTGTGTTGTAGTGTTCTATGGTTCTATGGTTCTAACTAGCAAACGATAGATGGCATTTTGGTGAATGTCCGGAAGTCAGTTATTTGAACAAAGTAAAAAATACACCAAGGCAAAAGATCCCAATCTAGCAAAAAAAGTACAGTGTTCAGCAGTCATATCAGGCAGTGTAAAGGTTTAGTACGTTTTATCTGTTATTAAGCGTTTTCATTGCCGAGGGACAAGCAAACTTTAGTCAGCGATGCAAAAAAAAAAATCATCTCTCATCTTTCATCTAGAATCTTCAGGCCTGGACATTTTCAAACACCATCTCTGGAGTGTAAAGGTGTGACCTGTTTCTGTTGTACACTTCGAGACTCTGATTCCTTACACTGCATCAAAGACCGTCCCGTTATTTCTTTCAGACCTATTTACAAAAATATATCATAGGATGACTTAATAAAATCTCAATAACTCCTGAATCAAACTGATTACCTTGCCGCCAGCCTGATGTATAATTTCATTGCTTATTTCCCTTTCCACAGTGAACTCAGTAACGATTTCGGTCTCTCCAAATGTGTTACTTGTTACTGATGGTCATGGCATTGGCAGGTCTAATGATCGTTATATTCGATCTGATATTGAGAGACATTCCGACTGTTGATTGGGATAAGCTTTATTTACTGATGTATATTCCCATTTCTAACATTCAGGCAATGCTGCTTTATGCAGCCACTGTCTCTTCTGCATGTTTCACCATTACTTGCACCTTTGATCGATTTATTGCCAATTGTTGGCAGAAGCTGAATGATAAAAATGTCAATGAGAATACAGCAGCTGTGATGCTGGGAATTGTGACTGTGCTGATATGTTTTAAAAACAGTTTCTAGTATTTCATGTTAATGGGTGGGTACCAGCTGATGAGCATCCCTTTGTTTTGTAGCATAACAATCTATGTTGCAGAAACTCGGGTTTGGATCACAATCCAGGTTGTACACAACATTTTTAACCTGGGGTTCCATTTGTCCTGATTCAACTGCTCAACGTTTTCACCATCAGAACCAATTCAGTGACCAGCAGAGGACGCAGGGGGTTCCACGATCACAGCAGCGGGAAGAATCCCAGAGACCCTGGGATGGAGAGTCGAAGGAACCCAGTCATTTTGCGGTTTGTTATCTCGGCCAATTTCCTCCTGCTTTGGTCAATGTTAATGGCTTGTTCTATATGGTGTAGGATGTACCATTTGGAGCATTATTCTGTATTTCTGCATTCTTTATGTTCAGGATTTGGCCTTCAAGCTTTAGCTCCTGTGTTCCTGCACAGACACTAATATTTATGCCGTTACCCCTACTATGTTCAGGGAACATTTGAAGAATGTGTTGAAATATACCTTTGCTACAATTCCTGAATTCAATAAATGCTGCGGAGAACTTAATCACTGAGAGTTTCTCGGCATTTCTGGTTTTTATTCATAGATGCAATGGCTGAAGGGGCTGTCATTGGTGGAAATGAATCGCTCAGAGTTTCCAGGAATCTCTCATTTGCATTCATATTTCCAGCGGGGGAGGAGTGTGGGCGCACAGGGAAAGAAATATACCATCGTCATCCATCCCCTGCAGTCGGCCAGTAAGACCAGTCCTCTACCATGATGCACCACGGCAACATCATGTTTCTTTCTCGTTGAAAACAAACGCAGGGGCATGTTGAGGGCGACAGATGGAAGTGACAGACAGAGATAGAAAGACAGGCCGAGACAGTGACAGTGAAGCGGAGAGAAAGGGAGAGAGAGAGAGAGTGAGAGACCGGGGGAGAGAGATACATAGGCAGACGGAGAGATAAAGAGAGTCAAGGAGAGAAAGATAGATGGGAGAGTGAGAGAGAGAGAGAGAGAGAGAGAGAGAGAAAGAGATAGGGAGATGCAGAAAGAAGGAGAGGTAGAGATTGGGTGTGGTGAGTGAGAGTGAAGAAAAAAGGCAAATATATAGAAAGATAGAGAAGAGGAAAAGCGAGAGATATAGATATAGAGAGACGGAGCCTGTGGCGAGTGGTATAACATAGGAATTGGTGCTGGGGCCTTTTCTGTTTGCAGTTTCAATTAATGACTTAGAAGAGAATATAAGAGGCATGATCAGTAAGGTCGCTGATGAATTGAAATTAGGTGGTGTTGCAAATAGTGAGGAGGAAAGCCATAGATTAAAGGACGGTGCAGATGGACTGGGAAAATGGGCAGAGCGGTGGCAAATTGAATCTAATTCAGAGAAGTGTGAGGTGAGGCATTTTGGGAGTGCGAACACGGTGAGAGAATACAGAATGAATGATAGGCACCTTGGAAGTACAGAGGATCACTGGGAACTTGTTGTGAATGTACAAATTTCCCTGAAGGCTACAGCACATGCCGATGAGGGTGTTAAGAATGCATAAGGGATCTTGCCCTTGCTACCTAAAGCATAACATGTAAGAGCAAGGAGGTTTATGTTGGAACTGTGTTAAATGCTATTCAGGCCGCAGCTGGAGTACTGTTTGCAGTTCTGATCGCCATAATATAGGAAGGATTGATTGCACTTGAGAGAGTGCAGGAGAGATTCTCCCTGATGTTACCTGGGCTGCAGCGTCTCAGGTTTGAAGAGAGTCGAGATAAGCTTGACCTGATAGATGTATACAAAATTACGAGGGGCACAGATAGAGTAGACACTGTTCCCCATAGCAGAAGTGCTGATAGACAGGGGGCATAGAATTAAGTTTAGTGGCAGGAGGCTTAGCGGAGATTGGAGGGTTTTGTTTGATTCGGTGGATGATTTGAATCTGGGACTAACTGACTGAGGGGATAGTGGAGGTAGGGGCCCTCACATTATTTTAGAAGCATTTGGATGAGCACTTGAAACGCCATGGCATACGTGCCAAGTACTGGAAAATGGGATTATAATAGATAGGGGATAATTGGCATAGACCCGATGGGCTGAAGGGCCTGTTTCTTTACTGTAAAACTCTATGACACAGGAGCATCAGTGTTTTCCATCTAAAAGATGCACTGCAGTATTTCACCAAGGCTCCTATTTCAGCAACTTCGAAGCCCAAGACCACAAACATCAAGAAGGACAAGGGAAGCAGACGAATAGAAACAACACCAACTGGACTCCCGTATACGCCCTATAAATACTAGCACACTCTTTGAGACCCTCGGAAGGTGCACAAATTATCGTCATAAACTGCTGAAATGCTGATCGACTCTATGGGGACACCCTGTGAAAGGTGACAGGCTAACTGTGTAACTGCACTAGATAATTCCACAATTCCCACGGGCCAGCTGCAAACGCTGACACACGCCAGAGGGACCGGATTTTAAAGCTAGCGCAGTCCCTGGTTAGACTCTATAAGCATAACACAACTTCCCGTTTTGAGTACTGACAAATTCCCCTGTGAACGCAGCTAATAGGGATGGTCTCTTCGGAGACCCAACTTTAACACTGACAAACAACCCAGGTCATTCTGTAATAGCTGACAAACATTTGCAGAAGCCCCTGCAACTAATTACACAATCTCAGGTGACAACCAGTAAATTCGAACACACTCCGCATTGAACCCATGTAAATACTGACACAGTCTCCAGAGAACACCTGTAAATAATGACGATTTCCAAATGGGCCCTTGTGAATACTAATAAACTCCCTCGGATCAGCCTTTAAATACTGTGACATTCTGTGCTTACACAATGAAAATACTGGCTCACCCTCCCGGTACCAAGTATAATTACTGAAGCACGACAATATGGCCACTGCAAACACAGACACAAACAGCCGAAAACATCTCATTGAGGCCGGATACCGAACCAGTGTGCTTGTTCACTCAAAACAAATATACCCACCCTCTTTTATGGAAATCGAAAAATAAATGAGTTCATGCTGCATCAGGAAGTCATCTCACCTGTGAACAAGCACAATAATTGGTTTTCAGACATGGTTCAAGTGCCGAGGCCGAAAAGTTCAATATCAATCTGTGTTGACCTGACACAGTGAAACAAAACAGTGGAAAGCGACATCCCCCCAATGGAACTCATGGATAGAATCTGGAAAAGCCAGAAAAAAGTAGCATTTTTAAAAAGTTTGATGGAAAGAGTGGCTTCTGGCATCTACTGTTGGACGACGAATCCAAGCTACTGGCGACATTTATCACACCCTTCGGGAGATATCTCTTCAATCGCTTACTCTTGGAATCAGCGTTTTTTCAGACACCCATCGCAGTCACTTGGGAGGGATTACAGTGCGTCATCTGCCACAGGGATAATATCCTGGCCCACGGGTACACCACACTGGAGCATGACACAAGGCTGAGAGCAATACTGCAACGCTGAGAAAAAGCAGCACTAACTCTTAGCAACAATTCTGAGTTCTCACAATCAACCATTATATTTCTGCGATGCATCGTTCACGCAGCAGGGTTGACCCGTAAAAAAGTAAAAGAGTTTCCACCAGTCTCTGCTGGGGACAAGTTTGTGAGTTTCCCAGGAAAAAGGATATCGCTGTTTCAAGGCCCTCGCTAATGGCCCCTTTAAAAGGTCTGGAGACTGCTTGTGCAAAAGGACCAACCCTGACAGACAGGCTGAGGAGGTCATGGACATCGGCTAGTTATCGCTGAAGGACTGGTTAAGATCCCCAACCACAATGTGGCTGACATCCTGTCGCCTCGGGAAATTCTTCACACTTAAACCAGCTTCTCCCATTCCTGTTGATAAGACCTCAGTCAGTAACTTCTGTTGGATCTTCATCCGCCATATATTCTCTGCTATCGCCAAGGATACTATGTCTTTCACAGCTTTCAACTGGATTCTGGTCAGAACATGAGACACGATTATAATCCAAAGGTTGATCTCATCCGTAGATCAAGAATTCCAGAACTGCATCCACCATGGAAAATTTTAATATTTCTCTGTAACTTCCCCCACTTCAGTTTTTCTCTGCTTTACTTACCATAATGCATTTTGTGTTACGCCAATATCATTCAGTAATGTAATTATTTTAACGTGGAAATCAGAGTGAACTAGGGATATACCATTGCCAAATTTAGGAAGTAATTCGCCCATTGTGCATTGCGGAATCAAAGAGCAATTTCCTTTCCGAGAAGTAAATGCTTTGGGCTCTATATTCTACCAGCACCTCTTGAGCTGGCTCTATACAAAAGGTTGTTTCTGTAACATGGCATTGGGTTTGTTTTGAATAAATGGAAGATTTTGCAGTTGCGGACGCGCACTACTTTCCATTTTCTCTATAAACATAACAAATAATTCAACGTTATCCTGAGGTGGATTGCATCCCAAGAATCCATATCCGGATCCTTCATGGCTTTTTGATCTATAGGGACAAATTACTGTGTTGACACCGCACCAGGTCTATGGGTGGAAACCAACTTATTTGTGCCACTCTCAGAATTGTTCAAAACTACGTTTACGAGCGTTGTTTCAGAGATTTGTCACTATTTACAGTCTTTGGAGCACACGTCAAATGCTTTTTGCATTAATAAGGGTATATGGCTCATGGTTTGGAGATTTACGCGCCAAATTCAACATTATTCCTATCACTGTTTCAATAGCAGGACTATTACAATTGTGTTAAACCACCTGCGAGTTAATCAGCCTTCGTATTCTACATATACTAACATAAGGGGACATTTAGTTACCTGTCAATTGAATTAAAAGGTCACTGTTAATTCAATTACTAACTTGTCGTTCCTCTAATTTCCACTGAATCATGTTGGATCTGCTCTGCCAACCAGCTCCTGTACCTCACACACCTATCGTTCTGATCTCTACCTGCGCTAGCATTTTGTTCTTCTTTAGCATGCTAACTAGAGTGAGAATAATGTTATTAAATTGACAGTGTTTATCAGACCCTCACAAAGTTGATGCTTTGTTATATTTTTGTTTTACTGTAAGAAACCTTTGATTTCTTTCTGAGCGTTCCTTAACCCCCCATTCAATTGTATTAATCTGAATCCATTTTTGCCAATCCTACCGCATTGACTTTCATAATTATATCATTAATTGAATTCCTTCTCTTCATCATTCCTTCTGTGTTGCGGGCTGTAAGGACTGTGCTAAGACCAGAGCGTCATTTCTCCCACTTCTGTCTCAGGAATTTCATTTTCTTTTTAGATACCCAGGAATCAACATTAATCCCACCCCGGACAACAAATGAAAAGTCTACTTGTTGTGACATTGTACGCACTTTCCCTTTACCGCCGTCTCTACCACCTTGCTTCACTAAAATTCAGAATATCAGAGACTTTGGAGGAGCTTGATAAAGTGGATGCTGAGAGGCTGATGCCACTTGTGGGGGATTCAAGAAAAAGGGGGCAGTTTCAGAATAAGTTGTCTCCCACTGAGGTCGAGGGTGAGGATAAATTTATTATCTGAATGGTTGATCGTCTCTGAAATTCACTTTCCCAAAGGGTTTTGGAGGCTGGATCATTGGATTTAATCAAGGCTCAGTCAGGCAGGCTTCTGATTGTCAAGGGTCTTAAGAATTACGGTGGACAGCCGAGGAGCTGGAGTTAAGATCACAACCAGATCTGTCGTGATCTCATTCAATCCATAATCGGAATGATGGATCAACTGGTCTCTTGCTTTGCTTTTAATTCTTGTGATCTAGTTATTGCACTTACCATGGCTGGCTGACTGAATTATACACTGTGCGCCAATCTGCCTCCATCCATTTACCTACCTTATGAAAAAAAATTCACTGCTGCATCATGCTGCCCTTTTATCAGAGTTCTTATTACTTTTACACGGACATGCAAAATATAATTCGTTCACATGGAATTCAGATTTTTCCATTATTGTCCAGGTAAGTGTCTGTTAATGGGCACTAATCCAGTTCGGAGGTCACATCACACGATTCCAAAGAGAAGGGATAGCTCAGTTTTCATCATTTATTTTTCTACCTGCATAATACAATGTCAAGTTTCACTCTGCTACACTATCTAGGACATGCGTATCCGAATGGAATCATTACCTCTGGCGTTTATTAAACCTCAATGTACTTCACGGAACTCTGAATGCTAGTAGCCTACAGCCTCTGTCTCTCATTGTTGTCACCTCCGGCTGCCTATTTGTGAGGGAGAGGGACTAATATCATTCACACCTGTGGCTATCTCTGTGGCTATTGGAAGAGTGTGTTTTTCCAAGGTACACCATTTCCTCATACACACAGCAGTCCAGTCTGGAAGACATTGCCTGAAAGGGTGGGACAGGTAGAAAGCCTTCTAACATTTTCTCAATAAAAAAATGAATGGACCAGCACTTGAAGCGCTCTTAAATTTCACCAAACATATTGGCACACTAGGACCGGAGCTGCCCACAATCGCTGCTGCAGATGCATCAGTGACTCGGCTAAGAGCTGAAATTTTTCAAAGCCAGAAAAATGGATCCCGCAGGCCATTTTTGCACGCATCTAGGTCATTGACTGAAATGGTGCAAAGATACACTGCATTTGAGACAGAGGCCTTAGAAGCCATAGGGGCCTGTGAGATATTCGCTGACTAAGCCTTAGCCTAAATTTAACGGGTGAGGCGGACCACAAATTATTGCCAACATCGGTAAGTGCTGATGCATAAAAACTGAAGTCAATTAAAGTCCAGAAATTTAACAGAGAATCATGATGTTCAATGTTACAACTGAATATGTGTAAGGGAAACAATAAAAAACAACAGACCCACAATACAACATTCCTGCTGACAACCCTGAGCAGGAATATCGCAATTATCCTGAGGATTCAGAACAGTACACCTCATTAACAACAACATTCCCACCAGCATCATCCAAGAGCAAATAAAGCAGATGCAGAACGTGTTAAAATTAGAGAATACTGCAGAGAATGGATGGGCAGATTATGCAGCAAACAATCTGGCCCAGAAAAAAAAAACTTCGAACAACAAAAGGCATCTCAGTGTTATGGCTGGTTTGCTAATTGATGATGAGAGGCTGGCTACAGAAGGAGTTCCTCATGCTCGAGTCTCTTCACCTTCCCACCATTTTCTCATGGGACATTACGAATGGGCGAATCATCCTGGGCTAGCCAGAGACACCCACAAACAACAGAAACCAATAAGCAGGTTCCGGAGGCATTGCAAAGTGACGTGTGACAGCGCAAAATTCAGCCTGGTGCTCAGAGATCTGAATATCACTAGAGGGAATGATTTCAATCTGCATCACACGGACAGTCCAGCGCCTGGAGCAAAAATAACTCTTGATGGTCTCCATATTCCCATCCAGACCGGGGGAATTTCTCAGAACTGATTTATCATCTTCAACGGGATGACATTCTTCATATTGCCGCCCCTGCCAATGTGTCCCCTATCATTGTAGCTTATTGCATTCTCCGTGACATGACACTGTGACCAGGTACGACACTGGAGACAGGGAAGGGCGAGGTAAGGAAAATGCACCCCAGTGAGGAAGATTAGGGCCAGAACGATGAGCAGGATGAGGTGGAGGAGGAAGAGGAAAAGTATGAAAATGAAGAGGTGAATAGTGAGGCAAAGAGCACCACAGGCGACAATGCAGGACGTCATTGTGGCCAGAGAGCTTCTCATCCAGCATCACTACATATGTTAGCTGCCTTTGGAAAATGACCAAAAACCTGGAAGGCATTTGAGGGAGTTAAAAACACCTAAGACATGGCCATGTATCCATCATTTATCCAAAGACACGTCACAAATTAGGAAGGTTTACTGGATGCTGCAGAAAGGCTGTCGATGAGAAACTGATGACCTCTGACCACATAATGATTTAAACATTTGCAAATGATGTGTCTCTATAGCTGGATGGCAGCTGCCACTCCCTAGCTCCACCATTATGTCACCCGCTACATCCTGTTCAGGGTCCTTAGCTCCTTTACCACTGCAGACTTGGAGTCAGTATCACAGCGCAGGAAATCTCACTGCCCCTGCATGGGAGCAGCACGGTTTGGGCCAATCCCTCCTGGCTGCTCATCATGTACTCCACAAACAGAGACATGCTCAAAATCGTGATCACAAAGGACTCCTGCATTCGAAGTGCATGAGCTCGCAATGCCTCAGGGAATGCCATCGGATAACCACTTTTCTGCTGCTGTAGGTCCAAATACTGAAGCCCGAATCTGAGACTCGAGGGGCTCTGCCTCACTGCCCAAAGGATCAACCCTGTGACAACCCGACCACTACTGGGGGAACTGTGCTCAGAAAACTGTGCCTTTAACAGATCCTCCTGCACATGACTGCTGTGCTTATCACTCAGTGCTCCCCAAACTATCTTAACGCTTGTCCCTAATGGAGCGGCGGGCATGCCCGATGATCCCCCATCACTGTCATCACACTCAGCAGGCAGCAGACCGGAAACTCCCACTTTGCAAAATTTCCTGCCCTTTCAAAAATGTGTTACATAAAATGCCAGAAGTGGGAAAGGGTGATTTGATGCTTCATCGAGTCATGCCGTTTAGAAATATTCCCAAGAGGTCTTCAGTTTATCATTCTCATTGCTATCCTTCATCCTTAACATTGTTTGACTCACCTTGGCCATGGACACATGTTCTTGCAGCGCTACTCAGTATCATGCACTCAATATCCACCCCATGCCTGACATGTTACATGTAGCGATGCAAGTTTGCACACTCAGGATATTCATCTGACTCACTGTGGCGGAGTGCAGATTTATTTCGTGGGTGACAGACGGTTTGTATTGTGAGTACGGAGTGCAGCAGCAGGAACTGTTCTCCATTCGCACTAGCAGAACTCTGTGAGATGAAGCAAAATCATTATTGCAAAGCCATTGTATTTTAGGGTTGAACATTAAAAGATTGTTGCAGCAGGGTTCACAAAGACTAGAGTGGATCCACAATATTGGAGTTGAACAGTGGACACAGCAATGACTAATGCGTACACTATGGGAAATGATCTTCATGTGCCAGCTCTCACTGGATAACACTGTTTCAGGCACCAGTGGTTTAAAATTCATTGATCAGAATTCTCCCCTCTCAGACCCTTTTCCGGGATTGTGTTCGGATTGGCGCTGCTAAGCATTCTTTCATTGAAGGCAGAGCAGGGGCAACCCACCTCAAAACCCCAGCTCTTGTGGGAAGAAACCCGACCACACACCCCATCGGGAGTTGGAATACCGACCCATACCCTGTCCACGTCTCTCTGAGATGGAAATATTGCAGACATCTAGTTGGAAGGATGGTGGAGGTTTCTGAATCAGGAATTGGTCGGACTCGAGTTTTTTCAAAAAGAACACATGAACCTGCCCCCGCCACCACTCTGACGACATCTCACCCTCCCCACACCCCAGCGCCACGTCCCTCTGTCCCTGTTCCTGATTTAATTTTCCTTATTCAGTTTATAATGCCTTTAACCTCTTTCCTATCAACATGTGTCACTTCACTCTTCTCTGCATCTTTCAGGTGCCTATTCATTTCACCAGTGATGGTTCGTCCTCCTGAAGATTATTAATTTCCTCCTCGCTCTTTATTAACATTTCTCATTTTCTAAACATCTGTAATACTATTAATCTCCCTTTTGTGATAAAGCCTAAGGCGTTAACACAAATCAGAAGAGTCGTGGGACCAATACTGAAACTTGGAATCTCCTTGGACATGTCCTCGCAATCTTTCTATCACGGAACCAATTTCAATGCCTGGCTGTCATCAGCCTCTGATCCTATGTGTTTACATTTTGCTATCAAGTCTGTTATGTGGCACTTTCACTCACATATTATTGAAAGGGCAGGAAAATTTGCAAAGCCCGGGCAGAAGTAATCTTAGTATCATCAAATTCAACGGAAACTGCTGTTTTCATTCAGCCGATGCAGCCTGATCTGGGTCTCTTGAAGATCCAGGCTTCACAGGCAGCAACATATCACTTTTAGCAGGGCTCACAGGCTGGTCACTACCTACCAGACCAGCATAAAGAAGGTGGGTCTTTTCAATGGCTGCGGGCCAAAGGTCTCCTTGGGGGAGGGGGTGAAGGGACCACAGGCCAGGGAAGAGGCTGCGGGGTGAGGTCAGCAATGGGGGAGGAGGCTGTCAAAATGTATGTGTGCAGGAAAATGATGGTGTGTGTAAGTAGCCTCAAGATTGTCAGGGCTGAGGGGGAAGACTAGACAGCAGTTGAGGCCATATTGAGATGTGAGGGTGTGTGTGAGAGTGTGAGTAGTGATGCCCCCTGAATGGCAGTGAGTGAGATGCCAATGAATGTGTGATGGTCTTGTGAGTGTTTAAAGATAGAGTGATAAGATGGTGGCCTTACCCTGGTGGTAGTCGTGTGGCTGCTCATCCTCCTTCTGTCACTGGGTGGCCAATCTTTTCCGTGGAGCTTTGGCACTGACCTCCACTGGCACCCCTCCCAAGCCGGAGCGGTGAGATTTCTGCAGCTCCTGCGACAGAGTGAGGGTGGAGGACATCACGGTGGGCCACCTAAAGGCATTCCAGTACAGGCTTACTGAACTCTTCTTGGCTTTTTGGGCCATCTTTTCCCTCGTGCAGCCCTGGGCTGCACTGCGCGTATCTGAAATTTAGTTATGTCGCCAGGAGTGACGAAACGGTGTTTTAACAGCACGGCGAGCAATTCAGAATACGCCCACAAGCGAGACGGGCTGATTCCATATAGCATGAAAAGCTGCCACTGTGGCCTCTGTTTTCCCACACACCACGGCACTTAGCACAATCTTGTGGTGATTCTGCTCCTAGAGGTGTGGGGGGTGGGGGGGGGGGGGGGGGGGGGGGGGGGGGAGGGCGGGGAGTTGGGTGGGAGGGGTGGAGGGTGGGGGGGCGCGGGGGGTGCTGGGGCTGGGGGAGAGAAATTGAGAGCGACACAGAGAGAGATAGAGAGAGGTGGAGAGCTAGAAAGCAAACAATAGAGGAAGAGGGAAACAGAGAGAGATAGGGGCAGGCATATTGAGAGTGATGAAAAACAAAGCGATATTTAGAGAGGCAAGGTGAGATAAGGGTCAAACTGTGGAAGATGCAAAGAGCGATTTAGACAGAAAGAGGACCAAATATTGCTTAAAAGAGAGAGAATCTGCTGCAAACACTAACACACATATGCACAGACACAAACACATACACAAAGAGAGAGCGAGAGAGAAAGAGATAGAGAGAGGTCGCAAAACACACACACACACACACACACACATAAACATAAAGGGAGAGAGAGGGAGCCATTAATCAAGAGAGCCAGAGAGAGAGGGGCTGGAGAGGGTGAAAGGGCAACGGATAAGAGAGAGAGAAAGAGGAGTGCAAAGAGCAAAAGAGAGGGAGGGAGAAATAAAAGAAGATAGAGAGAGTCACTGGGGGACAGAGAGAGGCAGAGGTAGAGATAGAGTGATGGAGAGAGAGTTAAACAGGAAGAAACAGAAAGAGAATGAATGAGCTAACAGAAAGTGGGACAGAGACAAAAAGACAGAGAAATGGGTACAAAGAGTGAGAGGCAGAGAGAAAGTGACAGTGAGACGGGGAGAGGAAGAGAGAGAAATAGAGAGAGGGAGAGAGGTGCAGAAGAAGAGAAAAAGGGACACAGAGAAAAATAATGATAGATAGCCAGAGAGAATGAGCCAATTCGACATATGGAGACAGAAAGGAACTGAGAGAGAGAGAGAGTGAGAGAGAGAAAGAGAGAGCGAGGGAGAAAGGGAGAGGGAGCAAAACACACACACACACACACACACACACACACACACACACATACAAACATATAGGAAGAGAGAGACAGAGAGATTAATCAGGAGAGACAGCGAGAAAAAGACTGAAGCAGACTGAGAGCGAAAGGAACTGAAAAAGAGAGAAAATGAGAGAGAGAGAGAGTAGGGGTGGGGACAGAGAAATGGACAAAGAAAGAGAGGGGATGAGACATAGAGGGTGGGCAGAGACATCGGCAGAGACAGAGAGAGGCAGAGAAAGTGAGCGACAGAAATATAAAGTTTGATGGATGGAGAGAGTAAGGTACAGACGGGCAGTCAGGCAGAGAGACAGAGAGGGGAACATATACAGAGAGAAGAAGAATGGGATAGAGAGACAAAAAGGGAGAGGGAGAGAGCAAGAGGGAGAGAGCGCAAGAGAGAATAGAGAGGCGGAAAATGAACGAGAGAGGGTGGAGAGTGATAAGGAGAGAGCGAGAGTATGAGATACAGTGAGAGAGAGACACACACAGTTAGAGAGAGAGAGAGAAAGCGAGACAGGCAGAGAGAATGACAGAGCAAAAGAGGGAAAAGTGATAGAAATATTGTTTGACAAAGAGAGAGTGGGAGAGAGAGAGAGATAGAGAGAGATAGCACTTGTAAATAGAGAGAGAGGATGGAAGGGAACGAGAGAGGGAAGTGGAGGGATTAGAAGACAGTAACAGTAAGAGACACAGCGAGAGAGACACCGAGAAGAGACAGTGACTTGGAGAGAGAGAGAAACTCGGGGAGGAAGAGAGAGAGAGAGAGAGAGAGAGAGAGAGAGAGAGAGATTGAATAAGAGTGAAGAATGAGAAAAGAGAGAGAGACAGAGACGGAGATAGAGTTAGACACAATGAGTGAGAGCGAGACAGGGAGAGAGAGAATGAGACAGAAAAACAAAGAGACAGAGTTGGAGATAGACAGAGAGAGAGAGGGAGAGAGAACCAAAGAGGAAGGGAGATAGATGGAGTTAAAGATACAAGGAGAATTTTAGAGTGAGAGGCAGAGATAGAGAGAGAGAAAAAAATGTACACACACACACACACACATAGACAAGAATACCGAAAGAGAGAGAGGGGGCTGAAGAGGGAGAGCAATCACAAGGGATAAAAAAAGAGATTCACTGGGAATGAAAGGGAGGGTGGAGCGGAGAGAGAAAGAGAGACGGAAATAGAGACAGGGGAACAGAAGAATGAATGAGAGAATGAAGTAGAGAGAAGGAGAGAGACAGAGCGTATGACATTGGGCGAGAGAGAAATTGAATGAGTGTAATAGAGAGTGTGAGAGAGAGAGAGAGAGACTCGAATAGGCAAATTGAAGTTTAGCAAGCGAGAAAGGGAAATAAAGTGAGAGTGGAAGAGGGAAGGAGAACAGAGAGACAGAGGGAGAAGTAGACTGAGAAGGAGGGAGAGAGAGTGAGGCAGAGAGAGAGAGAGAGATTGGTTAGCAGAGGGGAGATAGAGAGATAGAGAGGGAGAGAGAGGCATAGAGAGAGTAAAGATGAGGAGCAAGAGACAGCGAGAGTCATAGACTGTGAGGGAAAGAGTGACAGATAGAGACAGTGTGAGAGAGGCACACACAGACACACACACACACACACAGAAACAGAGAGAGTGTGCGAGAGGGGAGAGAGACAGAGAGATAGAGTGGCAGTGAGAGAGAGAGAGGGAGAGAGAGAGCGGGAAACGTAGAAGGCAGAGATTCATAGTCAAAGATAGGTAAATAGATAGATTGAAAGGCAGGTAGACAGATAGACAGACAGACAGACAGACAGATAGATAGACAGACTGAAAGGCAGTTGGATGCATAGGAACTGAGAAGGAGAGCACGAGAGGCAGAAAGACAAGCAGCGGTACACACAGAATCAATGAGACAGAGAAACGTGAGAGAGAGAGATAGAGACGCACCAACACATGCACACACACATGGATACACATGCATGGTCAGAATGTGTGTGTCAGTAAGAGAGAGAGAGAGAGAGAGAAATGCAGAGAAAGAGTCAGTTGGAATTTTAGTTTGCAAAGGGCAGAGGACACAGGGAGGGAGAAACACCTACTCACACAAACGGAGACACCCACACAGAAAGAGAGAGAGAGGGCTAAGAGAGAGAAGGCGACTGAAAGGGAGAGAAAGAGGGGGTGAGGCAGGGAAAGAGAAAGACGGAGCGAATGACATTGAAAGATGGAGAAGTAGAGAGGCAGATTGTGTGACATAGAGTTAGAACGATTGAGAGAGAGAGAGAGAGAGAGAGATACAGGGTGAGAGACAGGGATAGAGGTAGAAAGAGAAAGAGAATAGAGAGAGAGGCGTACAACAATTGAGTTCGGGAGACAGAGGGAGATGGAGGGAGTGGGATTTAGAGACAAAGCGAGAGGGATAGAGAGAGGGAGAGAGAGGGGGAGAGAGACATAAACAGAGAGAAACGTTGAAAAAGAGGGGTGAGAAAAGAGGGAGAGAAGCATAGTGAGAGACAGAGTTAGACCAAAAGTGCGAGAGCTAGGCAGACAGAGAGAGAGAGGGAGAGAGAGACGGGTGAGAATGAGACAGAGTGACAGATAGACGGATAGAAGCAGAGAGAGAGAGAGAGCAGAGAGAGAGGTAGATGGAGAGAAAGAGACAAAGGGAAGATTTGGGCGTGAGAGACAGAGAAATACAGACACACACACACACACACAAACACAAACACACACGTAGACATTGACACAGAAAGAACGAGAGGGCTGAGAGAGATATGAATGTCGACAGGGGGAAAAAGAGAGAGTTGCTGGGAGAGAAAGAGAGGGTGAGGCAGAGAGAGAGAGAGCGAGAGGAAGTGAAAGAGGAAGAGAAATGAGCAGTAGGGACAGAGTGTTTTACATAGGGTGGGAGGGGAAGAAAAAGGGAAGGAGACATAGGGAGGAGGAGAGAGTGAGAGTTAGAGAAGCAGAGGGCGTGAGACACGGAGACAGAAAGAAAGAGAGATTTCGACATTGAAAAAGAGAGAAGGGGAGAGAAAAGAGAGAGAGAGGCAAAGAGAGAGACAGAGTGAGACACAGTGTGAGAGAGACAGAGAGAAAAAGAGAGAGAGAGAGACAGAGATAGAGAGTGAGAGAGAGAGGAAAAGAGAGAGGGAAAGAGAGGAGAACAGGTTAGCAGGCGAGCAGGGGCAGAGAAGAGGCAGTTAGAGGGAGAGAGGCAACGAAACAGACAAAGGGAAGATTCACAAATGAGAAAGAGACAGAAAGCGAAATTGAAAGTTAACAGAATGGCAAAGAGAGCGAGAATGAGAAGGAGGGCGAGAATGTGAGGCTAGCAAGAGACAGAGATTGACACGCAGAGGGAGAGATTGAGAGAAAGAGGGGGTTAAAGAGACAGAGAGAGTAAAGAGGAAGAGAAAGAGACAGCGAGAATGATCCAGCGAGAAGGAAAGTGGGGGTATAGAAACACAGCGAGAGAGGCACAGGGAGAGAGAGTCAGACAAACAGAGAAATTTTGCGAGAGAAGTGGAGAGAGGCGCACAGAGATAGAATGGCAGAGACAGAGAGAGAGAGACAGAGAGAGAGAAACAGAAATTCAGAGAGAGGTAGGTAGATAGATAGATAGATAGATAGATAGATAGATAGATAGATAGATAGATAGATAGATAGATAGATAGATAGATAGATAGATAGATAGATAGATAGATAGATAGATAGATAGATAGATAGATAGATAGATAGATAGATAGATAGATAGATAGATAGATAGATAGATAGATAGATAGATAGATAGATAGATAGATAGACGGATAGACAGACAGATTGAGGGAGAGGGACTGAGATGGAGACCGAGAGAGGCTGAAATACAGACAGAGATACGCACAGAGATTTAAAGAACGACAGAAACGCGCGAGATAGAGATAGATACCCAAAAACAAACAAGCATTCATACACACACCCACCAACACACACACAGTCGCACAGAGAGCGAGAGATAAGAGAGCGGAAAATAATCAGGGAGGGATACCGAGTTTGAGGGTGAGGGAAGCAAAGAGAGTCAGGGAGAGAAAGAAGGAGGCAGAGAGAGTAAGGGAGGGAAATATATGGATAGATAGAGAGAGAGAAAATTGGACATAAAGAGAGAGTGGGGGAGTGAGAGGGAAGAAATAGAGACTGCGTGAGCGAGAGCCAGAGAGAGAGAGAAGAAGAATGAGGTAATGGGAGAGACAGTGAGCGTAAACATCAGAGAGAGAGATAAAGAGCGCTTGAGCGACAAAGGAGGAAACGGAAACACATAGCAAAAGGGAGAAAGACAGATGTGCACCGTGAAAAACAGAAGAAAGCGAGCGGGGGGAAGGGGATAGAGAGAGATAGTGAGAGAGATTCGCATTGGATTAAGGTGTGAAATCAACTTTTGGAGGATTTTTAATATTTCCAGATATTTTATTCATTGCATTTAGCAATAAAATGTCATCCTTAACCCACTCTAATCGTGCAACTGAATGTCCACAGTTAGAGAGGACAGATACCCCACATGGTGTAATAGAACAGCGTGGAGAAAGGCACTCTAACATATGGAATTCATTCAATATATGGTAACAGTCAAGTGACGTATATCACTGAAACAATAGGGGATCTAGATGAGGGACTGATGGTTATTGAGTGGACAGCGTATTATCCGGGTGAACACAGCTCTTGTATTTTTTTTTATTAGTCAATTACTTTGATAAGTAGAGTCCAGTCCTTGGATCCTGGGAGCTCGATTTAAAAATAAATATATTGTTTCACTAAACTCAATGACATCAGATGTTTGTTCATAAAATTAAATAATATTTTGAACAATTATGCAATTTCGACGCCCCCCAGGTGATTCCACATGGTATAAATTAAAGGCTTTGGGAATGTATCTCCTCAGCGATTAGGACAAAGAGATTACCAGCAGCACATCACTTCTCAATGAAACGATGCTATCAGTTGACGTGGCTGAGAAAATATTCTACCCAATCCTTGCTGTTATAGGTGTTCCTGGTAAGTGACCATAACTACTGACATTTTGTAAATCTGTATGTGAGCGGTTATCTCATTTTAAACTGTGACAGAAAATTTTACATGCTGATTTGGTGCTCACTCTCATAGATACACCGAAGCAGCGATATATATTTTTTGAATTAAAATGTCTTGAAATGTCTCTGCGGCTTTATTCCATTATGTCAAATGAAAACAAACATTTGCTTTTAACTCACAGTCTCTCTGATGAATTAAGAGCTAATATTGAGTGGAAAATTTTGTAATGTTAAATTAGACCTCAGTGAAGGCAAATTCTCTGAAGGAAGGTTGAGTGGGAGTCAGCAGAAAATCACCCTGAGTGTGGGTCATTAATCAGAGTGGAATACCTGCCCCAGTCACCACTCTTTCACTGACTCAGTCAGTGTCAAATTTTCCTAAGTGTGGGTTAGTAACCAGAGCACAATATCTAAATCCAGTGACCATTGATTTCTTGGTTGATCTGTTCGTGTCAAATTGTAATTAGTGTGGGTCCGTAACCAGAGTGGAATACCTGGCCTCATTGATCATGTATTATTGGCTTTATCTGCCAGGGTAGAATTGTACTGAGTGTGGATCATTAATCGGAATACCTGGTCCTAGTCACCACTCTTTTACTGACTCCACTTGTTAGTGTCAAATTGTACTAAGTGTGGGTTAGTAACCAGAGCGGAATATCTGACTCCAATGACCATATATTTTTGGGCATATCTGTTCGTTTCAAATTGCACTAAGTGTGGGTCCGTGGCCAGAGAGGAAATCCTGGCCCCAGTGATCATGTATTAATGGCTTTGTCTGCCAGTGTAGAATTGTACTGAGTGTCGGTCTTTAGTCAGGGTTGAATACCTGGCCCCAGTCACCACTATTTCACGTACTGTATCTGTTAGTGTCAAATTGTCCTAAGTGTTGGTCAGTAACCAGAGTGGAATACGTGGCCTCATTGATCATATTTTACTGGATCTATCTCTCAGTGTAGAATTGTACTGAGTGCAGGTCATTAATCAAAGTGGAATACCAGGCCCTAGTCACCACTCTTTTACTGAATCTGTTAGTGTCAAATTGTACTAAGTGTATGTTAGCAGCCAGAGTGGAAAAACGGAACTCAGTCAATATATATTTTTGGTTATATCTGTCAGTGCAGAATTGCTTTCAGCGTAGGTCTGTAACCAGAGTGGAATACCTGCTCCAAGTGATAATGTTTGACTGGGTGCAATTTTCGGTTTCGAATTGAACTGAGTGCAGGTCAGTGACCGCAACGAAAGGAATCGGTTTGATTTGGAAATCATGTTTTTTGTTTTGATGAGTGATCTTTCCATTCCTTGGAGCTGTCTCGATGTTTTACCTTATGTACAGTTTGACAACAGGAAGCGTTTTGATGTTGGTTGAAGATATTTGGTAGTGAGTGTATGAAGTTAAATGTGTGGATTTAGCTCCATTTTCTATTGAGCTGCTCCAACAGAAATAGATGTCAACCCTTTCCTGATATTGAAGCAATCAGGCAGCAATCTTACTGTGTTCCAATGTTCTTTTTGATTGTTTTATAAGGCCAGATGTCATCGGAGCAGTTGAAGGTCATTCTGCCCATGGAGTCAGCTCAGCCATTCAGTGAGATCATTGCTCATCTGATCATCCTCACCTCCACAATCCTGCCTTTTCCCCATAACCCTTGATTCTCTGACGATTAAAAATCTGTCGAGCTGAGCCTTGAATATATTTAACGACCCAGCAACTACAGCCCTTTACGGGAACTAATTCCACACATACACTAATCTCTGAGAGAAGAAAATCCTCCTCATCTGAATGATATATTGGTGAACCCTTTCTCTGAGATGATGCCCTCTAGTCCTAATCCCTCCCACGAGGGGACACAGCTTCTCAATGTCTGCCCTGTCAAGTCCCCTATTAATCTTATTTGATTCATTGAAGTCCCCTCTCATTCTATAAAACTCAAATGAGGACCGGCCCAATTTAATCAATCTCCCGACATGAAAATGTCCCTCCACATCCAGAACTGGCCTATTGAACATTCTGCGGACTGCCTCCACTTCCAGCATATCATTCCTCAAATAAGGGAACCAAAATTGTTGACATTATTCTAAGTGAGTGCCTTGTATAGTTCTAGCCTGACTTCCCGATTTTTATAGTCCATTCCCTTTGAAATTAAAGCCAATAATTTATTTGCCTTCCCTATCACCTGCTCAACTTAACGTTTTCATATTCATGTATGCGGGATCCCAAATCCCTCTCTGCTGCAGCTTTCTGCAGTCTTTCTCCATTTAAGTAATAGTGAGCTCCTCTATTCTTCCTGCCACCGTGCATAAACCCATAGTTTCCGATAAGAAATGCCATCTGCCATTATTGACAACTCACTTAACATTTCGATATCCCCCTGTAGGCCATTTGATTCATCCTCACCACTTGCCTTCGCACCTATTTTTGTGATATCTGGAAATATGGCGATAGTGATTTCACTTCCGTCATATAAGCCATTAACATGTAATGTAGATGACTGTGGCCGCAGCCCTGATTCCTGTGGCACCCACTAGTTACAGGTTACCATTCTGAAAATGCCCCCCTTACCTCAGCTCTCTGTCTTCTTATAGTTAGAAAATCCTCTATCTAAGCTAATATACTACCGCCAGCAGTATGAGCTCTTATCTTATGAAGCAGCCGTAAATCTGGTACCTTATTGAACGCCTTTTTGGAAATACAAGAATATTGCATATCCTGTTTCCTCTTTATCCATTCTGCTTCTTACTGCCTCAAATAATTCTAATAAATTTGCCAGGCTCGATGTCCCGGTCATCAAGCCATGCTAACTCTGCTTGATTATATTACGTATTTTAAATGCTCTGCTATCACAGTCCTTATAATTGACTGTAACATTTCCCCAAAAGCGGACTGAAGCTAACTGGCCTGCAGTTTCCTGAACTTTTGTCTACCTCTCTTTTTTGAATAATGTTGTAACTTTTTTCAGTTTTCCAATCTTCTGAGTCTTTTCCAGAATCAAAACGTTCTTGGAAGATGACAACCGGTTAATCCATTAGTTGTTTAGATACTTGCTTTAATATGCTAGGATGCAACCCATCAGGGACTTATCGGCTTTTAGCTCCATTCGGTACCTTATCACTTTTTCTCCACTGATTGTTATTTTTTTTATTCCCTTCCCCCATTTTTTCCCTTGATTATTTAGTATTTTTTTGGAATGCTATTAGTGTCTTCTACCGTGAAGACTGATGCAAAGCATGAATTCAACTCCTCTGGTACTTCCTGGTTCCCCAGTATTATTTCCACAGCCTCATTTTCTATAGGGCATTAGATCCCATAAGCCTCTCTCTTCGTTTTTTTTATATTTAAAGCAGCTGTTACTTAACGTTTTTATAGTAACTGCTGGTTTACGCTCAATGTTTATTTTCCCAATCTTTAATGTAATTTTGGTCATATTATCTTGGATTTTAAAAAAATCATAATCCTCTGGAGTCCCACTAATTTTTGTCAATTTGTATATATTTTTTTTTTCAATTTGATTCTATCCTCGACTTCTTGGGTAAATCATGGTTGATTTACCTCCATCTTAGAATCCTAATTCCTCACAGGGATAATTCTTTGATATGATTCATGAACTATTTTCTTAAACGGCTTGCATTGTTCATCAACTGTCTTTTCTGTTAAATAGCTGTCCCAGTCTACTCAAGCCAACTCTGCCCTCACTCCTTTGTTATTATCTGTTTGCAAGTTTAGCACAGTTGTTTCGGATCCATTTTCACTCTCAAACTGAATGCTAAATTATACCATGTTATGGTCAATTTTTTACGAGGGGATCTTTCATACTGAGATCATTTATTAACCTGCCTCATTACACATTAACAGATCCAAAGTACTCTAATCCCTGATTGGATGCACAGCAAATTGTTCTAGGAAACTCTCCCGGATACACTCTATGATTTCCCGTTCGCAGCTACATCTGCCAATGTGATTTTCGCAAAACGACATGAAGATTCATGTCACCAATGATTAATGTAATGCTATTGTTGTATGCCATAACTATCTTATTCGCTTTCTACAAGATAGCTACTTTTAGGCGCACCGTTGACTACGCCACCACTGTCTTCACCCCCTTGTTATTTCTTACCTTCGCCCATGTTGATTCTACATCTTCCGATCCAAAATAATCTCTTGCTCTTGTACGTATTCTACGCCATCTAAAAAAACTATCCCGTCACCCTTTTCTTCCTGCCTGTTCGTTCGAAAATCACATACCTCTGATTATTTTGTTCACTGCTTTGATCTCTTCATAACCACGTCTCCGTAATGGCCATCATATCATCCCCATTAACCTCTATTTTTGCCATTAATTTATTTGTTTGGTTCTGAATACTGCCAGCAATTAAGTAATGAGGCATGAATTTTGACTTGTTTACCTTTTCCCCATTTGACGCGATTTGCTGTTGTGTTTTTTATGTTTCTACACTCTCACTTTCTGTCACATTCTGGGTATCATTACCTAAATAGCTGCCCTGCAAAATTCCCATATCATTTTGCTTCTTAAACCTACTTATCCCCTCTCCAGAACACCAGCACACCTATTTATCTTAAGAGCCTCTCTCGAACCCTAGTTTTTCAATTCACCAAGATGCTGGTTTCTGCATTTTTAAAGTGAAGCCCTTCCCACCGGAATAGCTCCCTCCTATCCCAGCACTGGCGCCGGTGCCCCTTGAACTGAAACCCATTTTTCCCACGTCAAACTTTGAGCACATATTTAAATCCGTGACTTTATTTATCCTATAACAGTTTGCCCCTTGTTCAGGTAGTAATCCCAGGATATTTATCTCAGAGGTTTTGCTTTTTAATTTAGCTGCTAACTGTTGATGAAATATTCCTGGGGGATTGTATCGCCAAGTATCCAAAACTGGTGGAGAACTATTATAGAGAAAAGCTTTTGTGGAACAGTTTCCAAGGCGGAAGAGGATCTGCTCCTGGGAACAATGTGACTTGGGGAACGTCCAGTAGTGGAGTGGCTCCATTCCATGGATTTTAATTATTCATTTAGGGGGTGTGGCCATCGCTTGCTGGGTCAGCATGTATTGCCCAGCCCTAGTTGCTCTTGAGATAGTGGCAGGGAGCTGCCTTCTTTAACAGCAGCAGTCCATGTGGTGTAGGTACACTAATAGTGCTTTTAGGGAGGGAGTTCCTGGATTTTGACCCAGCGCCAATGGAGGAATGGCAATATATTTCAAGCCGGGTAGATGAGTAGTTTGGAAGAGAATTTCCATTTGATCGTGCTCCCAACTATCTGCTGCCGCATTCGTTAGTGGATGGTCGTTTGGAAGCTGCTGCCAAATGAGACTTGGTGAGTTGCTGCCGAGCATTTGAAGGTGGTACACCCAACTGCTTTAGTGCATCGGTGGTGGAGGGAGTGAATGTATGTTCGTGTGATGCCAAGCAAGTTGGCTGCTTTGTCCTGGACGGTGTCAAGCTTCTTGAGGGTTGTTGGAGCTGCACTCATCCAGGCAATTTGGGGATATTCTATCACACTCTTGACTTGTGCCTTGTAGATGATGGAGAGGTTTGGGGGAGTAAGGAGGTGAGTTGCTCATCGCAGGAATCCTAGCCTCTGACCTGCACTTGTAGCCATAGTGTTTTTATAGCCAGTCAGGTTTTGTTTCTAGTCAGCATAACCCTCAGGTTGCTGATATTGGCGGTTTCGGTGATACTAATGCCATTGAACATCCAGGGGCAATGGCTAGATTATCTCTTGATGAAAATGATCATTAAAACACTTGTGTGTCGTGGTTGTTACTCGCCACTTACCAGCGTGAGGCTGGATATTGTCCAGGTCTTGCTGCATTTGGACATGGACTGTTTCAGTATCTGAGGAGTCGCGAATGGTGCGAACATTGTGAAATCGTCAGCGAACATCCCCGCTTCTGACTTTATGATGGAAGGAAGTTAATTGATGAAACAGCTGACGATATATGGGTCGAGGGCACTACCCTGAGGAACACCTGCAGTGATGTTGTTGAGTTGAGATGAGTGACCTCCAACAACCACAACCATCTTCCTTTGTGCTCCGTATGATTCCAACCAACGGCGAGTTTCCGCCCTGATTCCCATTGACACCCATTTTGCGAGGCCGGTCAGAATTAATGCTGTAAACAGACTCCGCCACTGACCTAAAAATAACATCTGTTGTTCTAATTTGCTCGATCGCTGCATTCTTCAATCGTACGGTTATATTTGCTGAGTCCCAGTCTGCAATTTTAACCTCTGACACCAAGACCCTCCTCACAACCTTTTTTTGATCCTGAAATCCTACCCTTGCTGTCTGGGTCAGACACGGAAAATGTTAAATTATTAATTTCAATACTCTTCTCTCTTCTACATCCCACAGTTAATTTAATGGGAATTGCGATCCTATGCGGAGGAAAGTGTGGTCTCTCCTCCTGCACCACTCGCTACCTGGTGGCCATGGCAACGGCGGATCTACTGGATATTATCGCTTACCCCATAATGACCCAGATCAATTATTTATATTTCCCATTAAATTTTCTGGTCATGACCCCTGTGTGCCGTGTTAAATCGGTACTGATATCTGCAACCACCGGCAGTTCTGTCTGGTTCACCGTCGCTTTCTCCTTTGATCGATTTGTGGCCATTTGTTGCCAGAATCTTAAAAAAAAATACTGCACCGGGAAAACTGTGGCTGTAGTCCTAGCGACATCCAGCATCCTGCTCTCTTTAAAAAACATCCCCTGGTACTTTACGTTTCAATCTTCAAAGATTGTCGGCAATGTACAGTCGTTGTGTAGGACAAAGCGAAGCTTTTTTACTGATCTCGGATGGATTGGATTCTCTTGGTTTGATAAAGTTTTAAACCCATTGCTCCCATTCGGTTTAATTCTGCTGATTAACGCTCTGACAGTCAGACACATTTTAGTGACCAGTCGTGTCCGGAAGGGACTGAGGGCTCAGAGTAAGGGAGAGAATCGCAGTGACCCAGAGATGCAGAGCAGGAGGAAGTCTATGGTTTTACTCTTCACCATGTCCGGCATCTTCATCCTCCTGTGGTCGGTGCACGTTACACAATTCGTCTATAGTTCTGTGAGGGGATTAATTTTCCTCAACGAGCAAGAATATATTTTGCAATAAGTCGGAACTATGCTGCGGTACTTAAGCTGCTGCACAAACACATTTGTTTATGCGGTGACTCAGTCCAAGTTCAGAGAGCAGATCAAGAAGGCATTGAAATATCCGTTTACATCAATTATTCAATGAATGCAGAAAGACAACTGACTGTCAGACGCCTCAGCCATTCAGAGAGCTCTGACCGCTGACGAACAAGCCAATGGGATAGCTCTGCATGCTGACTGACAGTAGCCTGAGCCAACCAGGGAGCCCCACCGCTAACTGACAGCTGCCTGGGCCAACCAGGGAAATCAGTGCCATAACTGACAGACGCGGCAGCCAATGGGGCAGTTTTCACGAACTGGCGCCATAGCCAATCAGGGAGCACCGCTCGCTGACTGACAGCTACCTGAGAAAATCAAGGCCACCTGCCGGCTGACTGACAGTAGCTTCATCCAATCAGGGAGCTGCAGTATTTTCTTCCACAGTCTCATTGGCCCGTCAGGATGTCCTTCGTGTATGCCAACAGCCCTTAAGGCCAACCAGGGATCGTCAACTGCTGACTGAGAGGATCTTTAGCAAAACAATTAATTCCACCCGGCGGCTGGCAACAGCTTCATTTACTCACGCTGCAATCAGTGACCCACATATAACTCAGCCAATCATCGAGCTTCATCTGTGACCAGAATGGTTACAGCCATCGGGGAGCTGAACACGATCACTGACAGCCTCAAGAACTAATCAGAAACCTCCTACTGCTGAGTTACCTGGCTTCAAACAATCAGCCATCCCAAGTCAATTCCCACCCTCTAGCATCCGTGTCGTCCAATCCTAGCGTTCAATCTTTGACTGTTGGAGAATCCCGAAAGTGTGACAGACATCTGCCGTTTCCGATTGGAGCGTTTCAGTGCCAGAGTGACAGCTATAATATCCAATCGGAAAAATGCGACCGCCCTGGAATTTCCTGGAGCACAGAAAGTTGCATTTAAAATCCGACCAATAGCCGAGCTCCTTACTCTTCTCATCTAAGCAGATCCCTGCCCACTTTGTGATTGACCAATCGAAATTCGGCCCTGTTCTTCGATTCCCGCAGTCTCACCGCCATGAAGTCAATACACTCGATCCATGGGGGAGAGTGGGCAACGATCCTTAAAGCGGAGCCGCACTGAGAATTATGGCAGCGCAGCTATATTGTACTGATTCTAATTAAAGCAGGAACTGGACGGAAGAAATCAGACATAGGAGGGACATTAGGCAGAACAAGGAGGAAATTAAATCACAGAATCACTGAACTGTTACCAAGTTGAAGGCCACTTGGTCCACCGTGTCTGCATCGACTACCTGAATGAGCACCTCACCTAGTTCTGTTCTCGCGCCTTCGCCCCATATCCCTGAACTTTCTTCATTTTGAGAGAACAATAAAATTCCCTCATGGCTGCTTCAATTGAACCTGCCTCCACCAGACTCTCAGTCACAGTGTTCCAAATCCTCAGAATGAGCTGGGTTAAAAAAGCATAATTCATGACATCATTGTTAGTTTACAAATTACTTTAAAACGGAGCCCCCTCATCCTGAGTGCTATCAGGGAAATGAACCGTTTCCCTTTATTTAATCTAGACCACTCATGGTTGTAAATACCTCTTATCAAACCTTCCTCTCATAATCCTAACTACTACAAACTATCTACATAGCTGAAGTTCCTCAATCCTGGGACCATCCTCGTGGTTATTTTCGTTATTCTACAGAGTAACTTCACATTCCTTGCTAAAGTGCAGCGCCCAGAGCTCGACATAAGATTTCAATTGGAGAGCGAACCAGTGATTTATACAAGTTGGATCCAACCTCCTTTGTCCTGTCCTCTAATTTCCGATAAACACCACCTTGGGTACTGTATGCTTTAATTACTGATTTCTAAAACGGTGTGGCCACCTTCAATAGCTTGTCCCTCTGCTCTTGCCACGTTCAGTGATGTATCATTATTCTACGCTGTCTCTCATCATGTTCTTGCTACGAAAATAAATCATTTCGAATCACTCTGCATTGAAATTCATCAACCAGCTGCCCACCCATGCGACTAATTTGTCAATGCCCCATTTGAATAACATTATATCGTTCTCGCAGTTCAGAACCCTTGTTATTTTGTTTGCGTATCAGTTCCGATAAATAATTACCTTTTTTTTTTCCTCATGTAATGTTTGCAAGCCTAATACAGCAATTAGCTCTAACTTTACATCCTGTATATTAGTTGCCATGTCCAATTAATTGTTTATAGTGAATTTACCCCTCTGTGTGTTGGCTGTCAAGTTAGGTTTTGCAAGTCAGATCGAACGTTACACACAGTGGATCAGTTATCATGTCGAAAAAAACAAACAGGTTAAATTCTATGCACCTGCGTTGGGTATTAAACCCAACTTAGCAAATAAATGCCAATGTATACAATCGTATACATTTGGCCTTTATTTTTTAGTGCATGTCTGTTTGTGTGTTTATGTGTATGGGAGCTCACGACAGACCTCAGCCGATGGAGATTGCTGAAGGCGAGGTTGTGTGTGTTTGTGTGCGTATTTGACTCTGCGAGTGAATGCGTCTATTTAGGCTTATGTACGTCTGTGTGTGTACGAATGTTTGTGTGCGTATTTGTGTGCGTGTGTGTGTGTGTGTGCTTGTGTGTATGTCGGTGGCTGTGTGCGAGTGTGCGTTTTTGTCTGTCCATCTGTGTGTGTGTGCATACGCAGTCTATGTGTACGTGTGTGTGCGTTTTTGACTGCCTGTCTGCCTGTATGTGTATCTATTGCAAGCGTGTTGTTTATGTGCGTGAGTGTGTGGATGTGTGTGCTTGCCTATGTTAGTGCATGCTTCTGTTTATATTCTGTCCATCTGTACTCGTCCGTGTGCGTGTGTGTGCGAGAGAGTGCGTGTATGTGTCTGTCCTGTGTGTGTGTGCACGCGTGCTTGTACGCAGTGTGTTTTTGTGCCTTGTGAACACGGCAGCATCCTACAGAGGGAGATTGCTGAAGGTGAAACAAAAACAGAATTACCTGGAAAAACTCAGCAGGTCTGGCAGCATTGGCGGAAAAGAAAAGAGTTCACGTTTCGAGTCCTCATGACCCTTCAGCAGAACTGAGGCTGAAGGTGAGTCCGTTGCTGTACATGTGTCATTCTGCTTGCTTTTTCGTCTGCCTGTGTGTGTGTGTTTGTGTGTGTGTGTGTGTGATTGCATATGCTTGTGCATGTGTGTGAGGAAGAGAGACATTTTTCTTCCGGGACACACCATTTATTTTTTTAGGTTCTTACTGTTCTGCACTGCCGCCAGTCTGCTCTCTGTGTTAAAATTGATGAGGCAGTGCGAAATTTAAAAGCAAATTATAAACCTAACTAGTTTGTAATGGTGTCCAGAAATGTCAAAGTTGCAGATGCTGTATAAAAAGAGATGAAACGTCAATACACTATATGTCAAAGAGGAACAATCATGCATGAAAAAAATAAATGGCGGAAAAACTCAGATGGCCTGACAGCATCTTTGCAGAGAAAGAAGGAGTTAACATTTGGAGCCCGTTTGCCTCTTCTTCTGAGCTCATTGTGTCCATTTCCTCCCTTCTTCACTTTGTCACAGAGCTTTTAAGTGATTAAACATTTCCAGCTCTGATCTAAGCTCAAGGACATGAAATGTAAATTCAGTACGTTCCATAGAAACATGGAAACTAGGAGTAGGGGTAGGCCATTCGGTCCTTCGAGCCTGTTCCGCCATTCAATATGATCATGGCTGATCATCCAACTCAATAGCCTGCTCCCGTTTTCTCCCCATACCCTTTGATCTCTTTTGCCCCAAGAGACATATCTAACTCCTTCTTGAAAGCATAGAATGTTTTGGTCTCAACTACTTTCTGTGCTAACGAATTCCACAGGCTCACGACTCTCTGGGTGAAGAGGTTTCTCCTCATCTCAGTCCACAATGCCCTTCCCCATATCCTCAGGCTTTGACCCCTTGTTCTGGGCTCCCCCACCATCGGGAACATCCTTCCTGCGTCTACCCTGTCTAGTCCTGTTATAATATTAAAGGTTTCTATAACATCCCCCCTTATCATTCTGAACTCCAGCGAATATAATCCTAAACTCAATCTCTCCTCCTATGTCAGTACCGCCATTCCAGGAATCAGTCTCGTAAACCTTCGCTGCACTCCCTCTGTAGCAAATACATCCTTCCTCAGATACGGAGACCAAAACTGCACGTGATATCCCAGCTGTGGTCTCACCAAGGCCCTTTGCAATTGCAGCAAGACATCCCTGTTCCTGTGCTCGAATCCTCTGGCTGTGAAGGCCAACATACCATTTGCCGTCCTAACCTCCTGCTGCACCTGCATGCTTATCGTCAGCGACTGGTGTACACAGACACCCAGGTCGCGTTGCATATTCCCCTCTATCAATTTATAGCCGTTCAGATAATTTTCTGCCTTCATGTTTTGCTACAAAAATGGATAACCTCACATTTATCCACATTATACTCCAAATGCCATGCATTTGCTCACTCACTCACCTTGTGCAAATCACACTGAATCATCTCTGCATCCTCCTCACAGCTCACCCTCCCACCCAGCTTTGTGTCTTCTGCAAATTTGGAAAAAGACCCGTTTATTCCTACACTTTATTTCCTGTGTGCCAACCAATTTTCTATCCATTTCAATGAACTGCCCCCAAACCCATAAACTTTCATTTTGCACACCAATCTCTCAATTGGGGCTTTGTCAAAAGCCTTCTGAAGGTCCAAATAAACCATATCCACTGACTCCCCCTCATCAATTCCACAGATTACACCCTCGAATAATTCCAGTAGATTTGTCAAGCATGATTTCCCTTTCATAAATGCTTGCTGACTCTGTCCGATTCTGCCACTGCTTTACATGATCTCAGCTATTAAATCTTTTATAATGGACTCTAGAACTTTCCCCACTGCCGACTTCAGGCTGACTGCTCAATAATTTATTAGAAATACAAGGAAATAGTCTTCGGTAGACTCGTAGGCTCGTCTTGTGAATGTCAGTTATTGGACTCGAGTAAGACATGCTCAACATCCGGACGAATGCCAAGCTTAAAAGGGGCCATTTAAAAAACGTATTCCTTTATAATTCTCACAGAAAGTGGAACTGAGAATGTAGATCTGAAAATATTATATGTGCATAGATGCAAATGTAAAGGCACAAAGAACACATTACAATTGAACTAAAGAATGTCTTACCAAAAATCAGTTTGCATTAGAAAATGTAAAATGAAAATAAGTTTACGGTTTCGTAATTGGTAAAAAATCAGCAGCTTATTGAGAGGCAAAGTAATACAAACTGCAGCACATCTGATTGCACATCATATGAAGATAAAACAAAATTAAAACGTTTTCTTTCATGATGTTTGGAAAGCAAAATCATCGCTGATGCCCTCAATCAATAAGCTGCCAAATTTATCTCTTTGGATGAACAGCATGTTTGGGGCAGATCCCTATCCTTGCAGCAAACTTTATTCAACTTCATGGAAAGCAGCCCTGGAGATGTGAAGATAATTCCTGAAGTAGGTTTTTGTGAACGTGTGTCACCCTTCCACAGATATATTCCTTTCAAATCTTCTATACAGGCTAAACTCTTGTATTTCCAAATATACACAACCAAAAATGTAGATATTGATCCTGTGCAAAAGAGAAAAGGAATCCGTGTGGATTGCAGGCTGCTGGTCCTTATGCACGTCGTATAAAAGTTAAACATTCAACAGGGGACACGTTTAATCCACAGAGGATAATTATGTGGCTACCAGCAATGCAACAGAATGGAATCCATCATTTTGTCCGAATTCAATTCTGATCAATGCCTTTTTACGCTATTAAGAAATCAATTATTGTTAGACCTGCACAAATACATGAACTAAATCTCAATAGTAGCTTTGTAACGACTTACAAATGAATATATACCAATATTAGAATGAAAAGTCCACATTGTAGTGAAAATTGTCAGTTTCAATCGATTATGTCCAAGAACCGCTTTCCCAGCTGAAAGATTGCCCACCTCATGCGCTTGCATGTGTGAAATCGCTCCTTTCCGGAAAGTGAAGGGGTAAATCGTTCAGTCCTTAACAGGATGGATGCCTGGGGCAGTTCATGGACACTGAGAACAATTGAGAACTTTGGAGGTGGCCTTTTCATGAGCACCATCTGGTACATCTATTATCTCAGCCATCGCTCCAGTGGATTCTCCAGCAGTCCTCGCAAGACGTGTGTGGTCTCTCCAGCAATAGTTACAACACCCGGGTGTTCTCTACCGCAGTCCTCACATCGGTCCAGTAGACTCTCCAGCAGTAGCCTCATCGCTCGAGTAGTCTCTCCAGCAGTAGTAACATCGCTCGGATGAACACTCCAGCAGAAGTCACAACGCTGAGGTGAACTCTCCAGCGATATAGACCTGAAGGACACCCCAGCATGTCGTTCTGCTAAGGTAACGCTTTGCAATCGAGGCTTGTGCGAAGAGCAAATGACAAGCATCCAGGGGAGGCTTTTTACACACAGTTCAAAAGCCCTCTGGCAAATATCAATGTCTCACTGTGTGCACAACCTTCTGGGTGCCACTGACCCAGCTTGGATATAAGCAGTGTGCTCATGATTAACCGTGATTAGGAAAAGTAATGAGAATACTCAGGCCCGGCATGGAAAATCCAGACCTCTCTTTCAAACACACACGCTCAGGTACACAAACAAAAACTCACACAATTAAGCACACACACACACACACACACACAATAACAAACAAACATGCATAGTCATTCGATCTCACCTTTATACATTTTCATACTCTCTTTCACAAACACACACTCAAACTGTCATACACACCCAATCGCCCTCAGATACTCACTCTCACAGACACCCACTCACAGACACATTTTAACTCATATACTCAAATCGGAAGCTCACTCAACCTCACTGTGAACACGTCACACATTCTCCCTCTCTAATAAACACTAAATCACACTATCATAGACTGACGTACATTCACTTTTATCCACACACAATCACACTCAGAAACACCTTCTCACTCGAACTTTCTCATGAAATCGCATGCTCACTCAATACCACACTGTTCATGTCTCTCTCTCTCTCTCTCTCTCTCACACACACACACACACACACACACACACACACATACAGACACACACACGCACATACACATATGCACACACACACGGGAAGACACTCACCGACACTCTGTAAACCACATTTTTTTTCTCACACATGCAGGCATTCACTCACTCTCTCACACGCATTCGCACAATCACTCAAACACATAATTTCACACACACTGGCTCAGTCGCACAGACAACCTCTGTTAGAAACTCACGCAAACACACTTTCACACACACACTCCCAACATCAAAAACGCAGTCAATATCACACTGTCACAGTGCCACATTTTCCCTCTCTCTGTAACACACCCACTTTCACTAACACGGACTCAAGCTCACTTGCGTGCAGACACACACTAACATGCACAGACATAGGTTCTTTCACGCACTCCCAATACCATTCACCCACTGTCTCACAAACTGTGATCCCCTCACCCTCTATCTCTCATAAACGCACGCACACACACAAAGACACACACACACAGACAGATTCACACACTCACTCACATAACCTCACAAACGATCTCAGCTCTCAAATTCTCACATTTGTACACACTCATATACTGTCACTATCACTCACAAACTATGACAGACAAACACTCCTGTGCATTAACAGAATCTCACAAACATACATTCTGACACACTCTCCCTCTCTCACACCCTAATCCCGCGCACATTGAAGCACTCTCTCAAACACTGTCAATGTCGCACACACTCCCCTCATTTCCCCAACCCCACACAAACACTCACAACATAAAGCAACTTTTCATAAAATTACAAACTCACTTTCACTAACTCACAATCATAGACACACTTACACACACACTATCAACACACACATGCACTCTCTCTCACACACACGGAGACAAAAATACATCCTGAATCATAAATGTGCAAAGTCACAATCACACTGACTCACACATTCTCCCTCATACACACTGCCTCAATGCTGTCCTCTACTTCTGTCCGTCACACACACACACAAACATTTTCTCAGACACAATGTTATATATTCGCATAGTGCCATCACAAACACACACACAGTTACAGACTTGTGCATTCTCACCCAATATGTGTGTATGTGTGTGAGTATGGGTGTGTGCGTGAATGTGTGTGTTTTTGTTTTTGTGTGTGGAAGTTTAGAGTGGGTTTATATCTTGAGTGTGTGAGAGTGAGTTTGCTTGTGTGTTTTCCCGTGAGGAAGAGTGTTTTGGGCTAGAAGTTCAACAGTGTTCTTATTGAATCGCGCACAGGCTGCAATGACTGAACGATCTCTGCATTGTCGCAATTATTTAATTCATTACTCACCGTCAGGCAATCTGCATGACCAAATTGGTGATAGAGCAGTGGCTGTCCCTGTTCCCACAATGCCCCCCCCCCCGATCAGAAAGCCCTCTGTCAGTGACACTCCAATCTCGGAAGGTGAACCAATCGGACATGCGCAACACTCTTGCCAGATGAGCAAGTTGTCGCATTTCATTTTTCCTTTCATTATTATTATTATTATTACTATAATGTACCTTCTCGACGGGTCGGAGCTCCACTTCGTTCTATACCCTGAAGAGTGGCTTCTCCCGTTCGCTTTGACCAATTAAAATAGCTTGCTACAATGAAGCAGTGACGTCACGGGGTCATGTCTGGCGATCTGTGGGCAGAGTTCGACAAAGAGGAGCGGACGGCCAGAGTGAGGGCAAGAGATAACACTGGGAGGACCAGAGAGACACTGTACAGCCAGGCGAAAGATACAACGGTCCCTAGCGGGTAGGAGGTGAAATAGCAGCAAGTGCAGTCACTCTCCCCAAAGGCCAGTTCAGTTGTTCAGGTCCTGGGAATGTCTTCAAATATGAACTTCAACTTCTAAAACCATCAACAAATAGAAACATTCACCCTGCACGGCGGTATTTCTTTGCATCTCCGACATGCTATCCCACCTTTCCATTCAGCTATAATGTGAGATAGTCTAAATCATCTTCTGTTGAAAAGTTTCGGAGAACAATAGGTGTTAAGAACATTAGAAATAGGAGCAGCAGAAGGATATTAGGACCCTTGAGCCTGTTCGCCATTTAATAAGATCATTGCTGATCAGATTGTTTCCTTAACTTCAATCATTTACTGCACTTCCCTGCCCCCAACCACCCCCCTCCCCTCCCCCCGCCCCATAACCATTCACTCCATTGTCGGTGAAATCTCTGCTGAACTCAGATTTGAATATAATTAGTAGCCGAGCTTCCACTGCTCACCTGGGTCGGGAATTGACGAGTCTCTGAGGGAAGGGATTCCTCTTCGTCTCTGCACTAAATCGCTGACTAATGTTCTTAAATTGTGTCTCTAGTTCCGGATTCTGGATCAATGGGGAACATCCTCTCAGCAGCCACCCTTTCAAAGCCTTTCGGAATCTTACTTGTTACAAGATGAATCAGAACTCCAATAGATATCATCTCAACTTGCTGACAATTCTCTCAGAAGGCAACACCTTCATCCCTGGAATGCATTGCTCTGAACTTCCTGCCGCGCTCTTTAAGCCCTCCTGAAGTAATGAGACCAAATTGAATTGAAAGGTTTTGACGAGAATGTATTCAATGATGAGGAGCTTCAGTTACGTTGATACAATGGAGACGCTGGGGTTGTTCTTGGAGAAGAGAAGCTTGCAAGATTAAGTAGATGTGTTCAGAGTCATGATGGATCGAGAAACAGTAGATTGATTTTCCTCACGTTGGCAGAATGGCCGAGAATGAGATGACATTGGGTAAATTTGTTTGGAAAAAGAAGCACAGGTGACATGAGGAAAAAAACATTTTACACCGTGATGAGATGTGTTCTGGAACGCACCGTCTGATAAAGAGTTGGAACAAGGCTTGATCATGATTTCTGCGAGGAAATTGGACGGGAAACTGAAAGCAATTTTATTTTTACCGGGTTACGGGCAAAGTGTGGACGAGTGGGAATAGAGACATTGCTCCTGCAGGTTACTGTCACTGATGGATGGGCTGAATGGCCTCCTCCTGGACTGAAACCGGTCTATGATTCACACAATGAGCTGGTTATCAGTTATGTTCGCTGCTTCATTGCATCCTCCGTTTAAGTTTGATTTCCACTGGAACACAGCCAAGCTTACTTTCAGGGTTACCGATAGATGAAGGAATTTGTACCGTCCTAAGGATGTGATGAATTATCTCAGATGTGGTGATTCATCAGAAGATTCACGTTTCAGTTGCCATTTCTGATATCGATCTTGCTGAAAGCTTTTGCCCCTGCCAGTTCTGGCATGGTCTCTAGCACTGTTGGAATAATATAGAGACTCCCCCTTATTGTCTGATTTAGGTCTTTGTGATCCAGACAAGTTCTTCGCAGTCCATTTGGCTTCTTTCTCACGGCTTTGGAACTTACGAATCTCTAGGCACCGGGACTTGGGTAATTATTTCCCCCTCTCTATACCTTGGAGCTCACTTTCAAGTTTTCCTCTTACTTCCGCTGGCATTTTGCAAGGGGTATGAAGCAATGATCTTCCTTGCATCAATCATCATGTGTTTAACAAAATCTTCAGAGCATTCACTTATCTTATCTAAACATTGTGGGTGCAATTCTGGCCAGGTCTTTATTTCCTCTGCTTGGAGGACTCTTTTCAGTCAATGTATTATTGTCAATCCTCAGGAGCATCTCATTTAACACATTGTTTCCAACAATGAGGTGCAGATTTTCGCAATTGCTCAACCCCCGGATAGCAGGGTCATCTGTTTCAGTGACATAGAATATTCAGTTAACGCCATTTCCTTTGCGTCCCTTTGACTTGGCTCGTTCCCAGAATTCAATGTCGGTTCGGCCTTAAGCACTAAGCATAAGGCTGCTGGGTCTCAATGCATCTTCCTCCGAGTGACCATTCCCTTCCACACTTTCGGAACTTTCTCCTGGTTTTAGTCTGAAAGGTTTGATTTTTCTCTGTGCTCTGGTGTTAAGGTTTGGATGAATGGTTGTGAACTTATTTCTCACCTCTTCCAGATCTGAATTATTGTACAGATTTGTTTCCTATAGAACAAGTGACGTCTACACATTGTATACAAGTTTCTAGTTGCTATGTCTATAGTTTTGACAATCTTATTGCCATTCAAAACCAATGGAGGTTTTGGTTTCTTTTCTTTCTCATTCGCCATGTTCGTCTTCCTCTGACAATTCCTGTTCCGTCTTCGTTCTGTTTAGCTGTGCATCTTTTCCCAGTGATTCTGTTTAATACTAGCTCTGGCCTTTGAAATGCATGTGGCAGAAAACCTTAAGTCAGTGAAGAAATGTGAGTATTTAGTATTTTTGTGTGTTAGATTATCTCCCTTTCTCTAGCGTGCATTCATTAGTCACTGGTTCAATGCAACTGCCCTGTTGCCTTTACCTTGAATGAGCTGAAGTCCAGAAATGTGAGCTTGCAGCAGCGTCGTCTCACTATTCCTGGCTTCATTTACCCGGTTTGCTCGATTGCCTAGGGTATTATGAGCTGCTCTTTTCTAATTAAAGCTGTAGATTCGAGTTGAATTTCTGAAAAAAAAATCTTGCCTGCGTTTTACTGTCAACCTCACTCATTTCCCATCTACTGAAAATATCTAATTCTTGGCCCCCATATCCGCACAATGCGATGTGACCTTTTCTCCATTGCTAGTATCATTCAGACAGCTACAGAATCTTAACTTACCCCGATGCTTCAGTTTCTGGATGACCCAAACAACACTATTGGCCTCCAAATTCATCATAATCTGGAGGTCTGCATTAACTGCTGTAGGGACGACCATATTTTTGAGCGATGAACAGTTTGTTTGGGCGTCAATTCAGTGCCATTTTCAAATATGTTTCAGCATTTATAACATTCCCAGCTTTTGAGTTCCATCAACAGTACTTGGTGTAACAATCTTATGCTGTCGGTCCTCGCGCCACAAATTACATCACATTTTTGGCACACATTCTGAAGTTTGCATTATCTTTATTGTTTGAAATCTCCTCATGTGTGTCTGAATGGTACACTGTGTGTATAATGCAATAGTGAGTGATGTAGCATTATAGTTATTTGGTAGATGGTAAAGGAAATAATATTGCTTCCACACATCACTCCATTATGGAATGATATAATATTGTTTATTTTCATAAGAATGAGTTTGAAATTCGGATAGATAATGTTAAAGGCACCTTCATTCCTTTGCTGTGGGTAACAAACTTTCAATGTCCCACCAGTCCTTGTTTTACCCCCAGTAGGGGACAAAATTGCACCGCTTTTAAATGTCCAACAGTGACAGGGAATATGAAAAAAATAACCCAGGAATTTACTCAGTAAATGAGCCTAAAAAACACTTTAACTCATGCCCAGAGCACTGCAGTAATTGGACATCACCATTGAATTTCATCAGGAGCGGGAGCTATTGGAGTACATGTACCAAATTATCGAGACTGAAACAACAGAGCTGCTGCAGACTTCTCTTCCACTGTGAGCAATGAATAGCTTGTCAGCATCTTGTCCATGTAATTCCACACATAAATGAAGCTAACAAATGCCTTTTTTGACAGCTGCCTGAAGAGCTTCTTTCCGATTCCTTTCTGTGCACCACAACTGTGACGATTCGAGGACACATAAAAAACCCAAAAGGAGAGAAATTCTTTATACTGAAAGCGCAGTAGCTTGTTGCGATGGTCAAAAAAGGTTTTGCTTCAGAACCTGCCCCTTGAGGACTATCAGACCGAGTATAATAAAGCTGTAGGGAGGTGGATAATATCAGGCAGTTGTTACGAAAGTGAGATTGCAGCAGGCATGACCATTCAGCTACTGAGATTCACCTTAAAACAAAAAGCTAAAAGCTACTGCGGATGCTGGAAATCCAAAACAAAAACAGAATTACCTGGAAAAACTCAGCAGGTCTGGCAGCATCGGCTGAGAAGAAATCAGGTAACGTTTCGAGCCTTCATGGCCCTTCGGCAGAACTGAAGCATAGTTAGAAGAAGGTAGATATATAAACTGGTTTAAGGTGGGTGGGTGGGGGAGGGGAGGAGAGAGACATTGAGGGTGTGGTGATTGTGGAGATGAGCAGGTAATCAAAAGATGTCACAGACAAATGGGTCAATGAGGTGTTGAAGTTGGTGATATTTGTCTAAGAAAAGTGCTAATTAAGAATGGAAGACAGGATATTCAAAGTGCAGCTCTAGAGGGGGTGGGGTGGAAAGACTAACGAGGTTTTAGTTTTAGATTTAAAAATAATGGAAATAGGTGGGGAAAGAATAATCTATATAAATTATTGAAAAAAAAAAGGCGGGGGGTGGGTGGGGGGGAGAAACGGGGTGGGGATGGGGGGGAGGGAGTTTAAGATCTAAAGTTGTTGAATTCAATATTCAGCCCAGAAGGCTGTAAAGTGCCTAGTCGGAAGATGAGGTGCTGTTCCTCCAGTTTACGTTGAGCTTCACTGGAACAATGCAGCAAGCCAAGGACAGACATGCGGGCAAGAGAACAGGGTGGAGTGTTAAAATGGCAAGCGACAGGGAGGTTTGGGTCTTTCTTGTGGACAGACCGCAGGTGTTCCACAAAACGGTCGCCCAGTTTACGTTTGGTCTCTCCAATGTAGAGGAGACCGAATTGGGAGCAACGAATGCAGTAGACTAAGTTAGGGGGAATGCAAGTGAAATGCTGCTTCACTTGAAAGGAGTGTTTGGGCCCTTGGACGGTGAGGAGAGAGGAAGTGAAGGGGCAGGTGTTGCATCTTCTGCGTGGGACCAGGGTGTCCCGGAGGGAACGATCCCTACGCAATGCCGTCAGGGGGGGTGAAGGGAAGATGTGTTTGGTGGTGGCATCATGCTGGAGTTGGCGGAAATGGCGGAGGATGATCCTTTGAATGCGGAGGCTGGTGGGGTGATAAGTGAGGACAAGGGGTCTCTATCATGTTTCTGGGAAGGAGGAGAAGTCATGAAGGTGGATGCGCGGGATATGGGCCGGACACGGTTGAGGGCCTTGTCAACGTCCGTGGATGGAAAACCTCGGTTAAGGAAGAAGGAGGACATGTCAGAGGAGCTGTTTTTGAAAGTAGTGTCATCAGAACAGATGCGACGGAGGCGAAGGAACTGAGAGAATGGGATGGAGTCTTTACAAGAAGCGGGGTGTGAGGAGCTGTAGTCGAGGTAGCTGTGGGAGTCGGTAGGCTTGTAATGGATATTGGTGGACAGTCTATCATCAGAAATTGAGACAGAGAAGTCAAGGAAGGGAAGAGAAGTGTTAGAGATGGACCATGTGAAGATGATGGTGGGGTGGAGATTGGAAGCAAAATTAATAAATTTTTCCAGGTCCAGACGAGAGCATGAAGCAGCACCGAAGTAATCATCGATGTACTGGAGAAATAGTTGTGGGAGGGCGCCGGAGTAGGACTGGAACAAGGAATGTTCCACATACCCCATAAAGAGACAGGCATAGCTGGGCCCCATGATAGGGTCCCCTGGTCCTCACTTATCACCCCACCAGCCTCCGCATTCAAAGGATCATCCTCCGCCATTTCCGCCAACTCCAGCATGATGCCACCACCAAACGCATCTTCCCTTCACCCCCCCTGACGGCATTCCGTAGGGATCGTTCCCTCCTGGACACCCTGGTCCACTCCTCCATCAGCCCCTACTCCTCAACCCCCAATTATGGCACCTATCCATGCCCACGCAGAAGATGCAACACCTGCCCCTTCACTTCCTCTCTCCTCACCGTCCAAGGGCCCAAACACTCCTTTCAAGTGAAGCAGCATTTCACTTGCATTTCCCCAAACTTAGTCTACTGCATTCGTTGCTCCCAATGCGGTCTCCTCTACATTGGAGAGACCAAACGCAAACTGGGCGACCGTTTTGCGGAACACCTGCGGTCTGTCCGCAAGAAAGACCCAAACCTCCCTGTCGCTTGCCATTTTAACACTCCACCCTGTTCTCTTGACAACATGTCTGTCCTTGGCTTGCTGCAGTGTTCCAGTGAAGCTCAACACAAACTGGAGGAACAGCACCTCATCTTCCGACGAGGCAATTTACAGCCTTCCGGGCTGAATATTGAATTCAACAACTTTAGATCTTAAACTCCCTCCCCCCCATCCCCACCCCGTTTCTCCCCCCCCCACCCGCCCCCACCCCCCCCCGCCTTTTTTTTTCAATAGTTTATATAGATTCTTCTTTCCCCACCTATTTCCATTATTTTTAAATCTAAAACTAAAACCTCGTTAGTCTTTCCACCCCACCCCCACTAGAGCTGTACTTTGAATATCCTGTCTTCCATTCTTAATTAGCACTTTTCTTAGACAAATATCACCAACTTCAACACCTCTTTGACCCTTTTGTCTGTGACATCTTTTGATTAACTACTCATCTCCACAATCACCACACCCTCAATGTCTATCTCTCTCTCCACCCCACCACCCCCCCCGCTACCCCCTCCCACCTTAAACCAGTTTATATATCTCCCTCCTTCTAACTATGCTTCAGTTCTGCCGAAGGGCCATGAAGGCTCGAAACGTTAACTGATTTCTTCTCCACCGATGCTGCCAGACCTGCTCAGTTTTTCCAGGTAATTCTGTTTTTGACTGAGATTCAGCTGTTAGACGCTGGAATTGTAACGGGCCCGATTTCTTCCCAGTCTTTAGCTCGTCAGCCACAATGCGCCCATTCCTTTCTTCCCATATGCAGGGGACAGTTCACACTTCATGCTGAAGGTGCTGGCATGTTATGAAGGATTGAGCCTAGAAGCACAAAATAAGCAGGGAGAAATTAAGAAATGGGTGGTCCGAGTACTGATGAACACAAACAGCTCTGTCATCTTTCAAATATGCTCCAAGCTCACACAACCCAAACCCAAGCAGTTGGCTCATTACCGGTTGATCCTTAAAATCTGCAAATGCCAGGTTAACCAACCACCCAATGAATTGGCCCTGAGCAGTAATTTGTTGCAGATCCTGCTGAAATCACAGTGCCAGGTGTGAAGTAACTGTTATCTGGCCCGTGCTTTCAATGTAGTGAACACGTTGGTCAACACCGCCCAGCATCGCCTGATACCCAGTTTACTGAATGTATTGCAATATTTGGGGGCTTTACTTGCTACTTGTTTATAGAGTGATCCACTACTGTGGATAAATAGTGTATCCCCGCACTGTCATTCATAATAATGACCACGTTGATCACTTACATTTGGGGACATGAGAGGTTATTGCGAACAATAATTTCTGTCCCCACTTCTACGACAGATTACGCAGTGGAAAAGGTGGTGCTTGATGAAGAGGACCCAGGTTCCAAGCCAGGTCCAATATGACAACCATGCAAAGCCTCAATTGCGGTGGTGGTTTGGCATGTAGCCTTTGAAGGTGGGAAGATGGAAGTTCCTGCAAAGCAGGTGTAGGAGACATGTTATTGTTACTGGATTTAATGTTGGAGTTGAAGAGAAGTCAAAAAGAGGGCTCCAGAGGGCCGGACTGATGGAGTGGAACCGTGTGAGTTGGTTACGGATCTTTTGACAATTGAAAGAGTTCATTGTGTCTTTTCAGCAGGGAGTTTATGGTCCTGTGGGATGGCCATACGTTTGGACATAGAAGAGGCCTTCCGGATGGGCTCAGTAATTGCTCAAATACTTAATGACATAGGAGACACGATGGAAATCTGTCTAAAGGTCTGTGTGCCCCTTGGCTCGAGAATGAACCGACAGTGAGTTAGGAACACCTGCAGGTTTGGCCTCGTACATGCTTCCCAACCACATTCCAGGGACATGAAGGAAGAGCACATACCGGCCACTGACAACTAGGCACTCACTGAAGACAATAATTTACCCACTGCAGTCATCAAATAATTCTCTCCTGGAAAAGGGAGAGCTACCCTGAAACAGAAGGACGTGGACAACTCCGGCCTCTTACTCCCGCAAACCAACCAGCACCGCCTCCCCTCCCCCTAACACCCATCTCTCTGTTAGTGTGAGAAGGAACATCATCAACACTGCTCTATTTGTCTAGGATTAAAGGGAACACATTGGCAGCCACTCCCCCATTGCCCCACCATAGATATCTCTTTAAAGGATTTCATTTACCGACCACATGCTAATAGACAAATTGCCTTCGTAATGGCTTCGGAAGTGTCTCAAAGTTTGGGACGTCCCCAAGCATCCGGGAAGCTCCTGGTGCGGGAGTGAACGAACACAGGAATGCCTCCCCAGGTTGCCTGGCACACGCTAAACCAGATGAGGTCCATTTCTTTGTGCTGCTGGGTTATGGGCTACAGTCAAGCTGAGAGCAGTTAAAGACAGGCGTCAAAACACAGATGCTTGTATGTAAGAACGTCCTCCAATAAATTACTGGGACTTGCCATGAAGACTCGTGACATCTCCACCAGTGGAGAAGTGGAATGGGATGAGGTAGAAGAGACTTATGAAGTGAGCCAGGCTGATGAAAGGTAAGGTGGCTTCTCAAGCACTTGTGGGGTGGTGGGTGATCGAATCGCCTTCTCTAATTGCAGTTCAGATGGAGGAAGGTGATTCACTGCTCAGCAACACGGAGGCATTCATGACAGGTAGGGAGTTCCCAATTTGAACCCGTGAAAAAATATCCCTGTAAGAAAAGGGGTCGAAACGCTGAAAATGGTTGAAATTGAGCCCACCTACTTTGGAAGCAGAGATAAAGTCTTCTATCATCACTAATTTGACACCATTTCTGACAAAATGGACGGTGAGTCTACACTGAAAATCAATCCACCAGCTCAAGTGTCTTGTGGGGATTTCCATTCGCCTTTTGCACTTTCATACACAAGATTTATACCAGATGACATCGAATGATCTACAGTAAACCTCTGACATTACAGATAAGGCAGCAATGTACCCGAAGATCTCATCACATCCTGGTGTGTGAGTGAAGTAACAAGAGCGCTGAATGTGTGGCACAGGTAAAGCCAGATTCTTCCGTTTTGTTGGTTCTGTTGGACGGCCGGGGGTGGAGCGGTGAGCTAGGATATGACTGCAGCCAATCTAAGAGCAACCAAAGCCTGTCATCCACTTTCGGATGCCTCCCAGCTTTTTGACTATAGATAAAAGCAAAATACTTTGGATGGTGGAAATCTGAAACAGAAACAAAAATAGCTGGATGAACTCAGAAGGTCAGAGTGCATCTGTGGAGAGGAACCCAGTTGATGTTTCGAGTCCGTATGACTCTTCATCAGAACTAAGTAAGTAGAAAATTGAGGTGAAATATAAGCTGTTAGAAGGGGGTGGGACTGGCACAGCTGGATAGGGGGCCAGTGATAAGTGGAGGCAAAGAAGAGAGTGGTAAAGGTGTCATACACAAAAGAACAAAGCTGTGTTGACGGTGGTGATATTATGTAAGAAATGGGGACATGAAGGGCAGAAAGCAGGAGAAGCAAGTGGCAGATGGCCCTAGTTGGGTGGGGTGGGGGAAGGGATCGAAATGGGCTAAAAGGTGGATAAAAAAAAATTGAGGCAAATAAATTTAGGAATAGCTGGGAAAAGAATAATATTTTAAAAAAATATATATATTATTGGAAAAAAAGGGGATCGGAAAGGTGGTGGGGATGAAGGAGAGATTTGATGACCTGAACTTGTTAAACTCAATATTAAGTCTGGATGGCTGCAATGTGCCTGGTCGGAAGACAAGGTGCTGTTCCTCAAGTTTGCGTTAAGCTTTAGTGGAAGATTGCAGCCAGCATTGAACGGGCATGTGGGCATGAAAGTAGGGTGGTGTGTTGAAATGGCAAGCGACAGGGAGGTCTGGGTCATGCTTGCAGTCAGGCCGAAGGTGTTCTGCAAAGCGGACACCTAGTCTGCGTTTGGACTCTCCAATGCAGAGGAGTCCACATTGAGAGCAGTGAATTCATTAGACTAATTTGAGGGAAGTGCAATTGAAGTGCTGGTTCACTTGAAAGGAGTGTTTGAGTCCTTGGGTGGTGATGAAGGTGGAACTAAAGGGGCAGGTGTCGCACTTTCTGCGGTTGCATGGGAAGGTGCCATGGGAGGGGGTTGAGGTGTGGATGGTGATGGAGGAGTGGTCCAGCGTGCCCCAGAGGGAACGACCCCTGCGGAATGCCGCCAGAGGTGTTGAAGGGAAGTGATGTTTTGGGGCCGTATCATGTTGGAGTTTGTGGAAATGACGGAGAATGATCCTTTGAATGTGGAGGCTGACGGAGTGAAAGGTGAGGACAGGGAGAGCCCTTTCATGCTTCTGGGATGGAGAGGATGTTGCTAGGCTGATGCGCGGGAGATGGGCCAGACACGGCTGAGGGCCCTCACAATCACCGTGTTTGGAAAACCTCCGTTAAGGAAGAAGCAAGACATGCCAGTGGAACTGTTTTGAATACTAGCATCATCAGAACAGATGTGACGGAGGCGAAGGAACTGAGAGAAGGATGGAGTCCTAACAGGAATAGGGGTGTGTGGAACTATTGTTGAGGTAGCTGTGGGAGTCGGTAGGCTTGCAATGAATATTGCTGCACAGTCTATCACCAAAATTGATACAGAGAGGTCAAGGAAGGGAAGGGAAGTGCAATTGATGGATCACGTCAAAATGATGGAAGAGCGGAAATTGGAAGCAAAATTAATATTTTTTTTCCAGATCCAAACGAGAGCATGAAGCGGCACTGAAGCAGTCATCAATGTACCTGAGATAGAGTTGTGGGAGAGGGCCTGACTAGGACTGGAACGAGGAATGCTCCATATACCACATAAAGTGACAGGAATATCTGGGGCCCATGCCAATACCAATAGCCACCCATACGCATCGCTTTTATTCGGAGGTAGTGAGACGAGTTTAAGGAGAATGTATTCTGTGGGAGAACAAATTCAGCCAGACCGAGGAGAGTAGTGGTGAATGGGGGTTGTTCGGGCCTCTGTTCAAGGAACAAGCAGAGATCCCTCAGACCATCCCGGTGGCGGATGGAGGTGTAGAGGGATTGGACGTCCATGGAGACGAGGAGGCGGTTGTGGTCTGGGAACTGGGAATTGTTGTTATGGTGTCGTGCATGAGAGGAATCGCGGATGAAGATGAGAAGAGACTGGACAAGGCAAGAGACAATGGAATCAAGAGATCAAGAAATGAGTTCCGTGATGCAGGAACAGGCTGACACGATCGGTCTGCCGGGACAGTTCTGATTGTGGACTGACCTAATCTCCTCTGGAGATCTTCCCTCCACAGCTTCCAACCTCACTGCCTTCCAAACTCGGACGGCCCACTTCTACCTCCAACCCACAATCCACAAAATAGACTGTCCCAGCAGACAGATCGTGTCATCCTAATCCTGCCCCACGGAACTCATTTCTTGCTATCTTGACTCCATTCTCTCTCCCCTTGTCCTGTGTCTTCCCACCTACATCCGCGATTCCTCTCAATCCCTACATCATATCAACAATTTCCAGTTCCCTGGCCCCGACCGCTTTCTCTTCACCTTCTTGACTATTCTCCCATGCAAACCATTGTTAAATGCCTTAGAGAAGTCAATGTAGAATACATCAGCTACACGACCCCCATCTACACAATCTGGCAACTCCTTGAAAAACTCAATCATTTTTTTTAGACATGATCTCCCCCTGACAACGCCACTCTGACTATCGCTGAAGAACCCTTCCCTCTTCAAGTGGATAGCAATCCTGTCCCTCAGAATTTTTTGCAATATTATCCCCGCCACTGATGCCAGGCTTACTGGAGGGCAATTAACTGCTTTATTGCTTGAACCCTACTACCCTCCTTGAATATACTTACCATATACATTGTCCTACAATCCTCTGGCACCTCTGCTGTGGCTATAGAATTTGGAAATTAGTCTCAGTGCACATGCAACTTCCTCCCTTAACTCGCATAACAGCCTGTGATACATCTCAACTGGGCCCGTGAATTTATCCACTTTTAAGCTAAAACAGCTAATAGCTCGTCCCTATCCACGCCAATGTGTTCAATTATATCACACCCCCCTCCCTGATTTCTACATCGACTTTGTCCTTCTCCACAGTGATTACAGATGAAAACTAAGGAATTATAAACTCATCCAGGTCCTTCGGCTACAAGTACAAATTGCCATCTCGGTCCCAAATGGATTTGAAGCTTCCCATGGTTACCCTAAAGCCCTTGATATATTTACAAAATGCCTTGGGAGTTTCCGTTACCTTGCTGCCTATTCACCCGCCTAATTACTTCTTAACTATCCCCCCCAATTTCTGTACTCCTCTAAGGCTTCCTTTGTTTTCAGACCTCTGTGTCTGACATAAGCCTCCTCTATATTTCTTAGCAAATCCTCAATAACCCTGGATGTGCAGGGTGCCCTGGACTTTCAGGTCCGAACATTCCCCTTTACGGGAATATGTTGCCCCTGAACTCTATTTCTTTTTTTAATGACCCCCAATGGTTGGGTATTGACTTTCCAACAAACAGCTGCTCCTTATACAAGTTGGTTGGAGCCTGTCTTATCATATTGAACATACATGACCTTTATTTCCGGTCCAGCTTTGTCCTTCTGCATAACTACCTGAAAGAACACAGGGTTATGGTACCTGTTATCGAAATGATCCTCGACTGAAACTCCTACCAGTTGCATGGCTTCCTTTCCGTAGATTAGTCCAGTACTTCCACCTCTCTTGTAGGATTTTATGCTTGAAGGCTCAAAAAGCTCTCCCACATGCACTTTAAGATCTCTGTTGCCAGCCCGCACAGCTCCCTGCCCCCACGCCCCACCCCGCACACACCACCCACTGCCCCACCCTCTAAGCATTTAAGTTCTTCACACTAAGGCTATCCCAATTTATAATGGGGACTTCGAAACCCCCTCCTATTATTACCCTTATATATGCACACTTTTCTGAGATTTTCCTATATATCTGAACCTCTGCCCCCCTCCCGCTCCTCCCCGCCCTCAGACTGCTTGGTGCATGAGACATTGGCTGATCCAAAGTGTCAGTTACTGGCAAAACTTGTGTATGGGACAATGATCGAAACAGAGCGCCAGACACTCTATGTACCATTGGATCTTACGCTGTCTGAACCTTTGGATAAGACACTTTTTGATCCATTAGATCTGACAGTGCCTGATCCTGATGATCTGAAATGAACCAAAGCGCCTGACACACTCTGCACATTTGCATCTTACTCTGTCTGAATCAGAGCACCTGGCAGTGACGTTTAGAGTGGATCTCATACTCTCTAGGCCATAGAATCAACATTTTCTGATCCAGTGGGTCTGTCACTTCCTGATCCAGTGGATCTGACACTGAACCAGGTGATGTGGCATTGGATGATCCACAACACCAGACACCGCCTGTACCATTGACTCCTGCCCTCTCTGGACCAGCGTATCAAACACTTTCTGTACCAGTGGATCTGAATCCATCGGAATCAGACTATATCACATTGTCTGAATTGGAATACCTGACAATAATTGAAAAAGAAACCTGGCCTTAAAATAAACAGGGGATCTGACACTCTCTGAACCAGAGGACCTGGCACTGCCTCCTGTAGGGCCTCTGGCAGTGTCCGAAACAGAGCATCTGACGCTGACTCTAACACTGGGCCTCACTCTATCTAGGCCAGATGGTCTGACGCTGTCTGACATACTGGACCTTACACTGTCTGATCCAGAGGATCTAACACACGCTTTATCAGTGAATCTGACTCTATGAGAACCAGAAGATCTAACACTGCCTGAACCACAGTGTCTAACGCTGCCTGAACCAGACGACCTGCCAGTTTTCAATCCAATGGGCACATCACTATCAGGAGCAGCGGACCGCCCTGTCTGAACCAGAAGGACTGAAATTTCCTGTTCCTGTTGATCTGACACGGTCTGAGCAATTGAATCTGACACTGTCCGATTCAGTGTACCGAGCACGATCTGGACAAGAGGATATCCTTCTGTCTGAGCCAGATGATCTGACAATGTCCGTTCCAGAGGACCTGACACTGTCTTAACTATAGGATCTTAAACGGTCTGATCCAATGGACCTGGCACTATTTGAAAAGTTAGACCTGACGCTTTTTGAGCCAAGGCATCTCACTTTGTATGCTCAATGGATCTGACACTGCCTGAAACAGTGAACATAACACTATGTGATTCAATTGATCTCAATCTGTCTGACCCGGTGGATGTCTGTGCCTCTATAAATGTTAAATAAATATTGTCCACAATGGGTAAATTTATGGGCAACCTGGTGCCTCCCATGCCATCCTTGCACAGTTAGTGGGAAAACGTGTTCAGGATGCCGGGAATAGTCGAGTGGGTGAGTTAATTCAGAGCCTGAAATAAGCCACATGCTGGGAGTACCTGGCCACTCATGCCCTAGAGTGGAGAGCGCATGCCCGGTCTCGGGAATGCCAGTTGGTGCGGAGGTGCTGTGGTGGTGCGGAGGTGTGGAGGTGGGGCGAGGAATCAATGGACGGTAATGCATGCGCAGATCCAGGAAGGGAAAGTTGCACTCGTGTGCAAATACGTTGGGGAAGGTGAAACCAAGCACATGTCTTTTGGACACTTGGCACATGCACAGAAGAGGAAGGGTGGGGTGGACTGGGTGTGTTCCCTAAGGAATTTTGGGGATGAATGCAATGGCCAGATGACTGGCGATTGTGCAGAGCGGCGTCGGTGTGTGGCAAAGGGAAGAAGCAGCGGGAGAGTGCGGCGGGAGAACGGAATGGGAGACAGCGGCACTGGTGAGCGCGCAGATGGAATTTCCCAGCTGGTGGGTGTTGGACCGAAGACACTGAGCATGCGCGGTGCCGGCATGGCATAACCAGGTGTTCCCCTATGGGGCAGAGCGGCGACACAGCGCGTGCGCGATGGTCAAGTGCTCGGTGGGTGGGGGGAGGGGGCGATCTGACAGTGTGAATTTGGTGGACGGAGGAGCCTGGACTGCGCGTGCGTGAGCAGTAGCAATGGGACTGCGCATGCGCACAGGCGGCTGGCGGGAAGAGGATCGTGTGATTGTCTATCCACAAATAAATGTTCTGGCAGCGGCTGCGCCTGCGCAGGAGCATGAGTTCAAACCATTACACAAAGTTCAACTGAAGATGGATTTCACACAAAGGAATTTCAGGGTTCAACCAGAGAATGACCCCACACTGGGGCTGTGGCAGAGAGCAACAAGAGTGGGATCCTACACTGGGGGTGTGTCAGAGATCAACTAGCAAGGGATTCCACACTGGGACTGTGCCAAAGATCAACTAGAGAGGGATTCCAAACTGGGGCTGTGTCAGAGATCAAGTTGAGAGGGATCTCACACTGGGGCTGTGTCAGAGATCAACTAGAGAGGGATCCCACACTGGGGCTGTATCAGAGATCAACTTGAGAGGTATTCCACAATGGGGCTGTGTCACAGATTAACCGGAGAGGGATTCCACTCTGGGGCTGTTTCAGAGATTAACTGGAGAGGGACACTCAACACTGGGAGTGTACCTGAGCAATGTGAACCCACCTTGCGTGGAGTCAAAGATCAACTAGGACATTCTCCCAGATTGGGGGCTTTCATTCATCAACTAGAGAGGAGTCTTAGACTGGACAGTATGTGACATCAACTGGAGAGGGATCCGACTCTGGAAAGTGTCTCAGTTCAACCAGAGAGTGATCCCAAATGTGGAGTATTTGAAATCAACTGTAGAGGGATCCTCCACTGGAGGATGTACCAGAGATCACCTAGAAAGGCATGCCACACAAGGGGTTCCTGAGATCAATTAGAGAGGGATACCTCTCAACAGGTGTTGAGTGGAGGGGGTTGAAGCGAAGGCAATGTGCCTCTTTATCAGATAGGTATTTCATGCTGACCCTGATCTATTTCAGAGAATTACATAGGATTTGCATTCGAGAAGCAGTGCATTTGGCTCCTCTGATCCGCACTGTTGTTTATTCTCACACCAGCCTCCTTGAACCCCCTACTTCAATTTCCCCATCACCGGATCTTCTATTCCTTTCTCCCTCATCTGTTAATCCAGTTTACCCTCCCCTGTACCTCCTTTAGGTGGAGAGCCAATCTTCACCTCGACCACTCCCCGTGCAAGCGAGCTCTGCATTTCCATTGCTTTCTGAGTGAAGAAGTTCCCCCTGAATTACCCGACTGGAATAAAAGCTTAGATTTATCTTGTCTTCAAACCATCCTTTGCCACTCGGTTCCATTGCAGCACTACGTTTCCAAACTCATTAAGAAGAAATGCATTGGTTTTCCTTTGGAGACATTCTCTAGTGGTGAAAGTCGCTGAAGGAATGCACAACTTCATATTAATCCCTGGCTCTTCAATTGAGACTCGAATATGGGGAATTGCGATTCGTGCTAACGACACACTCTCCAGTCCGAAACCATTGTGACAATGTCCCTTTTTGTCAACATATTTGCCATGTTTGTCGACACCATCCTGCATCGCCCGCTTCCATAGTTACCCCCGTTTACTGAAAGCTTATCGGTGGCTGTGTCCCATCGGCCAACTTTCTACAAGTTCAGCAGCTACTCCGGGTGAGTGTTGCATTTTCACCATCCCAACATCCCCGCACCGCGCTACTGACACCCCAACCACTGTCAGTAAGTATTATGACAGATGGGTTGTCATTTTTCTCAGGGCATGGGTAGAGTTTGGGGCAAATAAATTCCGTCCCTGTTTCCTGATCGGTTAATGACATGGAACGGTCCTTGGTCAATGAAAACGGAGTGAGGGAAAAGTCAGGGGCAGTGTGACACCGAGGTGAAGAACTCAGCTGCCATGGTGCCTGAGGAGGCAACACTTCAGATCGGGAAGATGGAAGTTCCTGCCAAGCAGGTGGAAGTCACTGTCATGGTAACACGATCTGACGTTGAAGAGAGGGGAAGTGCCCAGGTGCTCCATCGAGCCCAACTGAGCGAGGGGAGCCACGTGCGCTGGTCACCGAATCGGATCAAGATGAGTTTTGACGAGATGGGTTACGACCCTAAGGGCTGGGTGGAATATACAAGTGGCCTGCTAGATGGCTTCATAGGTTTCTCGCAGTTTCTGTGGCCTAGTGGATTAGGCGGAAAAGTACCCAATGATATTGGCACCTCCTCCCACGGAGATTGAAGCGACCCCGGAGTGCCCATCGCTGATTCAGAGGCCTCTGTTAACTCACACGAAGCTGGTGGCCCACTCCCTGGTAGGGATGTGGCTGCAACGAGGCTGTAATTGTCTACCGACAGGGGATAAAATACGGCTGCTTTGGAGAATCACCACCCTGCAAACCCTTATTCGGTGATCCACGCCCGCCTCCCCTACCAAGGTCCCATCACGTGTGTACATCTCTGCCCATGGACGGTGCGACAATGCGAAGCAGGGCAGGTCGCTGAAGTAGCTCACGAAAAATCACGTCAAGTTGGCTTCACATCCACGAGGGTGACTGCAGACATGAGCCCATCTGACAACATTTATGGCATTCCAAATAGGTAAACTAGTCTGGATGACGAACCCAGCGAGTTAAGGACATCAGCTGACCACTTCTCCATGTACATACAATTGGATTGCAGATAAAGTGGAAGAAAAGGATAGACTGGTTAAAGACTGAAACATTCACGGCAGACATTGAGTTCTCTACTGGAGCCTATGGCAAAACTCCTTGATGGAAAAGGGACACCTGAGCTGCAGAAAGTGGGTGTTGAACACCCCTTAGACACAGCGAAAAATAAACTCAGCGAGAGTGCCTTGGCTCTGAGCTATTTCAAATTTGACTGAGTACCCATTGGCAGGAACTCCTGCCGAAATGAAACCGTTTTGTAGCAATTGATAAGGGTCCAGTTTACATTAACCTTGTTGCAACCAATCGAAAGTGTTGAAGAAAGTATTGGAGCAAGCCCATTCTTCCTAACCAGGAGCATAAAAAAACTGGGGCACCGTTCTGGAAGTTAACAAATTGCGGAACCCTCAGCAAGGAACCAGTCGTAAGATAAGCGATTTCGATTTTTTGTACTATCAGTTACGTATAATTTCAGTGGTGGCATAACGTCCATCTTCAAAAAGTATGACAAATCTAGCTCTAATTATTACAGATTTGCTGGTTTAATATTTTGGCAGCTGGAATGAGTATGTACAAACCTTAAACTGACCAAGTTTTGAATAATGATGAAATAGTTGAATTGAAGATTGAATGTGAACTGAGATGAAGTAGATAAATAACTAAAGCATTCTTGAATGGAGTTTTCAGGAGCCATACAAGCTAATTATTTTTTTCCTATGGAAAATTCAATAATCATTCAAAAAGGAGATATTAAATACATAAGTGAGAAAAACATGAGCATTAGTAACACTAGCTGTGTAAGAACAAATCATGCTCGACAAAATAAACAATGGAGTTCCTATGAAGAGTTGCAGATGATGTTGCCAATAGTTTACAATTACTTTGAGGAGATCATGAACTCTTTCCTAGATATAAGAGCATTGGAGAAGATGAAAAGGGGTTGGATTCAGGGGAAGAGTTCCACAAGTGATGTAATCATGTCTGCAGACAAGGTTTGTCTTAGAAAAATCAGTTGCAGGGTCGGATTAAGACATACCGACACCCTGAGGTATGTCAAGCTGAAAACGACTCATTCCATTAAAGTGTTCCTTCATAATTCTCACACAATTTTCACTGAATATATACATTTGAAAGCATTCTATTGCATATATACAAGGCCAAATGCACAAAGAGCAAATTACAATCGAACTAAAACACATATCACAGAATCACAGAATGTTAGCGGCATAGAAGGAGGTCATCCGACCCATGGTGTCTGCATCGTCTCTCGAAATGAGCATGAGAGCCTTGTGTCATTGTCCTGCCTTTTCCCCGTGTCCCTTCATCCTGTTTTCATTCAAATAAACATCTACAGCCCTCTTGAATGCCTCGATTGCACCTACCTCCACAACCCATCCAGGCAGTAGATTGCAGACGCGAATAAATTACGTCTTATAAAATACCTATTTGAATAATGTACTATATTCAAATTAAATCCTTTCAAATGTAAATACGTTCAACGTTTCTAAATTGTTAAAAATTAAAGCCTCTTATCAACAAAAACAGAAAAAGACTTTTACACAAATCAGGAAACTATTAAGTGGAAGCCGTAATACAGCTTGCATCATATCTGTTTGCACCTCACATGAATCTAAAAATGTAAAACTGTTTCATTCGTTGTTTTTGGAAAGCATCAGTATCGACGATGTGCTCAAATGATGAGATACCACGTTTATCACTTTCTATGCAAATAAGGCTGACGTCATTTTGCTTGCCTTTCAACAAACTTTACTCAAATTAATCAAACTCAGTCCTGCAGGGCTGTCTAGAAATCCTGAAGTGAGCTTTTTCACGAACGTGTGTTATCCTTAGAAATATACTTTCCTTTCAAAGTTTCTAAACACATTGAACTTTTTTATTTCCACAAGTATGTTTGCAAGGATATAGATCTTTACCTTGTGTCAAAAAGACAATAAGCCCATGTGCGAACCGAACAGGGGCACAAATGATGCTGCCTTGCAGCTCAGGCCAGCAGGCTGCTGGCTTATTTGGTGGTTTCTTGGGGCTTCTTTGGTTTCTTGAGGCTAAGGATCCTGACTGAACTCTTGTTTCGGGGCGATCAAGTTTTTGCAGAGACAAAGAACATCAGAAGATTGTTGTTCGAATAAACACATGCTATTTATTTACAAACTAAACCCTGCAGCTACATTTGTTTGCTCACAACATAAAACTCTGTCTTTACTCATCAGTGACTAACTCAAGGCTCTCCCACATGGATTTCGGAGGGGCCATTGTGCTATTGGACATCAAGATCATGTGCCCTTAAATTAAAATACATGCCTTAAATGTCTATTACGCATCAGGTTACTACATCCCTCCTCATTTACTCCAAAATACACTTTAGATTTTTTTATTAAATCAGGCTATTGGCACAGTTCAATTATTTACAAAGCCAGTTTCGCTGGTGGGGGCGGGGGGAGGGGGAGGGAGGGTTCCTTATACTTGTAGAACGACTCAGCACCAAAGCTTCTGAAGTTTGGTTTGGATTCTCCCTCCCTGAAGTCGCCTGAGCATCTGATTCTACAGCAGCTATCTGTAAATTTGTTTCATCGACTCTTTCGGGTGCTGTTGGTCCATCAAATATCCTCCTTGGTTGAGTTATTTCAACAGAAATATGCTGATTCAGCCTCGAACGCGAGTCACGTCTGGATATTTGGTTTCTCCACCTCTTATTTGATCAACATGTATTCTTATTATTCAATCTTCCACTTTCACTTTGGAGGAAAAAGGTGACATTCCAGCACTTAGTTCACTGAACAACCATGCTGTTTTCTTTCTAATTTTTTTCAGAGAAATCTTCTGTCCTACATTAAATGTTTTGCCCCAACTGTGACAATCATGTCCCATTTTATGATTTTCCTTCCTTTCTTCTGCCTCCGTCCACTGATCACCCCCACCCAAGCCCCCAACTTTGGCATAATTAGGCTCAGTCTCGATTGGAGACGGCAATTCATCAACACTTCAGCAGATGTGGCACCTCTTGTGGAAAAAAAGTTGGGTCTTATTTAGTCACGACCGAATCTACAGACAATTTATTCGAAATAGATTTGAACGCCTGAAATGCTCCCTCAGCGAGTACATTTGAAGAAAGGGTGGTATGAAGATGTTTTCACATGAACAATACCATTGAGGCCTTTAAAATATTTAAATTCAGCACTTGTGAATACTGTTCTGTTATCTGACAACAGCACTTCAGTTAATCCATTTGTGGTGAAGCTTTATCGTATCGTGTCTATTGTCGCTGAGGATGTGCGTGACATTACTATGTATATGTCCATCAATTTTGAATGAACAGCTATCAGAAGGCAAAACAATGTTCCCATAAAATGTCCCACATAGTCGATGTGCACTCTTACCCATCGTCTTCCGGGTCATTCCCAATGGTGCAAAGGGGCAGTTTCACGTAATTTTTCTGCTTGCTGACATCGCATACTACTTCTCACTAGGATTTCTATTCTTCCATCCATTACCGCAACCACACAAACCTACCTGCAACTGGCGTAATTTTGGAAGCTCCGGGACATACACTGTGAATTTCAGAAAATAACGGTGTTTGTCCTTTTGGGGAAACAATCGCATGATTCCCCCCACAATCATGCACCTTATTGGCTGCCAATCCCGTATCTTCTCTGGAAATAAGGTTCCATTTCATTGGATTATTGCGGTTGTGACCAACAATAAAGGACTTGGTTTCTCATTTTGGAAAAAAACAACTGTGCCTCCGCTCGCCCAATCTTTAATCTGTTTTTCAGATATAGGTGATGAGTCCAGGAAGTTCAGTAACAAGACGCATTTCTGAGGAATTGGAACATTCTTGTCTTTTACTTGCAAGGGTAAACGATTGAGTGCACCTGCATTGAGATTTGACTGCAAGGTCTATGAATAAAAGTTTGTTATTACGCTGCTAAGATCAGAACCCATCTTTGTACTGTTGTTGAGGCTATAGGGGGTACAGACTTATTTTAAACAAATAGACCTAATAATGGTTTGTGGCCTGTTATGATAGTGAAATTGCAACCCTGCACATATTGATGGAATACTTGAACACCGAAAGTGATCGCCAGGCCGTCTTTTTCAATTTCAGGGAAGTCTTTGTCTGCTGTAGTAAGTGTTCTCAGCACAAAAATAATAGGCCGTTCTGATCCATAATCAATTCATTGGGAACGCACTGCTCTTGAAACATAACATGATGTGTCGAACGTTAATTTCAATTCTACATTTGCATCAGAATGTAAAGGAAGTGTAGATGGATGTAGCAAATTGTTTTTTTAACCTTTTGTGAAAAATTCCCCTTGGGGCGTTTGCCATGACCATCTTTGATTTTTCATGAGCAAGTGATACATTTCGGTCGGAGAAATTAGGCAAGAAACGCCCATAGTAATTCATCATCACCAAGAATGACTTCAGTTCGAATCTGCCCTTTGGTTCTGAGGCTTCATTGAAAGCTTCCACTTTTTATTCAATTGTGTGTAAGCCTTGTGAATCGACCGTGTGGCCGAGGGAAGTTTCCACTTTTGCCTGGAATGTGCGCTTTTCCTTTCTCAATCTCACTCCAACCTGCAAAATCCGTTTCAGAACTCCTTCCAAATTTATCAACTATGCCTTATCTGTGAGTCCAGTCAGGAAAACGTCATCCAAATTAACGACAATTTGGGACAACCATTTTAATAATCTTTTCTTGGTTATTTGTATTATGGCAGAAACAGAAGGTAAACCAAGTGTTAAACGAGTGTATTGTCATGATTCAAGGGGGAAAGTGCACTGCAGCATCGAGCACCAATACTCGCCGAACAGGGACACATGTGGAAAGTTTCACAGGTTGTCCCAATTCTATTTAATAGTAAAATGTAGGTTAAAAGAATACGAGCATCATGTTTGTGCACTTAACATGTTAATAACTGTTTAGTAAACAAATTCTCCTTAACTAGTGGCAAAAAGAAGAAATATGAACTGCTAACTATCAACTACATAACTTAAACTCAGCACCTCTTTAAACCCCGACACACACACAATACACACAAAACTTGGATTCTAATGGTGAGATAAAACAGTTCAATAACACCGATCTGGATTTCAGGATTAAATTGATTGACTTTGATTGCTTTCTTCCGAATGTCTTGCAGATTGTTGTGGCTGACAGGAGGTGGTCTCCTGGCACTTGCAGTCTGTGGTTCTCTGCTTGAAATTTGATTTAAATGTCGCAGCTGGTGATTTTTCCCCTCTTCCTCCTGACAGGGGTCCGTCAATGAAATTACGATACATCGATGTGAGAAATAGCCAGCAGCTACTGTGGCAGGATTACTGTGGTCTTACAAAACACAGAAGAGACAGGTTTCCGGTATTTCCTCTTTTCAGGCTGGAGCTGATCTACTGCATTATCATCATACAGAACCTGGCCACCTGGTCAGGAGCCAATCAAAACGCCATCGCTCGGCAGTTCCCTCTTCAAGCAGGTCTGAGTTCGAACACCATTCCATCCCACATGGCACAAACTGTTACAGGAAATAGCAGCATTGTAGAAATTCGTCTTCCTGCTCCAGTGAACGTCACGTTTAAATTGCAACCATGGTATATTTTTAAAGCCACAGTTAAATTTTAAAACCACTGTTCAAAAAGAAAAATATTTAAATGCTGCCACCCTGAAAAATATGAAATAATTTACACCCTGGGACAATTCACTCACAATAACATTAGCTGTACCAGCAAAGTGAACAACCTTTACATTGAATGGCCGAAACAACATAATCCATCTAAAGAATCTCGCATTTCGAGTTTTAAGCTTCTTAATGAACGCCAGCAGATTATGATCAGGTTAGGCTAATGTGTCTTCGTTATCAACCTGGTCTTCCCTGTCCTTTATCTATGGTGTTTTGAACTTCTATGCTTCAACTTCTATACCTTTCCTTGCGTTGGGGTTTTGCTCTATTGCTTTTCTTGATCTTTAATCTAGACCTGTTCCACGTCATTACTTCTGGATTTAGTTCAGTTTCGTTTGCATTTTGTTCCCTGCCTCCTCTTCTTGAGTTTGCATGTGTTTTTCCCCTTTCTTTACTTTTTATTTTACCCTATCTTTACTACTAGTTTTGTTACTTTTCCCTCCATCTTTGTTTTTACTCTGTTCGCAATGTCGGTTTCTACTTTTTGATTTCGCCCTTTTTTCTTTCTCTCTCTCTGCATTTACACATACAATTTTACTTTCAGGATTGGGTTGAGACCCTGGAGCCTCTCAGACACACAGCGGGTGGCCAGTGGACAAAATTGTAAACTCCCTGGCTGTTAATATCTAGGGCACTGGAACGTTTTGTGAGAGGGAAGACAATTGGAACATGAGAAAGAAGCCACAGTCCATGGGTATTAAATAAATTTTCACTGTGTAGATATATCACTTATTCTAGTTGTCTTTCATTTCGTAAATTAGGTGTTTCTTTCAGTTGGGTGTTGCAGCGTGAAGTGGATTGAAACTGCACTGAATGCGGGGAGAAGTAGATGGAAACTGCACCGACTCTGGGGCAAAGTGCATACAAACTGCATTAACCGCGGGGAACTGATGACACAAACTGCACTGGCTGTGTGGAAAAGTCGACACAAATTTCACCGACTGCACAGAAAAGTGAAAACACACTGCACTGTGTGTTCTGGCTGTGGGGAAAATCGATACAAGCTGCATCGAATGCGGGGAAAAGAGGATCAAAGCAATACCTACTGTGGGTCAAAATGGACAATAACTGCACTGACTGCAGGGGAAAGTGAATTTACACTCCACGAACTGTTGGGTAAACTGGATACCAAATGCATCGACTGTGGGGTAAAATGGACGCAAATTGCACCGATTCTGAAACAAATTTGGCACAAACTGCACTGAATGTAGGGAAAATTGGACACAAACTGCACCGATTGTGAGTAAAAATGGATACAAACTGCACTGGCTGCAGGTGAAAGTGGATAGAAACTGCACCCACTGCGGGGAATAGTGGATTTAATTTGAACTGATTGTGGGGTAAAGTGGACACAAACTGCACCAACTGCGGGGCAAAGTGGGCACAAACTGCGCCGGCTGGGGGGCAAAGTGGGCACACACTGCGCCGGCTGGGGGGCAAAGTGGGCATAACCTATGCCAACTGTGGGCAAAGTGGGCACAGACATAACCGACTGGGTCAAAGTGGGCACAAACTGCGCCGGCTGGGGTGCAAAATAGAGAGAGATAGAGAGAGACAAGCAGAGATAATGAGAGAGTGAAAGAGAGAGAAGGAGGGATGAAGAATGTATGATATAGGGCGAGAGCGAAAGTGAAAGAGAGAGAGATGACACAAAGATTGGCCGGGTGTTTAACAGTGAGGTTGAATGTCTTGGGCTACAGGAAAAAAATAGATGGGATGGTCAAATGGGCAGATAAGTGGCAGATGGAATTTAACCCTGAAAATTGTGAGGTGATACACTTTGGAAGGAGTAATTTGACAAGGAATCATTCAATGAACGGGATAACACTCGGAATTTCTGAGGAACAAAGGGAACTTGGCGTGTGTGTCCATTAACATCTGAAGGCGGAGGGATATGTTAGAGGGGTGGTGAAAAGGCATATTGGACACTTGCCTTTATCAATCGAGGTGTAGATTTCAAAAGTAGGGAGGTCATGTTGGAGTTGCATAGAACCTTGGTGAGGCCACAGCTGGAGTACTGTGGTACTGTGTGTAGTTCTGGTCGGCACATTATAGGAAGGATGTGATCGCACAGGAGGGGGTGCAGAGGAGATTCACCAGGATGTTGCCTGGGATGAAGCATTTAATATATGAAGAGAAGTTGGATGCGCTTGGGTTGTTTTCGTTGGAGCAGAGAAAATTGAGGGGCCACCTGCTCGACGTGTACCCGATTATTAGGGGCATGGACAGGGTGTATATGGAGCAGCTGTTACCCTTAGTTGAAGGGTCAGTCACAAGCGGGTTTAGGATCAAGGTGAGGTGCAGGATTTTTAGGGGGGATGTGAGGAAAAACCTTTTTTACCCAGAGGGTGGTGACGGTCTGGAATGCACTGCCTGAGTGGGTGGTATAGGCGGGTTGCCTCACATCCTTTAAAAAGTACCTGGATGAACACTTGGCGCGTCATAGCATTCAACCCCATGGTCCAAGTACTGGCAAATGGGTTTAGGTATGTAGTTCACCTGTTTTTTCACGTTTCGGTGCTGACTCGATTGGCCGAAGGGCCTCTTCTGCACTGTGATTCTCTGTTTCTGTGATTCTGAGAGAGTGAGAGAGAAGGAATCGCACTGAGAGATGGAGACAGAGGGAAGAGGAGAGATTGAGACTTGGAGACACAGCAAGACAGGTCGAGAAATGGAGAGAGAGATCGAGTTGGAGAGAGGCATAGAAACAGACAAAGTTAGGCACATGTTGTGAGAGAGAGTCTGAGAGAGAATGAGGCAGAGAGAGAAAGTAAGGGATAGACACAGAAAGAGAGAGAGTTGGAGAGAGAGAGATCGAGAGAAAGTGAAAGAGAGAAAGAAAGGGACGGGGAGAGGAACAGACAAACAGACAGGCAGAGGCAGAGAAGGAGAGGCAGAGAGAGAGAGACACTGAAATGGTGAAAGGAAAGATTAGCAAACGAGAAAGAGAAATAAAGCGAGAATGGAAGAGGGAAAGAGAACAGAGAGACAAAGTGATAGAAAGACTGAGAAGGAGCAAGAGAGACTGAGGCAGAGAGAGAGAGAGACAGATGCACAGAAGGGAGATAGGGAGAAAGAGAGGGAGAGAGAGACATAGAGAGAGTAAAGAGGAAGAGTAAGAGACAGCAAGAGTCATAGAGCGAGAGGGAAAGAGTGAGAGATAGAGACAGGGTAACAGAGACACAGAGAGAGAGTGAGACAGAGAGAGAGAGAGAGAGAGTGAGAGATAAATTGGGAGAGACAGACAGACAAACAGAGAGAGTGTGCGAGAGGGGAGAGAGACTGCCAGAGAGAGAGAGGGAGAGAGAGAGAGAGAGAAGGCAGTGAAACAAAAAGACAACGATAGATAGATAAATAGATAGATTGGATGACAGGTGGGCAGGCAGGAAGGCAGATGGACATGCAGACAGACAGGTAGGCAGATACACAAATAGACAGAGAGATAGATAGACAGGTAAATATGTAGATAGTTAGATAGATAGACAGACAGATAGTTAGATTGAAGTCTGAATGTCAGTTTAAGGGAATGGAACTGAGAAGGAGAACAAGAAAGGCAGAAAGACAAACAGCGGTACACACAGAGATTGAAAGAGACGGAGAAACGTGAGAGAGAGAGAGAGAGAGGGAGATGCAACGACACACGCACATGGCCACACATGTACTCTCAATATGTCTGTGTGTAAGAGAGGGAGAGAGAGAGAAATGAAGAGAACGAGACAAATAGAATTTCCGGTTGTGAGAGGCAGAGAACACAGAGAGAGAAACACCTACACACACAAACGTAGATAAACACACAGAAAGAGAGAGAGAGGTCTAAGAGAGAGAAGGCGATCGAAAAGGAGAAAAAAACTTAGAGTTGCTGGGAGAGAAAGAGAGGGAGAGGCATGGAGAGAGAAAGACAGAGTGAATGAGAGACTGGAGGATGGAGAAGTAGAGAGGCAGAGTGTGTGACATGGAGCGAGAGAGATTGAGAGTGTGAGAGAGATGGATAGAGATAGTGAGAGAAAGAGAATAAAGAGAGGTGCGTAAATGCATTGAGTGAAGGAGACAGATTGAGATGGAGGGAATGAGATTTAGAGACACAGCGAGAGGGATAGAGAGAGAGGGAGAGAGATAGGGAGGCAGAGAGAAACGTTGAAAAAGGGGGTCAGGGAAATGAGCGAGAGAGGCATAGAGAGAGACAGGGTTAGGCACAAAGTGTGAGAGCTAGACAGAGAGAGAGAGAAATGAGACAGGAAGAGAGAGACAGAGTGAGACATAAACTGATAGAAAGAGAGAGAGAGAGAAAGGGAAGTTTCGGGCGTGAGAGACAGAGAAACATGCACACACACACACGTGGACACTGACACGGAAAGGGAGACAGGGCTGCGAGAGACAGGGCAGTCGAAAGGAGAGAGTTGTTGGTAGAGAAAGAGAGGGTGAGGCAGAGAGAGAGAAAGGGAGAGAGGCAGATAAATTGAGAAAGTAAGAGGAGGAGAGAGAGAGAGAGTGTTACATAGAGCGGGAGGGAAAGAGAAAGGGAGGGAGTCATAGGGAAGAGGAGAGAATGAGTGTTAGATAAATAGCGGGAGAGAGCCAGAGAGACAGAAAGAGAGAGACATTGAAAAATAGAGGGGACAGAAAAGAGAGAGAGGCAAAGAGAGAGACAGAGTGAGACACGGTGTGAGGGAGAGAGAGAGAGAGAAAGAGAGGGAGAGAGAGAGAGAGAGAGGGAGAGATAAAGTAACAGAAAAAAAAGAAAGGGGTAAGAGAGAGGAACGGACAAACACACAAGTAGAGGCAACAAAGAGGCAGAGAGAGGGAGAGAGGCAATGAAACAGACAAAGGAAAATTTAGCAAGGAAGAGAGAGAAGGAGTAAGTGAAAGAGGGAAAGAGAACAGAGAGACAAAGAGAGAGTGACTGAGAAGGAGGGCGTGAGGGTGAGGCAGAGCAAGAGACAGGGATTGGCACGCAGAGGGAGAGATAGAGAGAAAGAGGCGGATAGAGAGACAGAGAGAGTAAAGAGGAGGAGAAAGAGACAGCAAGTGTTACAGCGAGAAGGGAAGTGTGAGAGATGCAGACACAGCGAGAGAGGTACAGACAGAGAGAGAGAGTGGGAAAAAAAGAGAAAGTTAGAGAGAGAGGTGGAGAGAAGCAGAGACAGATAGAGTGACAGAGAGAGAGAGACAGAGAGAGAGGCATAGGGAGAGAGAGGGAAAGAGAGAAATAAAAATTCGGAGAGAGATAGATAGTTAGCGAGCCGGACAGACAGAGAGAGTGAGAGAGAGGGAAACAAAAGGACAGAGAGTCAGCGAGGGCGATAGAGAGAGAGAGAGTGGGGCAGAAAAAGAGAGTGGGGAAGTGAGATGGAAGAAAAAGACACAGGGTGAGCGAGAGCCAGAGAGAGAGAAAAAGAGAAGAAGAACAAGGTAATGGGAGAGACAGTGAGTGTAAAAACCAGAGAGAGAGATAAAGAGTTCAAGAGCGACAGGGGAGGAAAGGCAGAGACACAGCAAAAGGGAGTGAGTGAGATGTGCACGGAGAAAAAGAGGGACAGGAAGCGGGGGGAGGGAGAGAGAGAGAGAGAGAGAGAGATTGATAGTGAGATAGATTCGTATTTGATTGTGGCGTGGAATCAGTTTTTCAGGGATTTTGAATACATCCAGATATTTTTTTCGTTGAATATTTTAATAAATTGTCATCCTTAACCCACTGTAATCGCACAACTGAATGTCCACAGTTAAGAGGACAGTTAACCCACATGGTGTAATAGAACAGAGGCACTCGAAGGTTTGGAATTTAAACAATATATGGTACCAGTCAAGGATCGGATATCACTGAAACAATAGGAGATCTATATGATGGACTGATTGTGATTGAGTGGACAACATATTATCCAGGTGAATACAGCTCTTGTTCTTTTTATTAGTTAATTAATTTGATAAGTAGAGTCCAGTCCTTGGATCCTGTGAGCTCCATTTTAAAATAAACATTTTGTATCAATAAACTCAAAGTCATTATCTGTTTGTTCATATATTTTAAAAAACAATTTGAACAATGTTGCAATTTCAACATCCCTGAGGTGATCCCGCAGGGTATAAATTAAAGGCTTTGGGAATGTATCACCTCAGTGTTTAAGGCAGATATTACCAGCAGCACAAAGGGGCATATCACTTCGCACTGAAACAATGCTATCAATTAAAGTGGCTGAGAAAATATTCCACACAATCCTTGCTGTTATCGGTGTTCCTGGTGAGTGACCAAAGCTACTGAAGTTGTGTAAATCTGTATGTGAGCGGCTGTCTCATTTTAAACTGTGACTGAAAATATTACATTCTGATCTGTTGCTCACTGTCACAGACACACTGAACCAGCGATATAATTTGCAGAATTAAAATGTCTTGAATGTCTCTGCGGCTTTGTTCAATTTTGTCAAATGAAAACAAACCTTTGATTGTAACTAGCGGGCTCTCTGATGAATTATGTCCTAGTATTCAGTGGAAATTGTGTAATGTTAAAATAGACCTTAGTGAAGGCAAAATCTCTGAAGGAATGTTCAGTGGGAGTCAGAGGAAAATCACCCTGAGTGTGGGTCATTAATCAGAGTGGAATACCTGGCCCCAATCACCACTCTGTCACGGACTGGGCCTGTTCGTGTCAAATTGTCCTAAGTGTGTATTAGTAACCAGATTGGAAAACCTCACTCCAGTGACCATATGTTTCTGGGTCTATCTGTTAATGTCTGTTTCTATTAAGTGTGTGTCAGTAACCAGAGTGGAGTACCTGACTCCAGTCACCAATCTTTCACTGACCTTATCTGTTCGTGTCAACTTGTCCTAAGTGTGCGTTAGTAACCACAGTGTAATACATGACTACAGTCACCAATCTTTCAATTACTGTATCTGATAGTGTCAAATTTTCCCAAGTGTGGGTCAGTAACCAGAGTGGTATACCTGTCCCCAGTGAACATGTATTACTGGCTGTATCTGTCAGTGTAGAATTTTACTGAGTGTGGGTCATTAATCAGAGTGGAATAACTGGCACCAGCCACCACTCTTTCACTCACTGCATCTGTTAGTGTCAAATTGTAGAAAGTGTGGGTTAGTAAAAAGAGTGGAATAACTGACTGCAGTCAACATTTATTTATGGTTATATCTGGCAGTGCAGAATTGCATTGAGTTAGGCCAGTAACCAGAGTGGATTACCTGCTCCAAATGATAATGCATGACCTGGAACATTTGTCGGTGTCGAATTGAACTGATGTGGCTCAGCATCCGCACTGAAAGGATTCGTTTCGATTTGGAAATCATGTCTGTTTTTATTGATGAACTGTCTTTCCATTCCTTGGAGCTCTCTCTGCGTTTTACGTTCTGTATAGGGTGACAACAAGAAGTGTTTTGATGTTGGTTGAAAATATTTGGTAGTGAGTGTTATGAAGTTAAATGTCTGGATTTAGCTCCATTTTCTATTGAGCTGCTTCAACAGAAATAGATGTCAACCCGTTCCTGATATTGAAGCAATCTGCCAGCACTCTTACAGTGGTCCAATGTTCTTTTTGATTGTTTTATAAGGCCAGAAGAGATCGGAGCAGTTGAAGGTCATTCCGCCCATGGAGTCAGCTCAGCCATTCAGTGAGATCATTGCTGATCTGATCATCGTCACCTCCACAATCCTGCCTTTTACCCATAACCCTTGATTCTCTGACTGATTAAAAATCTGTCGAGCTGAGCCTTGAATATATTTAACGACTCATCATCTACAGCCCTCAAGGGGAACTAATTCCACAGATACACTAATTTCTGAGAGAAGAAATTCCACCTAATCTCTGCATTAAATTGGTGAACGCTTTCTCTGAGATGATGCCCACTCGTCCTGAACCCCCCCACAAGGCGAAACAGCTTCTCAACATGTACTGTGTCAAGACCCCTCGAAATCTTATATGTTTCAATAAGGCCCACTCTCATTCCTTTCAACTCCAATGAGTACAGGCCCAATCTAATCAATCTCCCCACCTGAAAAAAGTCCCTCCACATCCGGCACCAGCCTATTGAACCTTCTGTGGGCTGCCTCCAATTCCAGCAATCTTTCCACAAATAAAGGGACCAAAATTGTTGACATTATTATAAGCGAGTGCCTTGTACAGTTCTAGCATGACTTCCCCATTTTTATAATCCATTCCCTTTGAAATTAAAGCCAATATTTCATTTCCCTTCCCTATCAACTGCTGAAATTACCGTTTTCATATTCATGTACACGGGGTCCCAAATCCCTCTCTGCTGCAGCTTTCTGCAACTTTGTCCATTTATGTAATATTGAACTCCTCTATTCTTCCAGCCAACGTGCATAAACCCAAAGTTTCCGATATTATATGGCATCTGCCAAGTTTTACCAAATCACTTAACATTTCTATATGCCCCTGTAGGCCCTTTGAGTCTTCCTCACCACTTGCCTTCGCACCAATGTCTGTGATAACTGGGAATTTGGCGATAGTACATTCACTTCCATCATATAAGCCATTGATATATATTGTAAGTAACTGTGGTACCAGCACTGATTCCTGTGGCGCTCCACGACTTACAGTTTACCATTCTGAAAATGCCCCCCTTATCTCAGCTCTCTGTCTTCTATTAGTTAGCAAATCCTCTATCCATGCGGGTGTACTACCCCAAGACCATGAGCTCTTATCTTATTAAGCAGCCGTGTGTATGGTACCTTATTGAAAGCCTTTTTGGAAACACAAGAATATTGCATATCCTGAATCCCCTTTATCTATTCTGCTTTTTACTTCCTCAAATAATTCTAATAAATTTGCCAGTCACGATTTCCGCATCATCTAACCACGTTAACTCTGCTTGATTATATTATGTATTTTAAATGCTCTGCTATCACATTCCTTGTCATAGACTCTAACGTTTTCCCAATAGTGCATGTTAAGCTATTTGGCCTATAGTTACCTGACCATTTTCTCTCCCTCCCTTTTTTGAATAAGGTTGTTACTTTGGCAGATTTCCAATCTTCTGAGTCTTTTCCAGAATCAAACGATTCTTGGAAGATAACTATCAGTGCATCCATTATTTGTGCAGATACTTCCTTTAATATCCTAGGTTGCATCCCATCAGGGATTTATCGGTTTTTAGCTCCATTAGTTTCTTGATCACTTTTTCTCCAGTGACAGTTATTTCTTTATTCCCTTCCCCCATTTCCCCTCTGATTATTTAGTATTTTTGGAATGTGATTGGTGTCGTCTACCATGAAGACTGATGCAAAGCATTATTTCAACTCCTCTGCCATTTCCTGGTTCCCCATTCTCATTTGCACAGACTCGTTCTTTCAGAGGCATTAGTTCACGTAAGACTATCTCTTCATTTTTTTCTTATCTTTAAAGCATCTGGTACGTAACCTTTTTATAAGACCTGCTAGTTATCGCTCAATGTTTATTTTCTCAATCTTTAATGTATTTTTGGATAACTTTGCTTGGTTTTAAAATAAAGAACATAATTCTGGCTTGCGACTAACCTTTCCCACATTGTACATTTTTCATTTTTCAGCTTGATTCTATATTCAACTTCTTGGGTAAACTATGGTTGATTATGTCCATCCTAGAATCCTAATTCCTCACAGGGATATGTCGCTGATATGAGTCTTGAACTATTTTCTTAAACGTCTGCCATTGTTCATCAACCGTCTTTTCTGTTGAATTCATTTCCCAGTCTACTCCAGCCAACTCTGCCCTCATTCCTTTGTAATTATCCGTTTGTAAGTTTAGCACAGTTGTTTCGGACCCATTTTCACTCTCAAACTGCAAACAAACTCGCTGCTTCTCTCACAGCTTCTCTCACACTCTCTCGCTCCTAATGAACCCTCTTCTCCTCTCTCACTCTGACTGCTAATGGCCCCGTTGCTCCTCTCTCTCTCTCACTGTTAATGGCCCCGCTACAACTGTTTCACTGTTAATGGCCCCGCTTCTCCTCTCTCACTCTCCTCCAGTACACTGGCACCCCTCGAATGGCCAGATAATTTGAAAATATGCGTCAGAGACATTGCACCCTCCTACCGTACCTCATATTACAACCGGGGTTACATCTCATCTGGGCCTGTGAATTTATCCACTTTCAAGTAAAAACCACTAATACGTCCACCCATTCAAAGCTAATTTGTTCAAGTATATCACACGTCCCCCTCCCTGATTTCAACACCTACATCATCGTTCTCCACAGTCATCACAGATGAAGAGTAAACGTTCACAACCTCACCTTTGTCCTTCAGTTACAGCACAATCTGCCACTTTGTTCCCTGATGGGTCCTACTCTTTCCCTGGTTATCATCATGCCCTCAATATATTTATAAAATGCCTTGGGTTTTGCTTTACCTTTCCGGCTAGTGTTTCGTAATGTCTCCTGTTACCTCTCCTAACTACTTGTTAATAACCACACACCTTCCCCACCACGCGGTTTTGATGCTTCTCCAGCGTTTCCGCGCTGTTTTAAACCCCCTGTATCTGCCATCAGTCACTTTTCTTTTTCCTTATCCAATCGTCTATATCCCTTGACAACCAGTATCCCCTGGAATTGTTTGTCCTACCCCTCACCTCTACGGGAACATGTTGGCCCTGAACTCTCACCATTTCCTTTCTGAATGACTACCGCAGGCCTTTTGTAGACTTTCCTACAATTAGCTGCTCCCAGTCCACTTTGACCACATCCTGTCATAAAATATTGAAGTCGGCCTTCCCCAATTTCAGCACCTTTAATTACAAGCCATCTTTGTCATTTTCAATAACGACCTTAAAACCGCAAGAACTATGGTCTATTTCCACGAAATGCTTTCCCCCCTGACCCTTATACCACTTTCCTGGCTTCATTCCCTAAGATTAGGTCCAGTGCCGCCCCTTGTCTCGTAGGGCTTTAGGGTTGCCTCAAAAAGCTCTCTTTCAAGCACTTTAAGTATTCTACCACATCGAAGCCTCTCACACTAAGACTTTCCAAGTTAATATTGGTGAATTGAAATTTTCTACTATTATTACCCTTGTACATATCTCTGAGATTTTCCAACATATCCGCTCCTCTAGCCCCCCTGACTCTTTGGAGGCATTTAGTGCACCCCCAGCAATGTGATTGCCTGCACTATTTAAGTTCTCTACAGATGGCCTCATTTGAGGAACCTTCTAATTTACCATCACTCCTTCTGGCATTAATTTACTTATTCATCAATCGTGCAATGCCAACTTCCATTTAGAACCCCCACCACCAAGTCGCCCTCAGCCTCCTGTCATGTTCTGAACATTCTATGCCGTGGAACATTGTGCTGCCAGTCCTGCCCTGCCACCAACCATGTCTCTGTGATAGCAACAATATCATATTCCTATGTGTTAATCAGCACCCTCAATTCATATGCCCTACTTTTAAGACTCATTTCATTACAATAGCAGTGAACCAGCCTTGCATTATTCCCCTGTGCCTTAACAGGTCTACGTTTGCTCTGTCTTCCAGACTCACTTAGCTTCTCTTCTATATTAGGCTGTGCACCACCCTCTACTGTACCTTCAGTGATTATTACATAAAAATACCGAATTAGTTTTACCCTCCCACCAAACCCCACCCCAACATCACAAGCAAACCTCCCCACAAAGATGTTGCTCCTGTGTCAGTTCAGGTGCAACCTGTCCGACGTGAACAGGTGCCAATTCGCTAGAAACATACCTTGATCAAGGAACCAGAAGGCCTCCCACACGCAACATTTCTTCAGCCACGCATTCATCTTCTCTATCCTCATATTGCTATACTCACTTTCACGTGGCCAGGGGGCCATTCAGATGTTGCAACCTTGGAAGTCCTGCTTTTTAATCAGCTGCCTAGCTCCCTAAGTTAATTTTGCAGTACCTCATCCCTCTTTCTACCTAAGTCGTTAGTACGAATGTGAACCATGACATCTGAGTTTTCCCTCCATCTTCAGATTGCCTTGCAACTGTTCTGTAATATCCTTGACCCTGCTACCAGGGAGGCAACACACTATCTGGAGTCAGGTCTACGGCTGCAGAAGCTCCTGTCTGCACCCCTCACTATTTAATCTCCTACCACTATTGCTGTTGGACTCTTACCCCTCCCCACTTGTGCAGCTGAGAAACCCTCAGTGCCTGGAATTTGACTCTGGTTGCACTCTCCAGTGGAACATTAACCCTTAACATTTTCCAAAACGGAAAAACAGGGTTTCCGCATTACGTGCCTGGTGCTTTCAGCATTACATACCTGTGGCTTTCCTCATTACATGCTTGCCTCCCTTCTTCTGACTGGTGGTCACCCATTCCTGCACTTCCTCAAGCTGCTGAGTGTCAACATCTATAAATGTTCTATCCACCTATCTCTCAGTCTCGCGGATGCAATGCTCTGTCTCCAGCTGACGCTAATGCTCTGAAACCCAATGCTCAAGCTGGTGAATCCAGTGGCACTTCCTGCACATTTGGTCATTCAGATTGTAATGCGTGTCGAAGAATCCACATGCAAATCACATGACTGAGTCCCTTTGACATAAGTTTTCTTTTATTTTTATTACAAAAAACTGTTTCACTAAATTTAAGTAAAAAACGATTTAGCTTTTTTCTGGCAAAATAAATTCAAATGCAGTAACTGTTACCTACTGTAATGTAGTTTTAAAATGGAGAAAAAAGAAAACACCTTACTCACTAACGACAATCCAGCTCTCTCCCTTGTTCTGACATCACTCCTTTTGAATTCCAGCACCGCCCAGTGCCTGTGTGAGAACAGGCTCCCTGACAGTTAAACTCTGCAGCGCTCGTTATACATCCGCTCCGTTCCCTCAAAGGTAAACTCCGCTATCGCTCTTTATACAGCCGCTCCGTTCCCTCAAAGATAAACTCCGCTATCGCTCTCTACACAGCCGCATCGCTCCGTCACAGATAAACTCCGTTATCGCTCTTGATACAGCTGCTCTGCTCCCTCAAAGGGGCATTCCGCTCCACGCTTTTTACAGCCGCTCCGCTCCCTCACAGGTAAACTGCGTTATCGCTCTTTATACAGCCGCTCCACTCCCTCACAGTTAAACTCCTGCTCTTTAAACACCCGCTCACATCTGGCTCTTTTTTGTTGTTTTGCCTTTATTGTTTGTTTAATTTCCCCCTATCCTTTAAATAATAAATTTAATAATAATCAACAAGTGATTGTAACTCAGCTGCTAATTTCAATCTAAAAACAAAGCTAGAATCTGAAATACTCACCAGCCAGTCGCCTGCCTGTCCTCCTGTGACCAAACTCTGTTTTGGTGCTGAAATCCTGTGCTCCCTGTGAGGGTCAGACATGGAGAATGTTTAATCATTAATTTCCATGCCCTTCTCCCCTCTCTCTGACAGTTAATCTACTGGGAATTGTGATCCTGTCCCGGGGAAAGTGTGGCCTCTCCACCTGCACCACTCGCTACCTGGTGGCCATGGCAACGGCGGATCTACTGGTCATTATCACACACGTCATACTGACCAAGATCAGAAATTATTATTTCCCAGTGACTTTCCTGGACATCACTCCTGTGTGTAGTGTTCACGTTGTCCTGCTGGTTGCAGCGACGGACTGTTCTGTCTGGTTCACCGTCACTTTCTCCTTTGATCGATTTGTGGCCATTCGTTGCCAGAAGCTGAGAACAAAATATTGCACCGGGAAAACTGCGGCTGTGGTTCTAGTGACAACCGGCATCCTGCTCTGTTTAAAAAACATCTCATGGTACTTCACATATGAAGCTGTTGTGATAATCGACAATGTACCGTGGGGCTGTTTTCCAAAGCCAAGCATTTATACTGATCATGGATGGGTTGGATTTTCCTGGTTTAAGACGGTTTTAACCCCATTGCTCCCATTCGGATTAATTCTGCTCATTAACGCTCTGACAGTCAGACACATTTTAGTGACCAGTCGAGTCCGGAAGGGACTGAGGGCTCAGAGTAAGGGAGAGAATCGCAGTGACCCAGAGATGGAGAGCAGGAGGAAGTCAATGATTTTACTCTTCACCATATCCAGCACCTTCATCCTCCTGTGGTCGGTGCATGTTATAAAATTCTTCTACATTGATGTGAGAGGTTTAGTTTACCTCACCTATCCTGAATTTATAGTACAACAAGTCGGATTTATGCTGCGGAGCTTAAGTTGCTGCACAAACACATTTATTTATGGGGTGACTCAGTCCAGGTTTCGAGAGCAGGTCAAGAAAACGGTGAAATATCCGGTTACATCAATTATTCAATTGATGAAGAAAAAATAACGACTGTCAGACGCCTCAGCCAATCGGAGAGTTCCGGCTGCTGACGGACAGGCGCTTCCCCCAAAGAGTGGGCTCCGCATGATGACTGAAAGTAGCATCAGTCAATCAAGGATCGCCGCCGCTAACTGACAGCTGCTTCTGCCAATCAGGGCAATCATCCCCATAACTGACAGGCGCCGCAGCCAATGGTGCAGCATCAGATTTTCACCCACAGCCACCTCAGCCATTCAGGGAGAAGCGCTCGCTGAATGACAGCAACCTGAGCCAATTAATGTGGCTTACCTGCTCACTGACAGTCACTTCACCCAATCAGGGAGCTGCAACCTATTGACCCAGAGTCACGTGGACCATTCAGTGTATTCATCCTCTGCGCCGACATTCATCTCAACCAATCAGCGAGCAACAACTGCTCACTGACAGACAGTTCAGCCAAACAGTTCATTCCAACAGCTGACGGGCATAGGCTTCATCCAATCACGTTGCTGCAACCAGTGACTCACAGTTAGTTCAGCCAATCATAGCGTTCAATATTTGACTGATAGCTCCACAAACAAATGGAGAGTCCCGAAGTTGTGACGGACACCTGCCCTGCCCGATTGGAGCTTTTCAGAATAAGATTGACAGCTCTACTATCCAATCGGAGAAATGCAACAGCCCTGGAATTTCCTGGAGTAATGAAAATCCCGCCTCAAAATCCGACCAATAGCCGAGCGCCGTGCTCACCTCAGCAAAACCTATCCCTGCCCACTTTGCGATTGACAGCAGCGTAAGCCAATGGCTGGGTTGCTTGCAGATCATCGGCCAATCAAAACCCGGCCCAACTGCTTCGAATCTGAAAGGGTCACCACAACACACCGTCATGACGTCATGACGCTCGATCCTGGCTGGAGGTTAGTCAATAATCCTTAAAGCGGAACAAAAACAGAATTACCTGGAAAAACTCAGCAAGTCTGGCAGCATCGGCGGAGAAGAAACCATTCAATGTTTCGAGCCTTCGTGGCCCTTCGGCAGAACTGCAGCATAGTTTCAACAAGGGAGAAATATAATATTCCACAACTGCACTTAATACTCCAGCTGTGACCTGACAAGCGTTTTGTATAGTTCAAGCATAACCTCCCTGCTCTTATACTCTATGACTCATCTAATATCGGCAAGTATCCCATATGTCTTCTTAACCAGCTTATCTACATGTTCCGCTACCTGAAGGGACCTGTGGATATGCAAACACAGATCCCTCTGATCCTCGGAACTTCCCAAGTACAATTCATGGTGTACTCCCGTGCCTTGCTTGTCCTGCACAAGTGAATCACCTCACACTTAACCGGATTAAATTCCATTTGCCAATGATAAGCCCATCTGACCAGCACGTCTATATCCTCCTTTAATCTGGGGCTATCCTATGCACTATTTACCACCCCACCAATACTCGTGTCATTCGCGAACTTAATGATCAAACATCCTACATTCAGTTCCAAATCGTTTATATATACCACAAACAGAAAGGGACCAAACACCAATCCCTGTAACTTCTCCAAGTTCAAACCTGGAAACATTCTCGTGAAGCTTATCTGTCCTCTATAGAGTAACTTCACATTCCCTGCCCAGATCTCAACGTAATAATTCAACTAGAGTCCCAACTAGTCACTTATGCAAGTTGAACTAACTTCCTTGCACTTATATTCTATTAAACGATAAATACAGCCTTGCTTTAGTTACTGATTTCTCAAAATATACTGCCACCTTCAATGGCTTGTCCTTCTGCTCATACCCCCTTCAGAGATGTATCCTTCATTTTGTGTTGTCTCTCCTCATGTTATCGCTACTAAAATGAATAATTTCGCATCTATTTGTATGAACTTCATCTACCAGCTGCCTATCCATTCCACTGACTTGTCCAAGCCTTTTTGAAATGCTATTCTATCCTCCTCACAGTTCAGCAATCTTCTGATTTAGTTGCTTATCAGCTGAAATACCGTTATACCTTTCTTTTTACCACTTGTAATGTTTTCAAGACCAATACAACAATTAGCTTTACTTTATATCATTAATATTAGTTACCATGACCAATTCACGATTTACACTCAATGTACCCGTCTGTGTGTTGGCTATCAAGTTAACTTTTACAAGTGAGATCGAACATTACACCGTGTGGATCAGTTATTATGCCCAATAAAATAAACACGTACAATTGTACTCCTCTGCATAGGGTCTGAAGCCCAACTTAGCAACCAGATGTCAATTTATGCTAGAGTGTACAATTGATCTTAATTATTTAGCATCTATGTGTTTGTGTGTGTGTGTTTGTGTGTGTGTTTGTTGGTGTGTGTGTGTGTGTGTGTGTTTGATTGTGTGTTTTTCTGTGTGTGTGTGTGTGAGTGCGTTTGTGTTTGGGCCAACGCGGTCACGATAAACCCCAACCAAGGGAGATTGCTGAAGGTGAGGTTGTGTGTGCGTGTGTGTATTTGACTGTGTGAGTAAATATGTCTATTTATGTTTCTGTCCATCTGTGTGTGCGAATGTGCATGACAATGTGTATTCGTGTGTGTGTTTGTGCGTTTGTCTGTGGCTGTGTGCGTCTGTGTCTGTCTGAGTGCCTGTCCGTGTATGTCTACGTGCGTGCGTATATTTGCGTGGGGGCGTATTTGAGGATATGTCTGCCTGTGTGTGTGGCTCTCTGCATGTATGATTTTTGTGTGCGTGTGTGTATGTGTTTGTGTATGTTTGTGCGTGCCTATCGGAGTGCACGCATCTATTTATGTATCTGTCCGCCTGTACGTTTCTGTCTCTTTATATGCGTGTGTGTGTGTGTGTGTGAGTGAGAGAGAGAGTGTACATCTCTCTGTCTGTCGATCTGTGTGTGTGTGCATGTGCGCAATGTGTTTCTGTGCCATGTGAACATGACAGCATCCTACAGTGGGAGAGCGCTGAATGTGAGTCTGTTTTGTGTAGGAGCCTGTGTCTGTCAGCCTGTTCGTCTTCCCATGTGTATGTGTGGGAGAGAGAGAGAGAGAGTGAAATAGTGAGAGAGAGAGAGTGAAAGAGTGAGAGAGAGAGTGAAAGAGTGAGAGAGAGAGAGAGTGATAGAGTGAGAGAGAGAGAGAGAGAGAGAGAGAGAGAAATTGTCGTTCCAGTAGACACCATATTTTTTATTTACGAAATACCTTGTTAATGTTCTGCCATTGATCTGATCTCTGTGTAAAAAAAGTACAAGGCAGTGCTTAATGTGAAATGAGAATTATAAGCCTAACCAGTTTGTAAGTGTGTTTAAAATTATCAGAGTAACGCATGTTGCATCAAAAGAGATTAAACGTTAATACACTCTTAGTCAAAGTGGAACAGTCATGTACTAAAAACAAAAAAATGCTGGAAAAACTCAATTGTTCTGACAGAATGTGTGGAGAGAAAGACTGAGTCAAAGTTTCGAGTCCGTATAACTCTTCTTCAGAGGTCCCAAGGGTAGTCATGCAGAGTCGAAACACTAATATTGTCTTTCTCTCCACAGATGCTGTCAGACCTGCTGAGTTTCCAAGCATATTTTTTTTTGCTTCAGATTTTCAGCATCCGCATTATTTTGCCATTTTGGATCAGTCATGTACTGCACCTTAACATGTTTGATGAATAAAGTATATCATTTTTTGGAAAACTAAAGTTTTACACAGTTTCCATTCTCCTTTCTCCAATTTATCACAGACTTTCATTGTGTCCATTTCATCCCGTCTTCGCCCTGTCTTAAACCTCTTAATTGCCTAACGTTTTCCAGCTCTGAAATAAGCTCAATGGCATGAAATATAAAGTCAGTCAGTTTTGAATAGAAATAGAACGAAATAGCCAGGACTTCAGTAGTCAAAGACGTGTCTCATGAATGTCAGTTACAGGACTGGATTAAGACATTCTGAGACGCTGAGGTATGTCAAGTTTAAAACGGCCCATTCAGTAAAACGTTTCCTTTGTTACGCTCACAGAAAGTGGACTGCAAATTTTATCTTCGCAAATTTGCAACAGTAAAAGCACAAACATCACATTAATTCGGAACTAAAATACGTCTTACAAAATACTTGTTTGCATTAGATAATTTCAAATTAAAATACGTTAACGATTTGTTAATTGGTAAAAATGAACACTTTTGACGACAGAAAGAGAAAAACTGTTAGACCAATCAGCAGCTTATTAAGAGGAAGCAGTAATACAAACTGCAGCAAAGCTGTTTGCACATCATATGATTCGAAAACATTGAAATGTTTTCTTTCGTGATGTTTGGAAAGCAACATCATCGATGATGTCCTCAAATAATAAGCTACCAAATGTATCACTTTGGATGTACATAATGCTGAGGGCAGATCGCTATCCTTGCAGCAAACTTTAGCCAAATTCATGGAACTCAGTCCTGGAGAACTGAGCAGAATTTCTCAAGTAAGTGTTTGTGAACGTGCATCATTCTTACAAAGATATATTCCGTTCAAAGCTTCTGAACACTTCAAATTCTTGGATTTGAAAAGCTACATATCCAAAAATGTAGATATTGATCTTGTGCCAAAGAGAGAAGGAATCCGTGAGCAACTCGACCCGAGGCACAACGGATGCTGCCGTGCAGCTGGGACCAGCACACTGCTGGATTGATACATGCCGTTTGCAAGTTAACCATTCAACATGGGACACATTTAAGCTACAGGAAATAATTATGTGGACAGCAGCAAGGGGATCTGAATGGAATCCTTCCTTTTGTATGAATAAAATATTTATCAATGGGGTTTTACGGCATTTTAAAATAAAACATTGTTACACCTGCACAAATACATGAACTCTTTCTGACTAATAACTTTGTAACGGTATAGGTAAGAATGTATTTCACATATTACAATGAAATATCCATAGTGTAACATGCCAGTTTCAACCGATTATGTCCAATTACCACCCTCTCAGCCACCGACTGCCCGCCCCACATGCTTGAATGCATGAAATCACAACGGCACGGAACATGTACGGACCAACTTGTCAGGACTAAACAGGATGGAGGCCTGGAAGAGCTCATAGACATTGGGAACGATTGAGAACTTTGGGCATGGTGGTTTCCTGAGCACTAAATGGTGCCGATTATCTCAGCCATTGTTCCAATGGACTATTCAGCAGTTGTCGCATCGATTGTTTGGTCTCCCCAGCAGCAGTCACATCACTCGGTTGGTCTCCCCAGCAGTGGTTACATAGCACGGGTGGTCTTTCCAGCAGCAGTTACATCGCTCGGGTGGTCTCTCCAGCAGCAGTCACATAGCTCGGGTGATCTCTCCAACAGTAGTTACACAGCTCGGGTGGTTTCTCCAGCAGTAGTTACATGGCTCGGGTGTTCTCTCCAGCAGTAGTTACATCGCTCGGATGGTCTATCCAGCAGTAGTTACATCGCTCGGATGAACTTTCCAGCGTCAATCCCATCGCTGAGGTGAACTCTCCAGCGATATACAGCTAAAGTGGATCCGGAGCATGTCATTTGGCTAAAGCAAAGCTCTTCAATCGGGGCGTGTGTGAAGGGCAAATGACAAGCATCCAGGGAAGGCGTCTAACACGAAGCTGACAAGCACTCGGCAAAGGCTGATGTATCCCTGTGTGCATATTCTTCTGGGCTGTCCCCCTGAATATATGGAGTGTGCTCATGAACAGAAAATAGGAAAAGGAATGAGAACACTCAATCCCGGCGTGAGAAATCCTGGCTTCTCTCTCAAACCCACACACACACAGATACACAAACACATGCTCACTCAATTACACACACAAACACGCTCACAAAAACACGCAGCCGTAGATTTTCACTTGATCTCACACTATTAAATTGTCAAACACAGTTTCTCAAATATATGCACTCTCTTGCCTGCTCTCAGTCACAGTATGATACACTCAAACTGGCCCTCATACACTCAGCCTCATACACACCCACTCACAGACTGATTTTCACTCACGCACTCAAATCCCAAGCTCACTCAATCTGACACTGTGAAAATGCCACGCATTCTCTCTCTCACAAAAACACACGCACACACACACACACACAACATCATAGACTGATGAACACTCACACTTTTACCCACAATCACACTCACACACACATTCTCTCTGACGCATTTTCACGAAATCTCATGCTCACACAATTCCACACTGTCCAAATCTCTCTCTCTATCTATTTCTCTCTCTCTCTCTTTCACTCGCACACACACAACATGCACACACTCACACAGGCAGACACTCACAGACACTCTGCATTCCACATTTTTTCTCTTACTGACACAGGCATTCACTCACTCCCTCACACACATTCACAGAAGCACTCACACATTAATCACAAGCACACACTTACTCCTTCACACAAGCACTCTCCCAGAATCAAATACTCATTCAATATCACACTGTCAAAATGCCACACATTCTCTTTCACCCTCACACACACACTTTCACTCACACAGACTCAGACTCACATGCACACAGACACAAACCAACATCCACACACACACAGATTCTGTCACACAGTCACAATATCATACAGTCAATGTCTCACACACGTTGACACTCTCACTCTCTATCTCTCACAAGCAGGCACACACACAGATTCACATACTTACTGACACACCCTCACAAAAACTTTTCAGCTCTCACAGTTGTACGCACTCACATATCACACTCACTCACAAACTCTTGCAGAGAAGCACTCATGCGCATCAACAGGCAATAGCAAAGACACATTCAGAAACACTCTCCCTCTCTAATACTCTCACTCACACGCACATTCACACATTCTCTCAAGCACTCTAAATGTCACACACCCTGCTGCCCCACCATACACAGAAACAAATTCGCGCAATCACGCACTCTTTCACACAATTACCAACTCACTTTCACAATCTCAAAATGACACACTCTTACGCACACACTATTAATGCCATCATACACTAACATAAACACAAATTTCCAGAATCACAAATAAACAAAATCATAGTCAAACTGACTCACAAGCTCTCCCTCGCATGCTCCCGTCACACACACACACACTCACAGGCTCTCAGATACAAAGAAATATATTTGCAACGCACTATCACACACACACAGATACACACTTGCTCAATCTTACCCTGTGTTTGTCTATGTGTGTGTGTGTGTGAGTTTGTGTGTTTTATGTGGATATGTTTTTTGTTTGTTTTTGTGTTTTATGCACGTTAACATCCCGAGCGTGTTGGAGTGAGTCTGCTGATGTGTGTGTATGTGTGTGAGGGTTTGTTTTCAGGTGGAAATTCAACCATGATTTTATTGGATGCCGGACAGACTCCAATACCCGAATGGCCACCTCATTGTCCCGATTACTTAATTCATTACTCACCTTAAGGATTTCTATTTGTACTAATCGGTGATAGTGCAATGGCGGGCGATGATCCCACAATCCCCCGCGGATGGGAAAGCCCTCTATCAGTGAGCAGGGCCGCACTGCACTCTGGGAGAGTGAACCGACTGCACATGCGCAAAAATACTGCCTGCTTAACAGGAAGCTGCTTCTCATTTACATTTAATTATTATCACTGTTATTATTATTTAGCTACTCGACGGGTCAGAGTTCCAGTTCCCTCTCAATTCTGAAGAGTCGAATCTTCCTATCTCTTTGTCGATTTAAAATAAATGCCTGCAATAAGACACTGAAGCCAGGAGGCCATTGCTGCCGACCTGTGGCCGGGGTAAGACAAAGAGCAGCGGTCGATGTAGCGGGTGGGCAACACTTAACAGTGGGAGGACCAGAGAGACACAGGAGGGCCAGGCGAAGTTTAGAGCGGCACGTAGCGGTTAGGAGGTGAAATGACTCCAAGCGCAGTGTCCCTCTTCATCAAGCCCAGTTCAGTTGGCAGAGGCAGGAGGAAATGTCTTCAAACATGAACTTCAGCTTCTCAACTCCAGAACAAAAAGAAACATTCAAGCTGCACAACATATTTACTCACCAATCCCCACACTATATCCGACCTTTTCACATCAACTGTGGTGTGAGATAGTTTAAGTCGTTTCCTGTTGAAGGATTTCAGATATCAAGTGCTATTAATGGCTTTAGAAATAGGAGCAGGAGAAGGATACTAGGGCCCTCGAGCCTACTCCGCCATTTAATAAGGACATCGCTGATCAGATTATGCGCTTAGCTCCAAACCTTTGCTCCATTTCCATATCTGTCCCCCTTTTCCCTCCGTTCCCTTGTCGATGAAATCTCTACCGAACTCAGCATTGAATATAATCAATGACCCGGATTCCACTGCTCACTGGGGAAGGAAATTAATGAATCTGGGAAACAAGGAATTCCTCATCATCTCCGTTACAAATGCTTGACTCATATTCTTTAATTGTGCCCCTAGTTCTGATTCCGGCACAAAGGGAAACATCCTCTCAGCAGACACCCGGTCAAAGCCTCTCGGAATTATACCTGTTCCAAGGCGACTCTGAAGTCCAATATGCACCAGTTCAAAGGGCTGAAAATTTGCTCATGAGAAAACGCCTTCATCACTGGAATCAGCATCTCTGAACTGCCTGCAGTGCAAACATTACCTTCGTTATGTCAGGAGACCAAAGTGAGTAGAGAAGATTAGACGAGAATGGATTCATCGATGAGGGACCTCCGTTAAGTGAATAGATTGGAGGAGCTGGCGTTGTTCTTGGAGAAGAGAAGCTTGCGAGACTAGGTAGAGATGACCTGAATTATGACTGATCGAGACAGAGTAGATAGTTATTCTTCTCGATGGCAGTAGGGCCGAGAATCAGTTGAGATTAGGTTAATGTGTTCGCCAATGAAGCAAAGGTGACATGAGGAAAACCACTTTGACACGGTAAGGAGATGAGGTCTCCAATGTTCTGTCCGAGAAAGAGATGGAGCAAAGTTTAATACTTTTTTCTGAGAGGAAATTGGATGGGAAGCTGAAGGGAAGATATTTGCTGGGTTTCGGGGAAAGGGTGGACAAGTGGCAGTAGTGCGATTGCTCCTGCACCGTACTTTCACTGGCTGGATGTGCTGAATGCCCTCCTTCTGTTCTGAAACCGTTCTATGATTCACACATAGAGCTGGGTATCAGTTATGCTGACTGCTCCGTGGAATCCACTGTTTAAATCTGATTTCTGCTCCAACACATCCGTGCTCACTTTAAGGGCAAATGATTGATGCTGCAATTTGAACAGCCCAAAGGGTGTGCTGAATCATCTCTGGAGTGAAGATTCCTCATCAAGTTTCACGTTCTAGTCGCCATATCTGGTTCCAAGCTGATGAAAGCTTTGGCACCTGCCAGTTCTGGCATGGTCCCTTGCACTGTTGGCATAACATAGTCAGTGCTCCTTATTGTTTGATTTAGGTCTTTGGGATCCAGGCAAATACTTACTCGTCCATTTGCCTTCTCTCTCAAGGCATTTCAATTTACCAATCCATAGGCTCAATGACTTGGGTAATTATTTTCTTCCCTTTATCTCTTGGAGCTCACGTTCAAGCTTTCTTTCAGCTCTATTGGTAATTTACATGGGGTATGAAGCAGTGATATTCCCTGGATCAATCATCATGTGATACGCAAAATATTCAGTGCATTCAGATATCTTATCTAAACTTTCTGAGTCCAATTGGACCAGATCTTTCTTTCATCTGCACGGAGGACGCTGTTTCAATGAATGTATTATTTTCAATCCTCAGTGACGCCTCATTCATTCCTAGATTTGCTGCGATCAGATACAGCTTTTCACAACTGCTCAGCCTCCGGATAGCAGGTCCATATATTTCAGTCGCATATAAAATTCAAATAACGTCACTTCGTTTTGGGCCCTTTCACTTTGCTCGTCCTCAGCTATGAAATATCAGTTCCACATTAGAACTTTAGAATAAGTTTCCTGGGTTTCATTGCATCTTTCTTGAGGGAACCATTCCCTTTCAAACTTTCAGAAAATATTTCCCGGTTTTAGCCTGAAGGATTTGATATTTCTTTGTGTTCTGGCATTATGCTTTGGATTAATGTTTGTGAGAGTATTTCCCATCTCATCCAGGTCTGAGTAGTTGTGTAAGTTACTTCTGTCCAGGAAAAGTCTCGTCTATAAATGTCATTCAGTTGTCTAGTTCCGATCTCGTATGTATCCTCAACCTCATGACCATTTCCTAGGGAATGGAGTTATTGATTTCTTCTCATCCACATTCACCCTGTTCCTCTGCCTCTGATAATTTGTTGACCTTGTTCTTTGTTTGCCCCCGTGCATCTGTTCCCAGTGATTGTGTTGTCCACAAGCTCCGCCTCCAAGTGTCTGTGGGCTCTGTTTGCCACCTGTTTCTGCAGGCAGGTACTACTGTGGGTCAAGATTTTATCCTCGCACTGTCAGTCATGATCATGATGACATTGGTCATTTAAAGTTGGAGTCATGGAGGGTTGTGGAAAACAATAATTTCCATCCCCACTTCCCAGACGGTTTATGGGTTGGCAAAGCTGGTGATCAATGAAGAGGAAACAGGTGCAAATCTGGTCCAATATGACAAAAATGCTAAAGCATCAATTGCCGTGGTGGCTCGGCATGTAGCCTTTGAGTTTGGGAAGATGGAAGTTCCTACCAGCAGGTGCAGGAAACATTTTATTGTATCTGGATCTGAAGTTGGAGTTGGAGAGATGAAAAAAAATGCTCCAGGGAGACAGATTATGGGAGTGGAGTCGAGTGACATGGTCACGGTTTCATTGACAGGTTAAATAGATCATTGTGACTTTTCAAGTGGTGGGTTGTGGTCCTGTAGGATGGCGATACCTTCGGATATACAAGTCATAAAATAATAGAGGCCTTCAGAACAGAATAAAAGACCTTCGGACCATCGAGTCTGCACCGGTCAAACAAGTAGCTGGTAATTCTAATCCGATTTGCCAGCACTAGGCACATAGCCTTGTATGCCAGGGCATCACAAGTGCACGTCCGTACACTTCGTTGATATTATGAGGGTTTCTGCCTCTACAACCCTTTCAGGCACTGAATTCCAGATTCCCACCACCCTCTGGGTGAAAAAACAATTCTTCCTCGCATCCCCTATAAACATCCTGCCCCTTACATTATATCTATGCCCGCTGGTAATTGATCCCTGCAACCAGTGGAAAACTTCCTTCCTGTCTACCCTATACACATCAATCATGCACCCCCCCCCCCCAACCCCCCACCCACCTGCCCTCAATCACCTCTGCTGCAGGGAAATTAACCTCAGTCTATCCAATGTCTCATCATAACTAAAACTCTCCGCCCCAGGCACACCCTGTTAAATCTCCTCTGCACTCTCTCATATACAACCACATCCTTCCTACAATGCGGACTGCAGAACTGCATGCAATACTCAAGCTGTGGCTTAGCCATTGTTTTATACAATTCCAGCATAACCTCCCTGCTCTAATATTCTATTCCTTGGGTAATAAAGGCAAGAATCCCATAGGCCCCCTTAACCAACTTATCTACATGCCCCGCTAACTTAAGGGACGGGTGGACATGCACACCAAGCTCCCTCTGATCCTCTATTGATCCCAGGGTCCTTTCATTCATCGTGCATTCCCGTGCACTGTTTGTCCTGCTGAAGTGCATCATCTTATACTTATCCAGATTAAGGTCTATATGCCACTGATCAGCCCATCTGACCAGTCCGTCTATATCCTCTTTTAATCTTAGGCTTTCCTCCTCACTATTTACCAACCCACCAATTTTCATGTCAGCTGCAACCGGCCAGCTGGATGGGCTCAATATTTTGTGACATGGAAGACACGATGGAAATCTCTCCAATGGTCTGAGTGCCCCCCGATTCGAGAATGAATCTACAGTGAGTTTCAAACAATTCCAGGCGAGGCATCCTCCATGCTCCGCAACAACAAACCAGGGAAATGATTCTTGTTATCATGTCCACGGACAGTCTATACATGGCCCAGCCAGAACTGCACACATTTTTGCGCCTTGGTGTTGAATTCGGCAAGATATGCAACAGTGCAGGGTTACTCGAACGATAGGCATTGCAGGAGATGTTGCATAGCCTGTGGCTCAGTTCCACATTCACACGTTGTTAGGCTGGTTGTATGTCCCCATTTGCTTAGTGACACCTTTGAAAGACCTAACTCTGTTAAGGCACTTCCAGGTTGCTCATTTGCAATTAGCTCCTGGGGGAAGGCTTTCATCCGGTAGGATTTCCATCGCTGCATTTTGTTCGAGACTGGCGAGCCGGTCTTTCCACAAGGCGATGCGGGCTTCAGATGGGGTTGATTGTAATGGAACAACACTGTTCATGAACCTCCTCGCTTACTTTAGGCGGCTGGGTGTAGGTGTATGACCATGTAGAGGGTGTCTCTCATCTGATGTTTGACAGAGTGGCTCTTTCTTGTTGGCTACCGTTCTTCTTGTATCAGGAGGAGTGATACCCGCCAGGATATACAGGCTCTTGGTGTTTGTTGGTATTAAACAACCTGTGATCAGTCAGCAGCTTGCATTCAGAACCACATCCATCTTCTTAGCTTGAGTAGATCTTTCCCATGCAGGGCAGGCATATTCGGCAGTGGAATAGCAAAGAGCAAGTGCACTGGTTCACTACGTTTTCCAGCTTGCTCCCCATTTTGTGTTAGTGAGCTTATTCAGGTTGTTGTTTTGTCCGCTCACTTTTGCCTTTGTTTTTTCAATGTGGTTCTTGAAGGTGAGGCATCTATCAAGTGTGACTAAGTAGATAGGGTGCTCGCAATCCGTTTGTGTTGCTCCACACCAGGTTACTTTAATCTGGCGTTTGGCTTCACGGTATCTGAGGTGGAATGCACAAACTTGTGTCTTTGATGGGTTTGTGCGAAGGTGGTTTTCTTCATAGTACGATCTTAGTCCCTCCAAGGCCTCAGAAAGCGTTTTCTCCACGGTGTTAAAATCAGTGCCTTTGGCAGTTGCACATAAATCATCAGCAGGTGTATAACGGCGTGTGACACCGTCTATAGTTTGAGCATTCGTGTAGATGTTGTACAGCAGCGGTGCAAGCATGCTTCCCTGAGGAAAACCATTCTTCTCAATACGCCACGTGCTGGACTACCCACCTAGTTCAACATCGACCTGGCGATTCTGAAGCATGCTTTTTAACAGTTCTGTTAAGTGAATATCTTTTGTCATCTCTAGGATCTTGCAGAGGAGACGTCTATGGTTCACTGTATCGGATGCTGCTGACTGGTCTACAAAAACAACACATGTTACCATCCCTTGCTCAAAACCATCTTCGATATGTTGTGTGAGGTTGAGCAGTTGGCTTGTTGTTGATTTGCTGGGGCGGAAACCTGCTAGCTCTGGAATGATCTTCCCATCTTCAGATGGTGGTATCCTATTGAGTATCAGGGATTTAAACAGCTTATTGGTGCGGCAAAGCAGTGAAATTGGCCGAAAACTCTTAGGATCTGAGGGATCTTTTCTGGGCTTTGATAGTTCTATTACCTGTCCCTTCTGCCAAATATTATGTTTCTTGTGTGTTGCCAGGCAGTGGTTGAACAATTGGAGGAGCCATTTAATTGCTTGTTGTCCAAAATGCTTTATCTGCTCCGTTGCTCTGTTTTCAAGACCAGGAAAATGAAGGAGGAGTATACACTGGTCACTGGCACCGAGGCACTATAGGAAAACAGTAAATTCCCAACTCAAAATGGTAACAGGGGACATCTCCACCCCTTCCGCCCCCACGCACCCCCACCCTCACACTGCCGCCCCCCAACAGCCATTGCTCGGTAACAGCGAGAGGGAAACTCATCAGCCCAGCTTTAGTTGTCGTAGCTGAACGGGAACCCGTTGGCAGCCACTGCCCCATTGTCCCACCATAGATAGGATTATAACAGATTCCATTCACCGACCACATGCTAATAGGCAAGCTGCCTTCCAGGTGGACTTGGGAGATTTTCAATGTCTCAGTCAGAGACTGAGACAAGAGCAACAAACGGGGCAACTCCTGGTGCTGGAGTGAAGGAACAGAGGAATGCCGCGCCAGATTGCGTGCCACACGTTGAAAGAGGTGAGGTAGATTCGTTTGTGCTAATGGGATGGAGGCTGCAGTCAGGCTGAGAGCAGTTAAAGACAGGCATCAAAATTCAGATGCTTTGGAGGAGGAAAGTCCTCCCATAGATGACTGGGACTTGCCGTGGAGACTCGCAACATTTCCACCTCTGGAGAAGTTGGCTGGTGTGAGGTAGAGCAGCTTTATGAGGTGGGCCAGGCTGATCCACAGCAAGATGGTTTCTCAAGCACTGGTGGGGTCGGGGGTTGTGGAATCTCCTGTTGGAGGTCTCCATGTGTCTGACACCATCGTGACTGTCCCATATCAGGCAGAGGAAACGGCTCCGTGTGACGGTGCTAGTGAGTTAGTGCTTCCTGCGGGTGTGGCCTCGTCCATTCCACCGACTGAAATGCAGGTCAAATGGAGGAAGATGATTCACTGCTCAGCAACACGGAGGCACCCACGGCACATAGTGAGTTCCCAACTGGAACCCGTGAAAAAAAATCCCTAAAGGAAATTTGGCGGAAATGCTGAAAATGATAGAAGTCGAACACCCCCTCCTTTGGACACAGAGACAAAGTATTACATCAACACTACTTTAACACATGTTTTGTCAAAATGGAGAATGACTATCCACTGAAAATCATTTCCCCAGCTCAAGAGAAACGTGAGGAATCCCATTCACCCACTGCACTCTCATACACACGCTGCATTGCAGATGACAGCGCAGGATTGTCAATGCCTGTGAGATATAGCAGATGAGGCAAAAATGTACCCGAAGGCTTGGGCACACCCTTTTGTGGGAGTGAAGTTACAAGATCGCGGAATATGTGCCACAGGTTAAGCCAGATTCGACCGTTTTTTTTTTGTTGCTGGTGGGCGGACGGGTTTGGGGGTTTGTGGGATGTGGATATGGCTGAAGCCAATATGGGAGAATCCACTGCCGGTCATCGACATTCGGCTGCCCCCTAGTTTGGCGTCTACAGCCCTGGACCGTACTGGCTGCTACTTTCACTTAATTGAAGAAGCGCTTGGAGTTGCACGGTGTCGCCGAAACCCACACAGGGACGGTGGTGGCGATATGCAGCTGGATAGCACAGCTTTGTGGGATGGCCATTCTGCAAGAAAGTATTCGAAATCCCCAGGTCTTCCTGTGCAGGCAATGTGCTTGTAAATGCAAATCAGCTTTTAACAACGCAGCAGTGAACATCTGAACCAGGTCTAAGGCATACTTGGTACACTGAGGGTTCAGTTGGTGTCTGTTCCTTTCCAGGGTATGAAACACTGGGTTCTACACGGTGTGACGATTTTGACCTCAGACACCACAGCTGCAGTTGTGTCCTGTTCCTTTCCCCGTCCATTCAGACATGTTCATCAAGCACGTATGAAAATCAATGGGAAAGGGGTAGAGACTGTGCAGTGAGTGCTTTTAAGAATCTGTTTGGAAAATCCGTGAGAAATATTATCCCTGGCAATGAGCTGCATGAGATTCTCATTAAAGACGAATTGGCAGGATCGTTCAACACATTCATCCCCCTAATAATCATCACACGACTTATTTATCTGAGTAACTTTCTTAATCGTTCTCTGCTTAATGATTTTGCTGCTGATACTGAATCACAGCAACAGAGTTTGAAACTCTGTCATGTGGGGCTTCAAGTGACAACTGCTAAAAAACAGTGATGCTGCTGTTGAATCAGCCAACTGTCATGACTCGTGGACGTTATAAGTTAATTACGATCTAAGATTTATCTTCCAATTAAAAGCAAGAAAATAATGTCCTGGAAGGGAGGACGGCGTGAAGTTGAATTGAACTCTTGCAGGAGATAGGGCATTGTGATCTGGTTGACATGGATATCTGGGGCCGAGGTTCAATCGTATTGAAAGTCAGTGCTGAGCTTTAACACCTTGAATCAAAGGAAGAAGTAACCTGTGCTTTGATGAGTACAGACTTGAAAATCTCAGAACCAGCCAGTCCGGAAGTGTCAGGGGAAAGAAGACCCACGGCAGTGGCTGCTATGCCATGCAGAAGAAAAGGACTGATTTTCCCATAATGACCAAGCAGATAGCTCGTTAGAACCACGGATTGGTAAGAGTTAAAGATGGTGGAACCGCCAGAGGGAATCTTCATTGCGAATTTCAGTCGATTGTGTTCAAAGGCTTGAATAGTAGAGACACGGTGAATAAGAGAAAAGGGTTCCTGTTGGAGTCGGAATGCGCCAGATGTTAAGGTTAGGGCTACATGACTACAGATAGTGTCTATAATGTCTCAACCCGGAGTGAGTTTTTCTTTTTAATTATGAAGTTAAAGCGGGTTATATTCCCTGTAATTTAATGTATTAGTTGCCTGCCCATCAATGTTTAGTCTTGGTTGATTTCAGTGAGCTTTGCAGAGCAAAAGTCTTAAAACGAGAAAACTCGTTTTGCATAATTTTGCAAGGTCACTTGGACTTCAGATCTCTTTCTAAACATTAGCAGACTTTGTGCAACAAAACACACAGACATATGGTTCAACAAATGTAGATAAATTGAGGATAGATTAATTCCCAACTTGATCTGTTCTGCTGGTCAGGGTAATGACAGAACATGCAGCCGACAGTCAGCTGCGAAATTTTCGCAAAGTTGTTTCTCATATCCGCAGAGCTCAAGACGATCAGGCAGTTACTATGGTCTCTTTCTTTACTGGACTGTTGAGAGCTCCGCTGGTTTCAGCGCTGCAGTTCATCACCACAGTGGTGAAAGTTTATTGAGGGATTTGCTGAACGCCTGTCCTGCTACCCAGTGGTTGTGTCAGAGACCTGGAAATGTCTGGCAGCGAAAATAATGTCTTGGAGAATGAAAGACACATTGAATGTCCTACTGGAGAATGATCAGAACTCAGATAAAATAACACTTGTGTAATTGTCTTGCCTGCATATCACGACAGTCAGGTTTAGATTCACGGACACGTTGAGTTCCTACACAACGGATGGCGAGTTATTCAATAATGAGCAACAGCAGCTCCGAGATCGAGCAGCGGAATTGTCAACCTTCCTCCTGGAACGTCCAAAATGTTTCCAAGTCCCCCGATGTGCCTGCAACCTGTTAGCATAGATGCAGAGTCAACTGCTGCTGTCCAGACACTGAATGAACGCGAAATCCCCAGGATACGAACCTCCTGCACCTCCTCCTCCTTCTTAAATCAATTCGTTCTGCTCCCAGAATGAGGTATAAATAAAGCCTTGGTGTATATAACAGGTTGTTCTACTGAAAATAACTATTGTGTGCACTGTAAAAAAATATATTTCCTGGTTATGTCAATACTGGTGGACCAGAGCCTGAGAGAGCCAGAGGATCTGACACATGCAGAACCACGGAATCAGACACTGGCAGAGCCAGGGGGTCTGATATTTTCTGAACCAGGGGATATGACAATGTCTCTACCTGAGGATCTGACATTGGCGGAATCAGTTGGTTTGACAATGATTGAATCAGGGGATCAGCCATCAGCGAAGTCATGGAATCAGTCAATCGCTGAACCAGGTATTTAGTGACTCGCTGAACGAGGGGTTCAGGCACTCGCTGAGCCAGAGGATCTGATAGTTGCTGAATAAGTGCCATAGAGTCACGAAGTCATAGTTGTGGACTTGTTAAGCGCAGGAACAGGACCTTCAGCCCATCGTGTTTCTGAGAGACACCTGCACCAATCTACTCTAATCGCATTTTCCATCACTGGGCACATAGCCGTGTATGCAATGAAGTTTCAAGTGCTCATCTAATTACTCCTCAAACGTAGTGAAGTTTCCGTCCTCTACCACCACCTCTGGCAGGGTGTTCCAGATACCAAACCCCTCTGGGTGTAAAAAAAAAATCCTCAAAACGCCTTACCTTAAATCTATGCCCCCTGGTTATTGACACATCATCTCAGGGCAAAGGATTCTTCTTACCTCCACAATCTATATCTCTCAAAGTTTTGCCTACTTCTGTCAGGTCCCCCCCTCATCATTTTCTGCTGTAATGAAAACAGCCCTAGCCTATCCAGCCTTTCTTCATAGCTGAAATTCTCAGCCCAGGCAACATCCTGCTGTATTTCCTCTGCATCATCTCCAGTGCAACCACATTCTTCCAATAGTTTGGCGACCAGAACTGCACACAGTACTCCATCTGTGACCCAAATATCGTTAAATAAAGCTCCAACATAATCTTCCCGATTCTAAATTCTATGACATAGATAATAAATGCACATATCCCGTAAGCCTTTCTAAGAACCTTATCTTCCTCAGTTGCTGCCTTCAGCGATCAATGGACATGTACACCAAGGTTCCTCCGATTCCCTGTTCTTCTGAGGGTTCTACTATTCACTGTGTATTGCTTTGCCGTGTTTGGCCTCCCAAAATGCATCAGCTCACATTTCTCAAAATTAAGTTCTATTTACCACCGCTCTGCCCGTCTTACCAACCCACCTATATCGTCCAGGAGTCTAAGGCTTTTCTCCTCACTAATTATGTCACCAGCAATTTGCAAAGCTACTGATCATAGCTTCTATATTCAAGTCCAAATCATTAATGTGCACTAAAAACAGCAAGGGTCCCAGCACAGATACCTGCGTATCGCCACTGGACAGTGGCTTCCAATCGCTAAATCAACCGTCGACTATCACCCTCTGCCATTGCCACGAATTTAAATTTTGAATCCAATTTGCCAAAGAGCCCTGGATCCCATGGGCACTTAACTTATTGACCTGGATCCCATGTGGGTCCTTGTCAAAAGCCTTACTGAAGTACATATGTTCACTACATCAACAGCACTACCCTCATCTACCCAACCAGCCAGCCCCTCGAAAAATTCAGTCAAAGGTGTTAGATATGACCTCCCTCTGGGAAAGCCATGCTGACTATCTCTGATTTACCCCTGCCTCTCCAAGTGGAGATAAATCTTGTCCCTCAAGACTTGTTTTTGTCAATAGTTTCCCTACCACTGATGTAAGACTCACTGGACTGTAATTACCAGGTTTATCACTGCAACCCTTCTTGTATAATGTTTTACATTCCCTGTCCTCCTCTTCACTGGCATCTCTCCTGTGGCCAAAGGGTTTTGAAAATTAGTGTCAGGGCCCTTGCAATCTCCTCCCTTGCCTCACATAGCACCCTGGGAAACACCTCATCTGGGCCTGGGGGTTTATCAATGTTCATTGCCGCTAACATCATTAACACCTCCTCGCTTCCAATGCCAAATTGTTCAGGTATATCACAGTTCCCCTCCCCTATCACTACATCTACGTCCGACCCCTCCCTTTTGTGAACACAAGCGAAAATTAATAATTCAAATCATCACTTACGTCCTTCACCTCCACGCACACATTGCCACTTTCGTCCATAATTAACCCTACTCTTTCCCTGGTTATCGTCATGCCCTTTATATATTTATAAGATGCCTTGTGATATCCTTTATCTTGTCCGTTATTCGCCCTCCTAGTTACTTTTTCTCAGTACCCCCTACACTTTCTACACTACTCTAGGACTTCCACTGTTTTCAGCCCTCTGTATCTGACATGAGCTTTCTTTATTTTGCTTATATCCCTTGACATCCAGAGTGCACTGACCTTGTTGGTCCTGCCCTTCACCTCTACGAGAATATGTTGACCCTGAAATCTTACTATTTCCTCTTTGTATGCCTCCCACTGGTTTGATGTAGACTTTCCAACAAGTAGCTGCTCCGAATACACTTTAGCCAGATCCTTTCTTGTCAATTTGAAATCGGCTTTCTCCAATTCATGACCTTTATTTCCGGTTTATCTTTGTCCTTTCCTATAATTACCTTAAATCTTACAGAGTTATGGTCACCATTTTGGAACTGCACCCCCACTGATTCTTTTACCACTTTCCCGGCTTCATTCCCTAAGACTCGTTACTGTCCCGCCCCCTCTCCTGTAGGAATTTATGCGTGCAGGCTCCAACAAGCTCTCCTGCATGCACTTTAAGATTTCTGTCACCATCCACCACCACCCCCAACCCGCTCCCTCTAAACATTCCACACTAACGCTATCCCCTTTATTAATGGGGAAGTTGAAATCCCGTACTAGTAGTGCCCTATTACATTTAATATTCTCTGAGATTTGACTAAATATCTGACCCTCTTCCCAAAAAGTCCCCGCCTCCCAAGCTCCCCCACTCCTACACCCTCCACCACCCCACATAACCCCTACCCACCCAGCATTCTTTCGGGGATGAGGCAGTCGCTGAAACAAAGGATCAGATACTGGCTGAACATGTGGATAAGGCACTGACTGAAACAGAGCACAAGGCACTGTATGCACCAATGGATCTCACCCTGTCAGGATCAGCAAACATGATACTCTCCCATCCAGATGATCTGATTGAACCAGAGCATCTGACACAGTCTGCACCGTTGGATCCCATTCTGCCTGAATGAGAGCGCCTGGCACTGAATGTAACAGTGGATCTCACTCTGTCTGGGCCATAAGATCTGGCATTTCCTGACATTTCGGATCCAGTGGATCTGATAGTGCCTGATCCAGTGTATCTGACACTGAAGCAGAGATGAGGCACTGGGTGAAACAGAATACAAGACACTGTATGTAACATTGAATCTCACCCTGTCCGATCCAGATTACCTGACACTATCTGAACTGGAAAACTTGACACTAACTGAAAAAGAGGATCTGGCCCTGCTGTAACCAGAGCATCTGACATTCTCTGAACCTGAGAAAATGACTCTGCCTGCTGTAGGGTATCTGACACTGTCTGAACCAAAGCACCTGACACTGCCATTAGCAGTGCCTGAACCAAAGTTTCTAACACAGACAGATACAGGAGATCAATCACAAATCGTTTCAATGTCTCGGGACTATCTGGAGCAGTGGACCACACTCTGTTTGAAGCAGAAGGTCTGAAACTGTCTGCTTCAGTTGACATGACATAGCCTGAACCATGGAATCTGACACTGTCCGATCTACTGGACCTGTCACGATCTGGATCACTGGGTATCACTCTGTCTGAGCCAGATGATCGGACACTGTCTGTTCCAGAGGATCTTACACTGTCTGATGCAGTGGACCTGACACTATCAGAAACGTTAGGCCTGACGCAATTGGATACAATGGATCTCACTCGCTCTGCTCCAATGGATCTGACATTTCCTGAAACAGTGAATCTGGCACTATGTGATCCAATGGATCTCATTCTGTCTGATCCGGTGGATCTGTGTCTCTATAAACTCTTCAATATAATATTTTCCACAATGGTTTAATCTATGGACAACCTAGTGCCTCCCACGACATCCTTGCACAGTTAGTGGGAAAGCGTGTTCAGGATGCCGGAAACAGTCCAGTGAGTGAGTGAATTGAGAGCCCGGATTAAACTTTATGCTGGGGATACCTGAGGACTCTTTAACCAAAAATAAAAATACCTGGAAAAACTCAGCACGTCTGACAGCATCTGCAGAGATGAACACAGTTAACCCTTCAAGTCGGTATGACTCTTCAACAGAACTAAGGAAAAAGAGAAAGGAGCTGCAATAGAAGCTGGTTGAAGGGGGGGTGGAACAAATAGAGCTGGATAGAGGGCCAGTGAGAGGTGGAGATAGCCAAAAGATGTCATTGACAAAAGGACAAAGAAGAGTTGACGGTGGTGATATTTTCAAAGAAATGTGCTAATATGTGACATTATGGGTACAAAGCAGGACGAGCAAGGTACAGCTATCCCTAGTGGGGGTGAGGTGAGGGGATGGGATCGAAAGAGGCTAAAAGGTTGAGATAAAACAATGGATTTAAATACATTTAAAAACAATGGAAAAAGGTGGGTAAATAAAAATCTGTATAAATTATTGGGAAAAAAGGGCGGATCGGAAAGGGGGTGGGGATGGAGGAGCGAGTTCATGATGTAAAGTTGTTGTTTTTCTATTTTTCCTTAGTTCTGTTGAATAGTCGTACGGACTTGAAACGTTAACTGTGTTCCTCTCCGCAGATGCTGTCAGACCTGCTGAGTTTTTCCAGGAATGTTTATTTTTGTTTTGAATTTCCAGCATCCGCTGGTTTTTCCTTTCACCGGAGGACTCATGTCCCAGAGGAGAGCAAGGGCAAGGAAGGAGAGGGCGAGGGCGGGGACAGGGGGAGCGCGGCGTGAAGAACAGGCGAATGCGCTGCATGGGCGTGGACCGTCCTCGGGCTCTGGGGGTGGGGAGTAGCAGCGGAATAATGAGGGTGAAGGGCGGGATTAGAGACAGCGACCCGGTGAGCTCGCAGAAGTTCTTTCTGTACCGGAGGGTGTTGGAAGGAAGACAAAGCGCATGTGCCGTGGTTGAGGAGGCGGGAAAGTGTCAACATCGTTGGACGAATGCGGCTGGATTGCGCGTGCTTGACCGGTAACAGTGGGACTGCGCATGCCAGGATGCGGGTGGCGGGAAGAGCAGCGCGAGATAGTCGATTCAAAAATAAACGGTAGGGCAGCGACCGCGCCTGCGCAAGAGCGGGAGATCCAACCCTCCCACAGAGATCAACTAGAGATGGATTCCACACTGGGGCTGTGTCAGAGATCAACTAGAGAGGGATTCCACACTGGGGCTTTGTCAGAGATCAACTAGAGAGGGATTCCACACTGCGGCTGTGTAAGAGATCAACTAGAGAGGGATTCCACACTGGGGCTGTGACAGAGATTAACTAGAGAGGAATCTCACGCTGGGGCTGTGTCAGAGATCAACTAGAGAGGGATCTCACACTGGGGCTGTGTCAGAGATCAACTAGAGAGGGATCTCACACTAGGACTGTGTCAGAGATCAACTAGAGTAGGATCTCACACTGGGACTGTGTCAGAGATCAACTAGAGAAGGATCTCACACTGGGGCTGTGTCAGAGATCAACTAGAGCGAGATCTCACACTGGGACTGTGTCAGAGATCAACTAGAGAAGGATCTCACACTGGGGCTGTGTCAGAGATCAACTAGAGCGAGATCTCACACTGGGACTGTGTCAGAGATCAACTAGAGAGGGATCTCACACTGGGGCTGTGTCAGAGATCAACCAGAGAGGGATTCCACACTGGGGCTGTGTCAGAGATCAACTAGAGACGGATTCCACTTTGGGGCTGTTTCAGAGACCAAATAGAGAGGGATTCCACACTGGGGCTGTGTCAGAGATCAACTAGAGGGGGATTCCACACTGGGGCTGTGTCAGAGATCAACTAGAGAGGGATCTCACACTGGGGCTGTGTCAGAGATCAAATAGAGAGGGGTTCCACACTGGGACTATGTCAGAGATCAACTAGAGAGGGATCTCACACTAGGACTGTGTCAGAGATCAACTAGAGTAGGATCTCACACTGGGACTGTGTCAGAGATCAACTAGAGAAGGATCTCACACTGGGGCTGTGTTAGAGATCAACTAGAGCGAGATCTCACACTGGGACTGTGTCAGAGATCAACTAGAGAGGGATCTCACACTGGGGCTGTGTCAGAGATCAACCAGAGAGGGATTCCACACTGGGGCTGTGTCAGAGATCAACTAGAGACGGATTCCACTTTGGGGCTGTTTCAGAGACCAAATAGAGAGGGGTTCCACACTGGGACTATGTCAGAGATCAACTAGAGAGGGATTCCACACGGGTTTTGTCAGAGATCAACTAGAGATGGATTCCAAACTGGGGATGTGTCAGCAATCATCCAAGAGGGATTCCAAACTGGGGCTGACTTTGAGATCAACCAGAAAGGGGTTCCACACTGGGATTGTGTCAGAGACCAACTAGAGAGGGATTCCACACTGCGGCTGTCAGAGATCAGCTGGAGCGGGATCTCACACTCGGGCTGGGTCAGAGATCAACCAGAGAAGGATTCCACAATGGGGCTTTGTCAGAAATCAACTAGAGAGGATTTCCACACTGGGACTATGTCAGAGATCAACCAGAGAGGGATCTCACCCTGAGGCTGTGTCAGAGATTCACTAGAGAGTGATTCCACTGTGCAATGCCTCCTTGTCCTGCCTGTACACTAAGCCACTTTCATCCTTACTCGCACTTACCCGCGTACAGTTTACTCTGTTCTAATCCTCATCACCCTAAGCGCGGGTAACTCATTCTTTGCCCTGTCCGCTTCATAATTCACGGCCTCACACTCCCTGTACACTTTACATCATGGATGTGCATCTGTCTCACTCTGTGCCTCAACACTTACTTCTAGGAATAGAAGGCTTAGGAGCAGGAGTAGGCTATTCGGCCCTTCGAGTCTGATCCTCCAATCGATAAGATCATGCCTGATCTGACAGTGGCCTCAACCCCACCTTCTTGTCCGCCATTCCCCGCAACACTTGACTGTCTTCTCCATCAAGAATCCATCTTCAATAAATTCAATGATGCAGCCTCCAATGCTTTCCGAGAAAGAGTTTTGGTGTCCTCAGCTATTCTGAGGCCCCATGCCCTTCCTCCTCATTATTGCGAATCACACTGCACCTTCACTCATTCCGATACCTCATCATTCGAAACTCCAAGCCCTCTTTACCCCGTTGCCCTCATCATTCAGTTCCTTATTTAAATCATTCTTGGGATGTGGGCATCGCTGGCTAGGCCAGCATTTGTTGCCCATCCCTAAGGGCCTCTTGTGAAGGTGGTGGTGTGCTGTCTTCATGAACCGATGCAGATCATGTGGTGTAGGTACACCCACAGTGCTGTTAGGTTGGGAGTTCCAGGATTTTGACCCAGTGAAAGTGATGGCACGGCCGATATACAAAGAAAAGTACAGCACAGGAACAAACAGGCCCTTCGGCCCTCCAAGACTGCGCCAATCATATTGCCCATCAACTAAAAAATATATTTCCAAGCCAGGATTGTGTGTGGCTTGGAGAGGACCTTCCAGGTTGTGGCGTTCCCCTATGTCTGCTTCCCTTGTCCTTCTATGTGGTAAAGGTCACAGGTTTGGGTGTTGCTGCCGAAGCAGCCTTGCTGAGTTTCTGCAGTGCATCTTGTAGATGGTAAGCACTGCTGCCACATTGCATCGCTGGTGGATGGAGTGAATGTTTGTGGATGGCGTGCAAATCACGCAGACTGCTTTGTCCCTCACGGTTTCAAACTTCCTAAATGTTGTTGGAGCTGCATTCATCCAGGCAAATGGAGAGTATTTCATCACACTCCTGACTTGTGCTTTGTAGATGCTGTTTACACTTTGGAGAGCCAGGAAGTGGGTTACTCTCTGCCGAATTCAAAACCTCTGACCTGCTCTTGTAGCCAAAGTATTTATATGGCTGGTGCAGTTCAGTTTCTGGTTAATTGTAACCCCTGGGATGTTGATAGTGGGGGAAGCTGTGTTCAATTTTGTCTACAACACTTTGGGAAGAATGTGAAGATTGCAGAGAGAGAGAGAGAGCAGAAAAGAGTCATGAGAATGGCTCCACGGTGAGGAGCTTCAGTTATGTAGCTGGATTGGAGAAGTTGGGATTGTTCTCCTTGGAGAATAGAAGGCTGAGAGGAGATTTGATTGAGGTGTTCGCAATCATGAGGGGTCTGGACAGGGTTAATTGGGAAAAGCTGTTCCCATTGGCGGAAGGATTGGCAACCAGAGGGACACAGATTTATGGCGATTGGCAAAAGAAACAAAGGAGATGTGAGGAGAAACTTTTTCATGCAGCGAGTGGTTAGGATCTGGACCGAGCTGCCTGAGTGTGTGGTGGAGGTAGGTTAGATCTAGGCTTTAAAGAAGGAATTGGATTATTATTTGAAGAGAAGAAAATTGCAGAGCTACAATGAAAGGGCAGGGAGAGTGGGGCTAGCTGGGTTGTTCTTGTAGAGAGCCAGCATGGACAAAACAGGCAGAATGGCCTCCTTCTGTTTCTCTTCCTGGATATCGTGGATCATTAGTTCAGGGCACTGGATAACTATTGCAGTAACGTAACCGCATGCGACTGTACACCAGAAATGTGACACTTTTTGTTCACTCCTCCCACGCCCTCTCACATTTATGGCCTCAGTCGCACCAGCTGCCCTTTCTCCTCGTTCCATCCCAACCAATCACTTTAGGAGTCTCCTCGGCTGTGCGGCATGTGGCACTGAAGGAAGGAGGGAACAGGGAGCAAGGCACAAGCGTATTGGCAGCAACCGGTACTGCAAGCAGGCATGCTGGCTGAAACCCGGCAGGGATTCGAGAGGCACACAGGCACACAAGACCGAGCTGGGCACGCCTGCGCAGTGGACACTCACCATCTTGCTGAACTGCTCCCGTTGCGTATGGAGACATCGACGCCCTCACTCCTCCCGTGGGGCAGCTACACTTGGTCACGCCCACTCTTACAGCACGGCTTTTTATTTGTCACTGGCAATAATCCTCGCAGTCAGCTCGATTCTGATTGGCTGCTGAGCGAATGAGTGGCAAAAAAATACAGCAATCAATCACTGATGTATCCAGGCAACCAGTGTTATAATCAATGATAACGCAACACATATGGAAAAAGGAATTAGGGTCAGGAGTATCGCCTTTGTGCCTGCTCCTGTCATTCAACAGTACCTGATTGTGGCACAACTCTACATTTCCGCCTCCCACCGATAAGGTTTGACTTCCTTGTTAGTGAAGAGTCTATTAAGCTCTCACTGAAACATATTCAATGAGCCAGACTCCACCGCTCACTGTGGAAGAGAATTCCAAGAACTAACCACCCTCTGAAAGAAAAAAAAAATCTACTCATCTCCGTCTTTAATCTGATATCCCTGTTTTATTAACTATGCACACTATGTCTATTCTCTCAAGGGGAAACATCCTCTCAACAATCACTCTATCAAGACAATCTAAATCTTACATGTTTCAATAAGATCACCTCTCATTCTTCTAAACGCCAATGGATACAGGCCCAAGCTGTCCAAAATTACCACAGTAATAACTGGCAGTATGCTTGAAAGGAAGATGGGAGCCCATTGTTGGGGGTTGGTGTGACCTCAGCAACAAGATTTTGGTTTGGTCAATGTTGGCTTGACAAAGCCCAATACATGACTGAGGACTGTTTCTTCATTGAGACACAGAAGGGACTCATAGGCGCTGCTTCACCCACCATTATATTGTCGCAACACAGTCCCGACATGACACTTATTCCCACTGAGATCTTTTCATAAAGGCAAGATACAAAATTTCACCTCTCAACAAGCCCAAGATTTCCATTAACTGCACCTACCACATAGTGCCGTAGAATGTAATGCACCCATTGCTCTGTTTCAAAGGATTACAGAGGATTCATAGCACTAGAGCAGGCTATTCATCCCCTCTGCTCCTTGCCTGTATTCCTGCCCCACACCAGTCTCCACCCATCCACACTTCATCTCTCCACATCCTCATATCCTTCTATTCATTTCTCCCTCACTTGTTTGTCCAGATTCACCCACCCCTCCCTTAAATGTACCGACACGATTCAGTTCAACCCGTGGAAGTGAGTTCCACATTCTCACCGCTCTCTGAGTAAAGCAGTTTCCCCTGAATTCCCCAATTGGACTTAATAGTATATGATATTTATGGCCTCCTCATGTTCTGCTTTCTTTACCACAGCAACCCCCCTCCCCCAGGGCACAAGTGGATACATCTTGCTTAAGTCTACCCTGTTGAAATTCTAGCTGTCCTTTTCTGGGATCACCCATCAATCTTTGTGTTTCCCACCTCATTGAGAATACCCAAGAAGACAGCCACGAAATACATGACAGCATGAACAAACTTGCAGAATGTGCATGCAAATGGCAACTGAAGTTCAATGTAGATATGGATAGAGGATTGCAACTGGAAGGCGCCACCACTCCTTCACAATTAAGACTCGTAACTGGCCATAGAGTAAAGGAATCTCGGGTTACAGATTCCCAATACATTAACAGTGGCAACACGGGTCAGCAAAGCTACAATAATCACAAACAAAGCTTTGGGGTTGATAATTTGTGAAGTACAAATGAAAAGTAGAGTAGGTGTTTGGAACTTATATAGAACCTTGGTTAGTCCTCACTGGAGTATTCTGCACAATTCCAGTTTCCACATCAAACTCGGAATACTGGGCACAGGTCTGGGCTCCATGTCAGTGGTTTGATTGTTCCTGTGGCTCTATCCCCAGCCTCCTGCATAGGGTGTACAAGATCCCAGCTTCCCAGGTTTGAAACTGCATGGTGGAGCGCTCAAAGAAGCTCAGCAAGACCGAGGGGCCTTACCTGTTCCCTGCTCCACCTTTTGGCTGCAGAGCTAATCGGGCATCCATCCCCAGGAGTGCAGTCGGTAATCGGAATTGCTTCGAAATTGCTCCGTTTCAGCAGGCATTCTTGCTCATGGGTACTGACACTCCATCTTGCAATGGCACAGCGCCAAGGTTCTGTTGCTGAGATTCTTTCTTACTGTGCCTGCGGGGTGTTCAATATCCTCCTCCTGCAGCTCACCTGTCCCTTTTACAGCAAGGATTTTTTTCCCCACAGGCTCTAATTGGGAACTGAATGTCTGTCGTGAATGTCTCTGTGTTTAACCAGTCTGTCCTCTTCCTCCATTATACCTGCACTGCTATTGGGTGGACATGGAGAAGTCATCGCGTGATGCTCCAAACTAGCTTGGACTGACATCCAGATTAGTTTCCCTACTTGGTAGACGATCACTGCTGTCAGAAGGCCTCACGTCTGGTGTTTTCCCAGTGGTTGTAAAACCACCTTGACGTGGTGTATCCTGGCCTATTGCAGCGTGCTGCCCCACTGTCCAGGGATAGAAACTTCCACACGTGCTGGGGAATTAGTGGGGGAGGGGGGTCGGTCACCAAATCATCGGTTGTAGGGTGGCCCTGCTCAAATTCAGCCATATCTTAATCCCTATCGGTAGACATTTACAGCTTGCTGGCAGCCAGACCCCTACCAGCGATTGGGCCACTAGCCTCGTGAGTGTTAGCAGATGCCACTGAATCAGCGATCGGTGCTCCTGTGTACCTTAAATCTCCGTGGGAGGACGTGCCAAGCTCGTTGGGCACATATCTGCCTCATCCCCTGGGTCACAGAGACTATGAGGAACCTGTGAGACCATCTAACAGGCCGCTTGTATGTCCGACCCAGTCTAATAGGTCGTAACGCATCTTTTGAAAAGTCATCATGATCCGATTCGTTGTCCAGCTCACATGGTTCGCCTCGCTCAGTTGGGCTCGATGCTGCGCCTGGGCACTTCTCTTCTCCTCAGCGTCAGATCGCGTTAACACAACGGTGACTTCCACCTGCTTGGCGGGAACTTCCATCTTCCTGATGTCTGGTGCTGCCTCCTCAGGCGCCATGGCAGTTGTGTTCTTCACCTCGGTGTCGCGTTCGGCCGGACTTCCCCCTGGCTCCGTTTTCATTGACCACCGGCCTTTCCAGATCATTGACCGATGGGGAAACAGAGACGGAATTTATTTACACCCAAAACCAACCCATGTCCTCAAAAACAAAAAGTTAATCAATCTTGACATAACCCTTGATAACAGTGGTTGTGGGGTCGGTGATGCGGGGGGCAGTGCTGATGGGGAAAATGCAATACGCACCCGCAGTAGCTGCTGCCGCTGTAGACAGTTGGCAGGTAGAACTTCGATACAATGGTAAACAATCAGTGAACTGGTGTAACTATAGAAGCGGGAGATGCAGGTTGGTGTCGGCACACATGCCGGGTGCTATGACAACACGGGACTATGTCACAATGGCTTTGCGCTGGACAGTGTGACGTCAGCACGAATCACATTTCCCCAATTTCAAGTCTTGAGTGAAGAGCCAGGGATCAAAGTGAAGGATTCTGCAAATGGAAAAATATAAATAAAGTTTTGCATTTCTTCAGCGACTTTCACCATTTCAGAATGTCCCCAAAGGAAAACAAATGGATTCCTTCTTAATGAGTAGTCACTGTGGTAACGTAGGGCTGCAGTGCAACCGGGTTGCAAGGAATGGCTTTGGAGACAAGCTAAATCTAAGCCTTTAATACAGTCGGGTATTTGAGGAGGAAATTCTTCACTCAGAAAGCGGTGGGAATGTGGAACTATCTCCCAAAGGGTTTGGAGGAGGTGAATGGTGACGATGAACTTAAGGGGGGTGCGGTGTGGGGGAGCTGGAATAACGCATCAGGCAGAAAGGAAGAGAAGGATACGAGAATGCGGGGGATGAAGTAGTGGTTGGGAGAAGGCTGGTGTGGGAAGGATCACAGGTATGGAGCAGAGATGCCGAAAGGCCTGCATCTCTGCTGCCAACCCTGTGTAATTCTACGAAATAGATCAGTGGCATCATGAATTATCTCTCCGATACAAAAGCACCGCGCCTTTGCTTCACCACACTCCGTTCAATCACCCCCTCTAATTGAATGTAGACACCCCCTCGTGTGGCATCCCTCTCCATTTCATCTCTGATACATCCCCCATACTCGATCACTCTCCAGTTGACCCCAGAGACTCCCCAATGTGGGATCCCTCTCCAGCGTATCAGAGAAACTCCTCAGTGCAAGACCCCTCTCGAGTTGATCCCTGACATCTCCCAATCTGAGGCCCTGCCCTAGTTGATCTCTGACTCCCCACAATGTGGGTTCACACTCTCGTTGATCAGAGGCATCCCCAATAATGCATCCCTCTCTACTTGATTTCAGGCACCCGCTAGTGTGGCATCCCTCTCTCGGTAATCTCTGATAACACCCCCACCGTGTGGGATCATTCTCCAGCTGATTTCAGCCACTCCCTATTTTGGGAACACTTTCTGGTTGATCTCGGAGACTGCACAGTGTGGGATCACCCTCCAGTTGATCACAGACACTCTGCAGTTCAAGAACACTCTGTAGTTGACCTATGAAACCTCCCAATCTGGGGCACCGCCCTAGTTGACCACTGGCTCCCAACAATGTGGGTTCACTGACGAGTTGATAAGAGACATTCGCAGTGTGGAATCCCTGACTATCTGATTTCTGACAAAGCTCCAAGGTGGAATCCCTCTGTAATTGGTCTCTGACAGACCCCGGTGTGGAATCCTTCTCTAGCTGATCTCTAACACAGCCTCAGTGTGGAATCCCTCAGTAACCGATCTCTGATACAGCCCCAGTGTGAAACCCCTCTCTGGTTGATCTCTGATACAACCCCTGTGTGGAATCCCTCTGTAGTTGATCTCTGACACAGCCCCAGTGTGGAATCTCTCTCTAGCCGATCTCTGACACAGTCCCAGTTTGGAATCTCTCTCTAGTTGATCAATGACACAGCCCCAGTTTTGAATCCCTCTCTAGTTGATATCTGACACAGCCACAGTGTGAGATCCCTCTCTAGTTGATCTCTGACACAGTCCCAGTTTGGAATCTCTCTCTAGTTGATCTCTGACACAGCCGCAGTGTGAGATCCCTCTCTAGTTGATCTCTGACACAGCCCCAGTGTGAGATCCATCTCTAGTTGATCTCAGTGGAAGGGTTGGATCTCCAGCTCTTGCGCAGGCGCGGTCGCTGCCCGACCTTTTATGTTTCAATCGACAATCTCGCGCTGCTCTTCCCACCACCCGCATCCGGGCATGCGCAGTCCCACTGATACCGGTCAAGCACGCCCAGTCCGGCCGCATTCCTCCACGATGTTGACACAGTCCCACATACTCAACCACCGCGCACGTGCATTGTCTTCCTTCCAACACCCTCGATGGAAAGGCCTTCCGCGAGCTCACCGGTTCACTGTCTCCAATCCCGCCCTTCACCCTCAATTTCCTGCTGCTCCTCCACTTCCCCACAGCCCGACGATGGTCCGCGCCCGTGCAGCACAATCGTCTGTTCTTCGCGCCGCGCTCCCCTCACCACGCGCCCCGACCGGCCCTTCCCTTCCTCATCCGCAAATGCGCCAAGCGTCCCCCACCCCCCCCGCCTCCATAAATGTGTGCCGCGTTCCGCCTTCCCCAACGGTTTTGCGCACGCATCCAACATTCCTTCCCGGATCTGCGCATGCGTTGCCATTCGCACCTCCCCCTCTCCCCATAATCCTCCCTCCGCACAAGCGCTCTCCACTCTGGGACATGAGTCCTCAGGTGAAAGGAAGAAACTGAGGGTGCTGGAAATCCAAAACAAAAATAAAAATACCTGGAAAAACTCAGGTCTGACACCATCTGCGGAGAGGAACACAGATAACGTTTTGGGTCCGTATGACTATTCAACAGAACTAAGGAAAAATAGAAAAAAAACAACTTTACATCATGAACTCTCTCCTCCATCCCCACCCCCTTTCCGATCCCCCCTTTTTTCCCAATAATTTATATGGATTTTTCTTTTCCTACCTTTTTTGCATTGTTTTTAAATGTATTTGCATCCATTTTTTTACCTCGACCGTTTAGTCTATTTCGATTCCTTCCGCCCACCCCACCCCCCACTAGGGTTATATGTGCCCTGCCCGTCCTGCTTTCTACCCTTAATGTCACCTATTAGCACATTTCTTACATAATATCACAACTGTCAACATCTCTTTGTCCTTTTGTATATGACATCTTTTAGCTATCTCCACCTATCACTGGCCCTCTGTCTAGATCTACTTGTCCCACACCACCTTAAACCAGCTCCTATTGCATCTCCTTTCTCTTTTTACTTAGTTCTGTTGAAGAGTCATATGGACTTGAAGCGTTAACTGTGTTCATCTCTGCAAATGCTGTCAGACCTGCTGAGTTTTCCCAGGTATCTTTATTTTTGGTTAAAGAGTCCTCAGGTATCGCCAGCATAAAGTTTAATCCGGGCTCTCAATTCACTCACTCACTGGACTGTTTCCAGCATCCTGAACACGCCTTCCGACTAACTGTGCAAGGATGACGTGGGAGGCACTAGGTTGTCCATGGATTAAACCATTATGGAAAATATTATATAAAACAGTTTATAGAGACTCAGATCCACCGGATCAGACAAAATGAGATCCTTTGGATCACATAGTGCCAGATCCACAGTTTCAGGAAATGTCAGCTCCATTGGAGCAGTGCGAGTGAGATCCATTGTGTCCAATTGCTTCAGGCCTAGCGTTTCTGATAGTGTCAGGTCCACTGGATCAGACAGTGTAAGATCCTCTGGAACAGACAGTGTCAGATCATCTGGCTCAGACAGAGTGATACCCAGTGATCCAGATCGTGCCAAGTCCAATAGATCGGACAGTGTCAGATTCCATCGTTCAGATTGTGTCATGTCAACTGGAGCAGGCAGTTTCAGACCTTCTTGTTCACACAGAGTGTGGTCCGCTGCTCCAGATAGTGCCAAACCATTGCAATAATTAGTGATAGATCTCCTGTATCAGACTGCGTTAGGACCTTTGGTTCAGGCAGTGCAACAGGCAGTGTCAGGTGCTTTGGTTCAGACAGTGTCAGATACCCTACAGCAGCCAGTGTCATTTTCTAAGGTTCAGAGAATGTCAGATGCTCCGGTTACAGCAGGGCCAGATCCTCTTTTTCAGTTAGTGTCAGGCTTTCCAGTTCAGATAGTGTCAGGTAATCTGGATCGGACAGCGTGAGATTCAATGGTACAGAAAGTGTATTGTGTTCCGTTTCACCCAGTGCCTCATCCTCTGCTTCAGTGTCAGATCCACTGGATCAGGCACTATTAGATCCACTGGATCCGAAGTGTCAGAAAATGTCAGATCCTATGTCCCAGACAGAGTGATATCCATTGTTACAGTCAGTGCCAGGTGCTCTGATTCAGACCGAATGGGATCCAACGGTGCAGACTTTGCCAGATGCTGTGGTTCAAGTCAGATCCTCTGTATCGGAGAGCATCATATTCGCTGAACCTGACAGGGTGAGATCCAATGGTGCATACACTGCGTTGTACACTGATTCAGAAAATGTCTCATCCTCATGTTCAGCAAGTATCCGATCTTTGTTTCAGCGAAGGCCTCATCCCCGAAACAGTGTTGGGTGGGTTGGGGGGTATGTGGGGTGTGGTGGGGGAGGAGGGGAGTTGTTTGGAAGAGGGTCAGATATGTAGGCAAATCTCAGAGAATATTAAATGTAACGGGGCAATACCAGTTTGGGATTTCAACTTCCCCAATATTAATGGGGATAGTGTTAGTGTGGAATGCTTATAGGGAGCAGGTTGGTTTGGGGGGCGGGGGGGGGGGGGGGGATTCGTGGACGGTGACGGTAATCTTACAGTGCATGCAGGAGAGCTTTTTTGACCCTGCACGCATCAATTCCTACAAGAGAGAGGGCGGCACTGGACTGAGTCTTAGGGAATAAGGCCGGGCAAGTGGTAAAAGTGTCAATGCGGGAGGTGTTCCAAAATAATGACCATAACTCTGTAAGATTTATGGTAATTATAGGAAAGGACAAAGATAGACCGGAAATAAAGGTCATGAATTGGAGAAGGCCGATTTCAAATTGACAAGACAGGATCTGGCCAAAGTGTATTCGGAGCAGCTACTTGTTGGAAAGCCTACATCAAAATAGGGAGTGGCATACAAAGAGGAAATAGTAAAATTTCAGGGCCAACATATTCCCGTAGAGGTGAAGGACAGGACCAACAAGGTCAGTGCACTCAGGATGTCAAGGGATATAAGCAAAATAAGAAAGCTCATGTCTGATACAGAGTGCTTAAAACAGTGGAAGCCCTAGAGTAGTTTAGAAAGTGTAGGGGGTACTGAAAAAGTAATGAGGAGGGCGAAAGAGGAGCAAGATAAAGGAAAATCACAAGGCATCTTATAAATATATTAAGGGCAAGAGGATAACCAGGGAACGAGTAGGTTGCATTCTGGACCAAAGTGGCAATGTGTGCGTGGAGGTGAAGGACGAAAGTGTTGTTTTGAATTATTAATTTTCACTTGTGTTCACAAAAGGGAGGGGTCAGACGTAGGTGTAATGATCGGGGAGGGGGACTGTGAAACATTTGAACAAATTGGCATTGGAAGCGAGAAGTTGTTATGATTTAGCGGGAATGAATATTGATAAACCCCCAGGCCCAGATGAGATGTATCCCAGGGTGCTCTATGAGGCAAGGGGGGAGATTGCAAGGGCCCTGACACTAATTTTCAAAACCCTTTGGCCACAGGACAGGTGCCAGAGGACTGTAGGACAGAGAATGTAAAACATTATTCAAAAAGTGTTGCAGTGATAAACCTGGTAATTACAGTCCAGTGAGTCTTACATCAGTCCTTGGGAAACTATTGACAAAGACAAGTCTGAAGGACAGGATTAAACTCCACTTGGAGAGGTAGGGGTTAATCAGATATAATCAGCATGGCTTTCTCAGAGGGAGGTCATATCTAACACATTTGACTGAATTTTTCGAGGGGCTGGCTGGTTGTGTAGATGAGGGTAGTGCTGTTGATGTAGTGAACATGTACTTCAGTAAGGCTTTTGACAAGGACACATTTGGGATCCAGGTCAATAAGTTAAGTGCCCATGGGATCCAGGGCAATTTGGCAAATTGGAGCCAAAATTTACTTTGTGGCAATGGCAGAGGGTGATGTTCGAAGGTTGCTTTAACGATTGGAAGCCTCTGACCAGTGGCGAAACGCAGGGATCGGTGCTGGGAGCCCTGCTGTCTTTAGTGCACATTAATGATTTGCATATGAATATAGAAGCTATGATCAGTAGCTTTGCAGATTAGTGGTGACGTAATTAGTTAGGAGGAAAGCCTTAGAGTCCTTGACGATATAGGTGGGCTAGTAAGACGGGCAGAGCGGTGGTAAATGGAACTTAATCCTGAGAAATGTGAGCTGATGCATTTTGGGAGGCCAAACACGGAAAAGGTATACACAGTGAATAATAGGACCCTCGGAAGAATAGGGGACCAGAGGGGCCTTGGTATAGATGCCCATTGATCCCTGAAAGCAGCAGCGGAGGAAGATAAGGTGGTTAAGAAGGCTTACAGGATACGTGCCTTTATTTGCCGAGGCATAGAATTTAGAAACGGAAAGATTTTGTTGGAGCTTTATAAAACGATATTTGGGTCACAGCTGGAGTACTGTGTGCATTCTGGTCACCAAACTTTTGGAAGAATGTGATTGCACTGGAGAGGATGCAGAGGAAATACAGCAGGATGTTGCCTGGGCTGAGAATTTCAGCTATGAAGAAAGGCTGGATAGGCTAGGGCTGTTTTCCTTACAGCAGAGAATGCTGGGGGGGACCTGACAGAGGTAGGCAAAACTATGAGAGAAATAGATTGTGGAGGTGGGAAAAAATGTTTGCCCTGAGATGATATGTCGATAACCAGGGGGCATAGATTTAAGGTAAGGCAATTTGAGGATTTTTTTTTTACACCCAGAGGGGTTTGGAATCTGGAACACCCTGCCAGAGGTGGTGGTAGAGGATGGAAACTTCACAACGTTTGAGGAGTATTGAGATGAGCACTTGAAATGTCATAGCAGACGTGGCTATGCGCCCAGTCATGGAAAATAAGATTAGAGTAGATTGGTGCAGGTGGCCGGCAGAGACACGATGGGCTGAAGCGTCAGTTCCTGCGCTTTACAGGTCCACAACTATGACTTCGTGGCTCTATGGCACTTATTCAGCAACTATCAGATCCTCTGGCTCAGCGAGTGCCTGAACCCCTCGTTCAGCGAGTGACTGATCCCCTGTTTCAGCGATTGACTGATTCCATGATTTCGCTGATGGCTGATCCCCTGATTCAATCATTGTCAAACCAACTGATTCGGCCAATGTCAGACCCTCTGGTAGAGACAGTGTCATATCCCCTGGTTCAGAAAGTGTCAGATCCCCTGGCTCTGCCAGTGTTTGATTCCCTGATTCTGCATGTGTCAGATCCTCTGGCTCTCACAGGCTCTGGTCCTCCAGTATTTACATAACCAGGAAATATATTTATTTACAGTGCACACAATAGTTATTTGCAGTAGAACAACCTGTTATATACACTAAGGCTTCATTTATACCTCATTTTGCGTGAAGAATGAATTGATTTAGAAAGGAGGAGGAGGTGCAGGAGGTTCGTATCCTGGGTATTTCGGGTTCATTCAGGGTCTGGACAGCAGCAGTTGACTCTGCAATTATGCAAACAGGTTGCAGGCACATCGGGAGACTTGGAAACATTTTGGACGTTCCAGGAGTAAGGTTGAAAATTCCACTGCGCGATCTCGGAGCTGTTGTTGCTCATTATTGAATAACTGACCATCCTTGCGTAGGAACTCGACGTGTCTGGGAATCTAAACCTGACTGGCGTGATATGCAGGCAGGACAATAACAAAAGGGTTATTACACCTGAGTTCTGATCATTCTCCAGTAGGACATGCAACGTGTCTTTAATTCTCCAAGACATTCTTTTCGCTGCCGGACATTTCCAGGGCTCTGATACAACTATGGCGTAGCAGGACAGGTGTTCAGCAAATCCCTCAATAAACTTTCACCAATGTGGTGATGAACTGCAGCACTGAAACCAGCGGAACTCTAAACAGTCCAGTAAAGAAGGAGACCATAGTTACTGCCTGATCGTCTTGAGCTCTAAGGATCTGAGAAACAATTTTGTGATAATTTCGCAGCTGACTTTGGGCTGCACGTTCTGTCATTGTCCAGACCAGCAGAACAGATCAATTGGGGAATTAACATATCCTCACTTTCTCTTCATTTGTTGAACCATACATCTGTGTGTTTTGTTGCACAAAGTCTGCTAATGTTTAGAAAGAGATCTGAAGTCCATGTGGCCTTGCAAAATTAAGCAAAACGAGTTTTCTCGTTTTAAGACTTTTGCTGTGCAAAGTTCAATGAAATCAACCAAGACTAAACATTGATGAGCAGGCAACTAATACATTAAATTATAGGGATTATATCCCGCTTTAACTTCATAACTAAAAGGAAAAACTCACTCCGAGTTTATACATTAAAGACACTATCTCTAGTTATGTAGCCCTAACCTTAACATCTGGCGCATTCCGACTTTAACTGGAAACCTTTTCCCTTCTTCACCCAGGTGAAACACTTTATACCATTCAAGGCTTTGAACATAATCCACTGAAATTCCCATTGTAGACCACCTCTGGAGGTTCCAGCATCTTTAACACTTACGAGTCTGTGGTTCTAACGAGCTATCTGCATGGCCATTATCTGAAAAGCAGTCCTTTTCTTCTGCCTGGCACAGCAGCACCTGCTGTGGGTCTTCTTTCCCCTGACACTTAGGTCTGACTGATTCTAAGATGTTAAGTCTGTACTCATCAAAGCACATGTTACTTCTTCGTTTGTGTCAAGGTGTTAAAGCTCAACATTGACTTTCAGTAGGATTGAACCCCGGCCCCAGATATCCATGGCAACCAGATCACAATGTCCTGACTCGTGGAAGAGTTCAATTCAACTTCACGCCGTCCTCCCTTCCACGACATTAATTTCTTCCTTTTAATTGGAAGAGAAAGCTTAGATCATAACTCACTTATAACGTCCACGACTCCTGACAGTTGGCTGATTCAACAGCAGCATCAGTGTTTTTTTGAAGTTCTCACTTGAAGGCCCACATGACAGACTTTCAAACTCCGTTTCTGCGATTAAGTATCAGCAGCAAAATCATTAAGCGGAAAGCGATTAAGAAAGTTACTTAGATAAATACTTTGTGTGATGAATATTAAGGGGATCATTGTGTTGAACGATCCTGCCAATTCGTGTTTAATGAGAATCTCATGCTGCTCATTGCCAGGGTTAATACTTCTCGTGGATGGATTAGTTATTTTCCAAACAATTGCTCAAAAGCACTCATGGCACAGTCTCAGCCCCTTTCCAACTTATTTTCATACGTGCCTGATGAACATGTCTGAATGGATGGAGTACGGAAAGGAACAGGACACAACTCCAGTTGTGCTGTCTGAGGTCAAAATCGTCACACAATGCAGAATCCATGGATTCATCCTCTGGGAAGGAACAGACTCCAACTGAACCCTCAGTGTACCAAGTATGTCTGAGACCTGGTTCTGAAGTTCACTGCTTCGTTGTTAAAAGCTGATTTGCATTTACAAGCACAGCGGCTGCACAGGAAGACCTGGGGAGTTCGAATACTTTCTTGAAGAATGGCCGTCCCAAAAAGCTGTGCTATCCAGCTGAATACGGCCAACTAATGGCTCCTCCCTGTGTGGGTTTCAGCGCCACCATGCAACTCCAAGCGCTACTTCAATGATGTGAAAGTAGCAGCCAGTACGGTCCAGGGCTGTAGACGCCAAACTAGGTGGCAGTCGAATGTCGATGAACAGCAATGGATGCTCCCAGATTGGCTTCAGCCATATCCACATCCCACAACACCCCCAAACACAGCCGCCCACCAGTACCAACAAAACCGTTCGATTCTGGCTTTACATGTGCCACACATTCCGCTCTCTTGTCACTTCACTCCCACGCTTGGAAGTGCCCAGGCCTTCGGGTACATTACTGGCTCATTTACAATATCTCACAGGCACTGACAATCCTGCGATGTCATCTGGAATGCAGCGTGTGTATGAGAGTGCAGTGGGTGATTGGGATACCCCACATTTATCTTGAGCTGGGGAAATGATTTTCAGTGGATAGTCACTCTCCATTTTGATAAAAACATGTGTTAAAGTAGTGTTGATCCAATACTTTGTCTCTGTGTCCAAAGGAGGGGGCGTTCGACTTCGATCATTTTCAGCATTTCTGCCACTTTTCCTGCAAGGATTTATTTTCACGGGTTCCAGTTGGGAACTCACTATGTGCCATGGGTGCCTCCATAATGCTGAGCAGTGAATCATCTTCCTCCATTTGAGCTGCATTTCAGTCGGTGGAATGGACGAGACCACACCCGCAGGAAGCGCTAACTCACTAGCACCGTCACACGGAGCCGTTTCCTCTGCCTGATATGGGACAGTCACGATGGTGTCAGACACATGCAGACCACCAACAGGAGATTTCACAACCCCCTACCCCACCCGTGCTGGAGAAAACATCTTGCTGTGGATCAGCCTGGCCCACCTCATAAAGCTGCTCAACCTCACACCACCCCACTTCTCCAGAGGTGGAGATGTCACGAGTCTCCACGGCAAGTCCCAGTCATCTATTGGAGGACGTTCTTCCTCCAAAGCATCTGAATTTTGATGCCTGTCTTTAACTGCTCTCAGCTTGACTGCAGCCTCTGTCCCATTAGCACAAACAAATCAGATTCACCTCTTTCAACGTCTGCCAAGCAACCTGGGGTGGCATTTCTCTGTTCCTGCACTCCAGCACCAGGAGGTGCCCCGATCGTTGGGCATGTGTCTGTCGCTGACTGAGACATGGAAAAACTCCCGAGGCCACCTGGAAGGCAGCTTGCCTATTAGCATGTGGTCGGTGAATGGAATCTGCTAAAATCCTATCTATGGTGGGACAATGGGGCATTGGCTGCCAACTGGTTCCCGTTCAGCTAGGACAACTAAAGCATTGCTGATGAGGTTCCCTCTCGCTGTTACCGAGCAATGGCTGTTGGGGGGGCGGCAGTGTGAGGGTGGGGCTGCGTGGTGGGAGGTGGGGGGGGGTGGTTGGGGGGGAAGAGTCGGACAGTTAGGAAATTACGTTTTTCCCTGAGTGCCTTGCTGCCAGTGACCAGTATATACTCTTCCTTCATTTCCCTGGTTTGAGGTTACGGAGCTTGGAGTTAGCCTCACCTGCAGGTGTTTCTAATTCACTGCAGATTAATTCTCGAATCGGGGGGCAACCAGACCTTTGGACAGGTTTCCATCGTTTCTTCCTTGTCACACAGTCTTTGAGAAACTTTTGAGCCCATCCAGCAGGCCGCCTGTGGATGACATGAAATTTGGTAAGTTCGTAAGTAGTGAGGATGATAGCCTTAGCTTACTGTAGGGTAGAGACGGGATAGTCAGATGGGATTATCAGTAACATAAGGAATTTAATCTCGATAAATGTGAGGTGATGCACTTGAACAGGAAAACAATGCACTGGAATGCATGATGAATGCAAGGACGCTGGGATGTACCGAGGATCAGAGGGAGCTTGGTGTGCATGTCCATCCGACCCTTAAGTTAGCGGGGCAGGTAGATAAGTTATTTAAGGTGGCACATTGGATAATTGCCTTTATTAGCCAAGGAATAGAATATAAGAGCAGGGAGGTTATGCTGGAACTGTATAAAACATTGGTTAGGCCACAGCTTGAGTATTGCATGCAGTTCTGGTTCTGCATTATACAAATGATGTGGTTGAATATGAGAGAGTGCAGAGGAGATTTAACAGGATGTGCCTGGAATGGAGAGTATAAGTTATGAATAGAGATTGGATAGACTGAGGTTAATTTCCCTGCAGCAGAAGTGATTGAGTGGGGACATGACTGAGGTGTACAGAATTACAAGGTGCATAGATAGGGTAGACAGGAATGGACTTTTCCCCTTGGTGGAGAGATCAATCACAAGTGGGCATATATTCCATGTAAGGGGCAGGAGGTTTGGAGGGGGTTTGAGGAATAATTATATCATCCGGAGGGAGGTGGGAATCTGGAGCTCATTGCCGGAAAGGGTTGTAGAGGCAGAAATACTCCTAATATCTACGCAGCGTTTGGATGTGCACTTGTGATGCCCTGGAAGACAAGGCGATGTGCGTAGAGCTGGCAAATGGGATTAGAATTGCCAGGTACTTGTTTGACCAGCGCAGATTCGGTGGTCCGAAGGGCCTTTAACTATGCTGTGGGTCTCTATGATTTTATGACCTGTATATCCGAAGGTATCGCCATCCCACAGGACCATAACCCACCACTTGAAAAGTCACAATCACCTATTAAACTTGTCAATGGCACCATGACCATCTCACTCGGCTCCACTCCCACAATCCGTCTCCATGGAGCTTTTTTTCCGTCTTCCCTCCAACTCCAACTTCAGATCCAGTTACAATGACATGTTTCCTGCAGCTGATTGGCAGAAACGTCCATCTTCCCAAATTCTGGGAAACAATAATTTCCATCCCCACTTCCATGACGGCTTATGGATTGGAAAAGTTGGTGCTCAACGTAGAGGAAACAGGTGGAATGTCGATACACCACGGCAATTGATGCTTATGCATTGTTGTCATATTGGAAAAGATTTCCACCTGTTACCTCTTCATTGAGCACCAGCTTTTCCAATCCAGAAACCGTCAGGGAAGTGGGGTTGGAAATTATTGTTTCCCAGAACTTTCCATGTCTTGAAATGTAAATGACCAATGGGGTCATGATCATGACTGACAGTGCGGGGATACAATGTTCACCCACAGTAGTACCTGCCTGCAGAAACAGTTGGCAAACAGAGCCCACAGGCACTTGGAGGCAGAGCTTGAAGAAAACGCAATCACTGGGAACAGATGCACGGGGACAAAGAAAGAACACCGTCAACAAATTATCTGAGGTAGAGGAACAGGGCGAATGTGGAAGAGAAGAAATCAAAACCTCCATTCCCTAGGAAATGGCGATGAGGTTGAGGATACATAAGACATGGGAACTAAACAATTGATTGACATTGAAAGACGTAAATTTTTCTGGACAGAAGTAATTTACACAACTACTCAGACCTGTCAGAGCACAAAGAAATATTAAAGCGTTCAGGCTAAAACCAGGAAATATTTTCCGAAAGTTTGAAAGCGAATTATTCCCCGAAGAAAAAAGCAATTAAACCCAGGAAACTTACGCTGAAGGTTTAAGGTGGAACTGATTTTTCATAGCTGGGGACGAGCAAAGTGAAAGGGACCAAAAGGAAGTGAGGTTTATTGAATTTTATATGCCACTGAAACAGATGGATATGCTATCCGTGGAATGAGCAGTTGTGAAAAGATGTATCTGTTCGCAGCAAATCAAGAAATGAATGAGGTGTCACTGAGGAATGAAAATAATACATTCATTGAAAAAGCGTCCTCCAAGCAGATGAAAGAATGATCTGGCCCATTTGGACCCAGAGTGTTTAGATAAGGTATGTGAATGCTCTGAATATTTTGAGTATCACATGATGATTGATCCAGAGAATATCACTGTTTCATACCCCATGTAAATTACCAATAGAGCTGAAAGGAAGCTTGAAAGTGAGCAGCAAGAGATTGAGAGAAGAAAATAAATACCCAAGTCACCGAGCCTAGAGATTGGTAAATTGAAATGCTGTGAGAGAGAAGGCAAAATGGCGAGTAAGTATTTGCCTGGATCCCAAAGACCTAATTCAAAAAATAAAGAGCACTGACTATGTTATACCAACAGTTTCAAGGGACCATGTCAGAACTGGCAGGTGCCAAAGCTTTCAGCAGCTTGATACCCGATATGGCGAATAGAACGTGAAGCTTGATGAGGAATCTTCACTCCAAAGATCTTTCAAGAACCCCTTTGGGCGGTTCAAATTCCATCATCTCTCATTTGCCCTTAAAGTGAGCACGGATGTGTTGGGGCAGAAACCAGATTTAAACAGGGGATGCACCGGAGCAGTCAGATTAACTAATACCCAGCTCTATGTGTGAATCATAGAACGGTTTCCGTATAGAAGGAGGGCATTCAGCACATCCAGCCAGTGAAAGTACACTGCAGGAGCAATCTCACTACTGCCACTTGTCCACCCTTTCCCCGAAACCCAGCAAATATATTCCTTTCAGCATCCTGTCCCAATTCCCCTCGGAAACCATGATTAAGCTTTGCTCCACATCTTTCTCGGACAAACATTCGATACCCCATCTCCTCACGGTGTTAAATGGGGTTTTCCTCATGTCACCTTTGCTTCTTTGGCAAACAAATGAACCTGATGTCATCTGATTCTCGCCCCTTTTGCCAAAGTGAAGAATAATTATCTTCTCTGTATCGATCAGTCATGATTCAGGTCACATCTACCTAGTCTCGCAAGCTTCACTACTCCAAGAACAACGCCAGCTCCTCCAATCTATTCACTTAACGGAGGTCCCTCATCGCTGAATACAATCTCGTCTAATCTTCTCTATTCACTTTGGTCTCCTGACATAACACGGGTAATGCTTGCACTGCAGGCACTTCAGAGATGCTGATTCCAGTGATGAAGGCCTTGTCTCTGGAACAAATTTTCAGCCCTTTTAAGAGTTGCATATTGGAGTTCAGAGTCGCCTTGTTATAGCTAAAATCCCAAGAGGCTTTGAACGGGCGGCTGCTGAGACAATGATACCCTTTGTGCCGGAATCAGAACTAGTGGCACAGTTTAAGAATATGCGTCAGGCATTTATGATGGAGATGATGAGGAATTATTTGTTTCCCAGACTCATTAATTCCCTTCCCCAGTGAGCAGTGGAATTCGGGCCATTGATTACATTCAATCCTGAGTTCGGCAGAGCTTTCATCGACAAGGGAACGGGGGGCCATGGGGGGACGGATATGGAAATGGACCAAAGGTTTGGAGCTAAGGGCACAATCTGATCAGCGATGATCTTATTAAATGGCGGAGTTGGCTCCTTGGCCAGTGTATCCTTCTCCTGCTCCTATTTCTAAAGCCATTAATAGCTCTTGATATCTGAAATCTTTCAACAGAAAACGGCTAAAACTATCTCACACCACAGTAGATGTGATAAGGGATGATATTGTGTCGGGAATGGAGAGTAAATCTGTTGTGCAGCATGAATGGTTATTTTGTTGGTATACTTAGAAGCTGAAGTTTATATTTTAAAACATTTCCTCCTGCCTCTGCCAACTGAACTGGGCTTTGGGAAAAGAGAGACTGCACTTGCTGCCATTTCACCTCTCAGCCACTAGTTGCCGCTCAAAGATCCGCCTGGCACTCCTGTGTTTCTCTGGTCCTCCCAGTGTTAACTCTTGCACACCCGCTGCATCGACCGCTGCTCTTTGTCGAACCCCGGCCACAGGTCGGCAGCAATGGCCTCCTGGCTTCAGTGTTTTATAGCCGGCAGTTATTTGAAATCGACAAAAAGAAAGGAAGAAGCGCCTCTTCAGAATGGAGAAGGAACTGGAACTCTGACCAGTCGAGGAGCTAAACAATAATAACAGTGATAATAATGAAATGAAAAATGAGAAGCAGCTTCCGGTTAAGCAGGCAATATTCTTGCGCATGTGCAGTCGGTTCGCTCTCCCAGAGTGCAGTGCGGCCCTGCTCACTGATAGAGGGCTTTGCCATCCGCGGGGGATTTCGGTAACAGCCCCCGCCATTGCTCTCACCAATTAGGACATAAAGAAATCCTGAAATTGAGTAATGAATTAAGTAATTGGTACAATAAGGAGCCTTTTCGGGCTTTGGATCCTGTCCGGCATCCAATAAGATCATGGCTAAATTTCTACCTGAAAACGTCTTCCTTCACACGCATACACATACACACATACAGACGCAGTCCCACACGCTCGGGTTATTAACGTGCATAAAACACTCACAAACACAAAAAAAAATCCACATGAAACACACATACTCATGCACACATTCACACACATAAAAACACCACACAGCGTGAGATTGAACAAGTGTGTATCTGTGTGCGTGTGATAGTGTGGTGCGAATATATTACTTTGTATCTGAGAGCATGTGAGTGTGTGTATGTGTGAGATAGAGAGCGTGCGAGGGAAAGCGTGTGAGTCAGTGTGACTTTGAATTTTTGTATTTGTGATTCAGGAAGTATGTGTTTGTGTGTGCGTATGAGTGCATCAATAGTGTTTGCGCAAGCGTGTGTCATTTCGAGATTGTGAAAGTGAGTTTGTAATTGTGTGAGAGAGTGCCTGATTGTGTGATGAGTGTCTGTATGTGTTGGGACAGCAGGGTGAGTGACAATTAGACTACTTGAGAGAATGTGTGAATGTCCGTGGTAGTGAGAGTGCTATAGAGGGAGAGTGTGTCTGAATGTGTGTTTGCGATTGCCTGTTGATGCCCATGAGTGCTTCTCTGTAAGAGTTTGTGAGTGAGTGTGATATGTGAGTCTGTACAAGTGCTAGAGCTGAGAGCCTTTTGCGAGGTTGAGGGAGTACATATGTGAATCTCTGTGTGTGCCTGCTTCTGAGAGATAGAGAGTGAGAGTGCCAATGTGTGTGAGACATTGAGTGTATGATATTGTTACTGTGTGACAGAATCTGTTTATGTGTCCATGTAGGTGTTTGTCTCTGTGCATGTGAGTCTGTGTGAATGAAAGTGCGTGTGTGAGGGAGACAGAGAATGTGTGGCATTCTGTCAGTATGCTATTGAAGGAATATTTGAATCTGGGAGTGTGTGTGAGAGAGGGAGTACATGTGTCGTTGAGATTATGTGTGAGTGCTTGTGTGAATGAGTGTGAGGGAGTTAATGAATGTCTGTGTGCGTGAGAGAAAAAATGTGATATTGGATGCTTGTGAGTGTCTCTGCGTGTGTGTGTACATGTTGTGTATGTGTGTGTGTGAGTGAGAGAGAGAGATGTCGACAGTGTGGAATTGAGTGAACATGTGATTTCGTAAGAATGTGTGTGTGAGTTTGATTGTCTGGCAAAGTGTGAGTGTACGTCAGTCTATGATACTGTGTGTGTGTTTGTGTGAGAGAGAAAATGCATGACTTTTTGAAAGTGTCAGATAGGTTGAGCTTGTGATTTGATTGCGTGAGTGAAAATGTGTCTGTGAGTGGGTATGTGTGAGAGTGAGTTTGTGAGGATGACTGTGAGTGTATGATACTGTGACTGTGTGCAGACAAGTTAGTGCATATGTTTTAGAAAGTGTGTTTGACAATTTAATACTGTGAGATCGAATGAATATGTATGGCTTCCTGTTTCATGTGTTTGTGTGTGTGTGTGTGTGTGGGTTTGAGAGAGAGGCCGGGATTTTCCACAACGGGCTTGAGTGTTCTCATTGCTTTTCCTATTGTTTGTTCGTGAGCACACTCCCTATACTCAGGGAGTCAGCCCAGGCTGGGTCTATGCCACTCAGAAAGTTGTGCAAACAGGGAGGAATCAATCTTTGCCCGAGCGCTTGTGAGCCTCGTGTGAAAAGCCCTCACTGGATGTTTGTCTTTTTCCCTTCACACCCGCCCCGATTGCAAAGCTTTCCTTTTGCCAGACGACATCCTCCTGGTCCCCGTCAGCTGTATATCGCTGGAGAGTTTACCTCAGCGATGTGACTGCAGCTGGACAGTGCATCCGATCGATGTAACTACTGCTGGAGAAACAACCCGTGTGAAGTGAATGATGCTGGAGAGACCACACCAGCGATGTAACTACTGCTGGAGAGACCACACCAGCGATGTTACTGCTGCTGGAGAGACCACCCAAGCAATGTAACTGCTGCAAGAGAGACCACACCAGCGATGTGTCTGCTGCTGGAGAGACCACCCGAGCGATGCGAAAACTGCTGCAGATATATCCCGAGTGATGTGACTACTGCTGGAGAGACCAAACTATCGATGCGACAACTGCTGGAGCGTCCATTGGAGCGATGGCTGAGATAATCGGTACCATTTGGTGCTCAGGAAACTACCATCCCCAAAGTTCTCTGTCTTTCCCAGTGATAATGAGCTGTTCCAGGTCTCCATCCTGTTAAGTCCTGAAAAGTTGGTCCGTGCATGTTCCCGGCCGACGCGATTTCATACTTTCAAGCTCATGGGGCGAGCGGTCAGGTGGCTGTCAGGGCTGGAATTGGACATAATCGGTTGAAACTTGCAAATAACACCACAAATATGGACTTTTCATTCTAATATGCGAAGTACCTTCTTATCTATATCCTTACAAACTTACCAGTCAGAATGAGTTCATGTATTTTTGCAGGTATAACAATAATTAATTTTTAAATGGCGTGAAACCCCATTGATAAATATTAGTTTCAGACAAAATGAAGGATTCCATTCTGATCCCCTTGCTGCTGTACACATATTTTTTCCTTGTGGCTTAAATATTTTCCATGTTGAATGTTGAACTTGCAACTGCTGGTCCCAGCTGCACGGCAGCATCAGTTGTGCCGCTGATCCAGTTGCGCAAGGATTCCTTTTATCTTTGCCACAAAAGCAATATCTACATTTTTGGACGTGTAAGTTTGGTAACGCAAGAGCTAAATGTGTTTAGAAGCTTTGAACGGAATGTATCTTTGTAAGAGTGACACACGTTCACAAAAACTTACTTGAGGAATTCTGCTCAGTTCTCCAGGACTGAGTTCCATGAATTTGGCTGACGTTTGCTGCAAGGATAGCGACCTGCCTCAGCATTATGTACATCCAAAGCGATACATTCGATACCTTATTATTTGATGACATCATCGATGATTTTGCTTTCCAAACATCACGAAAGAAAACGTTTCAATGTTTCCGATTCATATGATTTGCAAACAGATTTGCTGCAGTTTGTATTACTGCTTCCTCTTAATAAGCTGCTGTTTTGTGTAACAGCTTTTCTGTTTGTGTTGACAAAAGTTTTCATTTTCACCAATTAAGAAATCGTGAGGTTATTTTAATTTGTCATTATTATCCAATGCAAACAGTAAAGACGTATTTTAGTTACATTATGATGTGTTCTTTGTGGCTTTTCCTATGCAAATTTGCGAAGGTAGCATTTTCAGTCCGCTTCCTGTAAGACATATAAAGTTAAACTTTTATAGATTGGGCCGTTTTAACCTTGACATACTTCAGGGTCTCAGTATGTCTTAACCTAGCCCTTTACCTAACATTCATAAGACACATCTTGGCGTACTGAAGACCAGATTATTTCCTTGTATTTCTATTCAAAGCTTACTGACTTTATATTTCAGGTCATTGAGCTCAGATTAGAGCTGGAATAAGTTAGGCACTTAAGAGGTTAAAGACAAGGCGAAGACGGGAGGAAACGGACACAATGATTGTCTGTGATAAGAAGGAAAAATGAGAATGGAAATTGTGTAAAACTCTAGTTTTCCAAAAAAATGATACACTTTATTCATCAAACATGTTAAGGTACAGTACATGACTGTTCCATAATGGCAAAATAACGTGGATGCTTGAAATCTGAAGCAAAACAATACACGCTTGGAAAGCTCTGCAGGTCTGACAGCATCTCTGGAGAGAAAGACAGAGCAAATGTATTGACACCATATGACTCCTCTTGGGCGCTCTGAAGAAGGGTCATACGGAGTCGAAACGTTGCCTCAGTCCTTGTCTCCACAGATGCTGAGTTTTTCCAGCATTTTTTGATTTTGGTACATGACTGTTCCACTTTGACATTAAGTTTTTAACGTTCAATCTCTTTTGATAGAGCATCCGTTTCTCTGATAATTTTAAACACAATTACAATCTGGTTAGGCTTATATTTCTCATTTCATAACAAGCACTGCCTTGTACTTTTTAACACAGAGATCAGATTGACGGCAGTGCAGAACAATAACAACGTATATCCTAAATAAAAAACAATATATAGTGTGTACTGGAACAACAATCTCTCATTCTCTCTCTCAAACACACACACACGCGCACGCATACACACAAACACATACACAGGTAGATGAACAGGCTGACAGAGACAGGCACCTACATATAAACACACTCACCTTCAGCAATCTTCCGCTGTAGGATGCTGTCATGTTCACATGGCACAGAAACACACTGCGTACATGCACACATACACACAGATGGACAGACAGACACATACACACTCTCCCTCTCACATCCTCACATATAAACGGTCACAAACGTACAGGCGGACAGAAACATAAATAGATGCGTGCACTCCGAAAGGCATGCACACACATACATAAACACATACACATACACAAAAAAACATACATGCAGACAGCCACACACAGAGGCAGACACTCAGCTACGCGCACACACACATACACAAACACATACAGCCACAGACATACGCACAAACACACACACATACACATTCTTGCACATATTCGTACACACAGACGGACAGAAACATAAAAATACATATTTACTCACACAGTCAAATAGGCACACGCATACACAACCTCACCTTTAGCAATTTCCCTCGGCTGGGGTCTGTAGTGACCTCGCACACACACACACACACACACACACACACAAACAAACAGTTATACACTAAATAATTATGATAAATTATAAACTGTAGCATAAATTGACATTCCGTTGCCAAGTTGGGCTTCAGTCGCTATGCAGAGGAATGCAATTGTACATGTTTCTTCTATTTGATATAATGACTGACGCACAGGGAATAATGTTCGATCTGACTTGTAAAAGTTAACTTGATAGCCAACACACAGACGGGTAAATTGGGTGTAAATCGTGAATTGGTCATGATAACTAATATTAAGGATATAAAGTAAAGCTAATTGTTGTATTGGTCTTAAAAACATTACAAGGGAAGAAATGAAAGTTATATCGGTATTTCAGCTGATAAGTAACTAAATCGGAAGCTTTCTGAACTGTGAGGAGGATAGAACAGCATTTCCAAAGGGCATGGGCCAGTTAATGGAATGGATAGATAGGTGGTCGATGAGGTTGAATACAAATAGATGCGAATTGATTCATTTTAGTAGCGAGAACATGAGGAGAGACAGCACAAAATGAAGGATACATCTCTGAAGGTGGTATGAGCAGAGGAACAAGCCATTGAAAGTGGCAGTATATTTTGAGAAATCAGTAACTAAAGCAAGGCTGTATTTATCGTAAAATAGAGTATAGGTGCCAGGAAGTTAGTTCAACTTGTATAAATCACTAGTTTGGACTCTAGTTGGGTATTACGTCGAGCTCTGGGCAAGGAATGTGAAGTTACTGTATCGAGGACAGATATGCTTCAAGAGAATGTTTCCAGGTTTCAGCTTGGAGAAGTTACAGGGATTGGTGTTGGGTCCCTTGCTGTTTGTGGTATATATAAACGATTTAGAATTGAATGGAGGATGTTTGATCAGTAAGTTCGCGAATAACACGAATATTGGTGGGGTGGTAAATAGGGACTAGGATAGCCTTAGATTAAAGGAGGATATAGACGTGCTGGTTAGATGAGCTGATTAGTGGCAAATGGAATATAACCCGGATAATTGTGAGGTGATTCACTTGGGCAGGTCAAGTAAGGCACGGGAATAGATGATGAATTGTAACTGGGAAGTAACGAGGATCAGAGGTACCTGGGTGTGCATGTCCAACGGTCCCGTAACATAGCGGGGCATGTTGATAAGGTGGTTAAGAAGACATAGGGGATACTTGCTGATATTAGATGAGGCATAGAATAAAACAGCAGGGACCTTATGCTTGAAATATATAAAACGCTGGTTGGGCAACGGCTAGAGTATTGCGTGCAGTTCTGGATTCTGCATTTCGGGAGGGATGTGATTCCACTACAGAGAGTGAAGAGGGGATTTACCAGGATGTTGCCTGGGCTGGAGAGCTTTAGTTATGAAGAGAGATTAGATAGACTGTTCTTTTTTTCCCTGGAGGAGAGGAGATTGAAGGGGGACATGATTGAGGTAAATAAAATTATGAGGTGCAGAGATGGGGTAGACAGGAAGGAACATATCCACATGGTGGAGGGATCCATAACCAGTGAGCATAGATTTAAGGTAAGGTTTAGTGGGTATGTGAGGAACAATGTTTTCAGCAAAGTGGTTGTGGGAATCTGTAACTGGCTGCCTGAAAGGGTGGTAGAGGCAGGAACACTCATAAAATTTAAGAAGTGTTTGGATGTGCACTTGCGATGCCGTGGCATACAAGCCGATGGGCCCAGTGCTGGAAAGTGTCTTTAGAATAGTTAGGTACTTGTCTGTCCGGCGCAGATTCGATGAGCCGTAAACGGCCTTTTTCTGTGCTGTAGACGCCTATGACTCTATAAATCTAGGTTAGGATTGTTTTCCTTGAAGAAGAAAAGGCTGAGAGGATATTTGATCTGGCTATTTAGAATCATGAGTGATCCTTATTAAACAAGGGGAAAGGGTTCATTTTCGTGAAAGCACTCAGGGTGAGGAAATTCAGTAATAATGTCATTAGGAAAAGAAGCAATGATAACATTAAATATTATGTTTTCACACAGCGAGTTGTTTGAATCTGTAAAACAATGACTGAGAGCTGGTGGAGGCAGGTTGAAATGAAGCATTCATTCGGTAATTAGACTGTTATCTGAAAATGAAGAAAGTGCAGGTTATGGGGAGAAGGCTGGAGAATAGAACTTTGTGAGTTGCTCATTCAGAGAGTCGGTGCAGACACGATGGGCCAAATGGCCGCCTTCAACTTGGTAACTGTTCTGTGATTTAAATTGCTCCTTCCTCTTACCTGTGTCCCTCCTATTTTAGGCTATGCATTTCTTCCGTTCGGTTCCAGCTTTAATTAGAATCAGTGAAATATAGTTGCTCTGCCGTAATTCCCAGTGCGGCCCCGCTTTAAGGATCGTTGACCAACCTCACGCCAGGATCGAGCGTCATGTCGTCATGACGGTGGGTTGTTGGTGACCCTATCAGAATCGAAGCACTTGGGCCGGATTTCGATTGGCCAATGATCAGCAAGGAACTCAGCCATTGGTTAAGCTGCTCTCAATCACAGAGATAGGTTTTGCTGAGCTGAGCAAGTCGGTCGGCTATTGGTCGGATTTTAAAGTGGAATTTTCATTACTACAGTAAATTCCAGGGCTGCTGTATCTCTCCGATTGGATATTTTGGCTGTCACTTTCATGCTGAAACACTCCAATCGGACACGGCAGGCCTCCATCACACTTTCTCCACTTGTTTCAGGAGCTGTCAGTCAAATACTGAATGCTTTGATTGGACGAAACTCCGCGCTGGAAGGTGGGAATTGGTTTGTGATGCCTGATTGTTTGCAGTGCTGACCACATCGATCAAAGCTTACTGATTGGCTGATGTGGCTGTCCATGATCGTGTTCAGCTCCCTGATGGGTTGATACTTCTGTGGTCACAAGTGAAGCTCGCTGATTGGCTGAACTATTTGTGAGTCACTGGTTGCAGCAACATGAGTGGATGAATCTTTTGCCAGTCAGCGGGTGGAATGAACTGTTTGTCTGAACTGCCTATCAGTTAGCAGGTGACGCTCCCTGATTGCTTGAGAGGACTGTGTTTCCACCGGATGAACACCGTGGATGGCCCACGTGCCTCTGGGCCATAAGGCTGCAGCTCCCTGATTGGATGGAGCGACTGTCAGTCAGCAGGCAGGACACCTTGATTGGCTCAGGTTGTTGTCAGTCAGGGTGCGCTTCTCCCTGAATGGCTGAGGTGTCTGTGGATGAAAACCTGAAGCTGCCCCATTGGCTGCCGCTCCTGACAGTTATGGGGCTGTTTGCCCTGAACAGCACAAGCAGCTGTCAGTTAGTGGCGGCGATCCCTGACAGGCTGAGGTCAGCATGCGGAGCTCCCTCATTTGCGCAAGCGCCTCTCTGTAAGGGGTCGGAGCTCTCTGATTGGCTGAGGCGTCTGACAGTCACGTATTTTTCTTCATTAATTGAATAATTGATGTAACCGGATATTTCACCGCTTTCTTGACCTGCTCTCGGAACTTGGACTGAGTCACAGCGTAAATAAATGTGTTTGTGCAGCAACTTAAACTCTGCAGCATATATCCGACTTGTTGTAATATATATTCAGGTTCTGTGAGGTAAATTAAACCTCTCACATCATTATAGAAGAATTTTATAACGTACACCGACCACAGGAGGATGAAGGTGCCGGATATGCTGAAGAGTAAAATCATAGACTTCCTCCTGCTCTCCATCTCTGGGTCACGACGATTCTGTCCCATACTCTGAGCCCTCAGTCCCTTCCGGACTCGACTGGTCACTAAAATGTGTTTGACAGTCAGAGCGTTTATCAGCAGAATTAATCCGAATGGGAGCAAAGGGGTTAAAACCGTCTGAAACCAGTTAAATCCAACCCATCCGGGATCAGTAAGAACGCTTGGCTTTGTCATACAGCCCCACTCTACATTGTCGATTATCTCTCCAAGTTCAAATGAAAAGTACCAAGGGATATTTTTTAGACAGAGCAGGATGCCGGTTGTCGCTAGAACCACAGCCGCAGTTTTCCCGGTGCAATATTCTGTTTTCAGCTTCTGGCAACGAATGGCCACAAATCGATCAAAGGAGAAAGTGACGGTGAACCAGACAGAACAGTCCGTGGCAGCAGTAACCAGGACAGTGAGAACACGACACACAGGAGTGAGGTACAGGAAATATCTTGGGAAATAATAAACATTGATCTTGTTCATTATGGGGTCGGGGGTAATGACCAGTAGATCTGCCGTTGTCATGGCCACCAGGTAGCGAGTGGTGCAGGTGGAGAGGCCGCACTTTCCCCGGGACAGGTTCACAATCCCCAGTAAATTAACTGTAAGAGAGAGAAGGGAGAAGAGCCTGGAAATTAATGATTAAACATTCTCCGTTTCTGACCCTCACAGTAAGGACAGGATTTCAGTACTAAAATAGAGTTTGGTCACAGGAGGACAGGTAGGTTACTGGCTGGTGAGTATTTCAGCTTTTAGCTTTCTTTTTAGATTGAAATTAGCAGCTAAGTTACAAACACTTGTTGATTATTATTAAATGTAGTAATTTAAGGTAAGGGGGAAATTAAACAAACAATAAAGGTGAAACAACAAAAAGGACTGAGGCCTGGGCGGTTGCTTAAAAAGCAGGATTTACCTGTGAGGGAGCAGAGCGGCTGTATAAAGAGTGAGAGTGAAGTGGGTGCATATAGAGCAGGAGTTTACCTGTGAGGGAGCAGAGCGGCTGTATAAAGAGTGAGAGTGAAGTGGGTGCATATAGAGCAGGAGTTTACCTGTCAGGGAGTGGAGCGGCTGTATAAAGTGTGTCGCAGAGTGCCCCTTCGAGGGAGCAGAACGACTGTATAAAGAGCACTAGCGGAGTTTACCTTTGAGGGTACAAACCAGCTCTATAAAGTGCCGAGCGGAGTTTATCTGTGAGGGTGCGGAGTGGCTGTATAAAGATTGATAGCGGAGTTTACCTGCGAGGGAACAGAGCGGCTATATAAAGTGCATAGCGGAGTGCCCCTTTGAGGGAGCAGAGCGGCTGTATAAAGAGCGATAACGGAGTTTACCTGTGAGGGAGCGGAGCGGCTGTATAAAGAGCGATGCGGAGTTTACCTGTGAGGGAGCGGAGCGGCTGTATAAAGAGCGATAGCAGAGTTAACCTGTGAGGGAGCGGAGCGGCTGTATAAAGAGCGATAGCGGAGTTTACCTGTGAGGGAGCGGAGCGGCTGTATAAAGAGCGATAGCGGAGTTTACCTGTGAGGGAGTGGAGCGGCTGTATAAAGAGCGATGCGGAGTTTACATTGAGGGAAAGGAGCGGCTGTATAAAGAGCGATAGCGGAGTTTACCTGTGAGGGAGTGGAGCGGCTGTATAAAGAGCGATAGCGGAGTTTACATTGAGGGAGCGGAGCGGCTGTATAAAGAGCGATAGCGGAGTTTACCTGTGAGGGAGCGGAGCGGCTGTATAAAGAGCGATGCGGAGTTTACCTGTGAGGGAGCGGAGCGGCTGTATAAAGAGCGATGCGGAGTTTACCAGTCAGCGAGCCTGTCCTCACACAGGCACTGGGCGGTGCTGGAATTCGAAAGGAGTGATGTCAGAAGAAGGGAGAGAGCTGGATTGTAGTTAGTGAGTTAGTTGTTTTTTTTCCCGCCATTTTAAAACTACATTACACCAGGTAACAGTCACCGCAGTTGAATTTATTTTGCCAGAAAAAAGCTAAATCGTTTTTTACTTGACTTAAATTTAGTGAAAACGTTTTTTGTAATAAAAATCAAACAAAACGTACGGCAAAGGGACTCAGTCTCGTGATTTGCATGAGGATTCTTCGCCACGCATTGCAATGTGAATGACCACATGTGCAGGAAGTGCCACTGGATTCACCAGCTTGAGCAATGGGTTTCAGCGCGTTAGCATCAGCTGGAGACACAGCGGTGCATCCGTGAGACTGAGAGTTAGGTGGATAGAACATTTTTGGATGCGGTCACTCAGCAGCTTGAGGAAGTGCAGGAATGGGTGACCATCAGTCAGAAGAAGGGATGCAGGCAGGTAATGAGGAAGGCCACAGGTATGTTATGAGGCAAACACCAGGCAGATATTGAGGAAACCCTGTTTTTCTGTGTTGGAAAAGGATAAGGGTGAATGATCCTCTGGAGAGTGCAACCCGAGTCACATTCCAGGCACTGTGGGTTTCTCAGCTGCACAAGTGGGGAGGGGTAAGAGTGCAAGAGCAATAGTGGTAGGACACTAAATATTGAGGGGTGCAGACTGGAGCTTCTGCAGCCGTAGACGTGCCTCCAGGATGATGTGTTTTCTCCCTGGTACCAGGGTCAAGGATATCACAGAACACTTGCAGTGCACTCTGAAGGGGAAGGGGAAACTCAGAGGTCGGGGTTCACATTGGACAAATGATTTAGGTAGAAAGAGGGATGAGCTCACGCAAAAATAACTTATGGAGCGAGGCAGGAGATTAAAAAGCAGGACCTCAAATGTTGCCACCTCTGGATTGCCCGCTGTGTCACGTGCCAATGATCATTGGAATATGAGGATAGAGAAGATGACTGTATGGCTGAAAAAATGTTGCGGGGGGAGGTCTTCAGGTTCCTATATCAGGGTATGTTTCTGGCGAAGTTGGCACCTGTACACGTCGGACAGGTTGCACCTGAACTGGCACAGGGGCAACATCTTTGTGGGGAGGTTTGCTAGTGATGTTGGGGCGGGGTTGTTGGGGCAGGGTTTAAACTAATTCGGTATGGGTTAATAATACTGAGTGAATGTATAGTAGGGGGTGATGCACAGCCTAATATAGAAGAGGAACTAAGTGAGTCTGGAAGGCAGAGCAAACGTAGACCTGTTAGCACACAGGAGAATAATGCAATGCTGGTTCGCTGCTATTGTAACGAAAGGAGTCTTAAAAGTAGGGCAGATGAATTGAGGGTGCTGATTAACACATGGGAATATGATATTGTTGCTATCACAGATACATGGTTGATGGCAGGGCAGGACTGACAGCTCAATGTTCCAGGGTATAGAATCTTCAGCATGACAGGGGGCTGATGGCGACTTGGTGGTGGGGGTTTAAAATGAACAAAGTAGCATTGAAAGCGTGGAGGTATTCGTGTTTTTTTCTTGAAAGTGGATAAATTCACAGGCCCAGATGAGATGTATCCTAGGCTAAATATGAGGTAAGGAAGGAGGTTGCAATGGCTCTCATGCTGATTTCCAATTTCTCTGGCCACTCGAGGGGTGCCAGTGTACTGGAGGAGAGCGAATGTGGAACGAATATTCAAGTAGGGTTGTAGGGATATGGCAAGCAATTACAGGTCCGTGAGTTTGACGTCAGAGATAGATACATTATTTTGAATAAGTCTGAGCGACAGGGTTAATCTTCACTTCAAAAAGAAATAATTTTTCAGGGATAGTCAGCGTAACATTGTCCGGGGGAGATCATGTCCATAAAATTTGATTGAATCTTTCGAGGAGGTGCCTATATGTGTAGATGGGGGCAGTGCAGTTGTTGTATTCAACATGTACTTCAGTAAGGCTTTTGACAAAGTACCACATGGGAGAATGGTCAAAAATTTAGGAGCCAATGATATCCAGGGCAATTTGCCAAATTTGATTCAAAATTGACTTAGTGGCAGGAGGTAGAGGTCGATCGTTAAAAGTTGTGTTTGCGTTTGGTATCCTGTGACGAGTGATGCACCGACGGGATCGGTGCTGGGACCCATGCTGTTTGATGTGCAAATCAATGTTTAAGGCGTGAATTAAGGTGGTTTGATCAGTAACTTTGCAGATGACACGAAAATTGGTGGTGTCATAAATAGTGTAGAAAAAAGGCTTAGATGGCAGGACGATGTACGTGGGCTGGTAAGGTAGGCAGAGCAGTGTCAAACTGAATTTCATACTGAGAAGTGTGAGGTGATGAATTTTAGGAGGACCAAGACGGCAAGGAAATACACAATGAATGGTAGTAGTCCAGGAAGTAGAAATGATCAAAGGGAACTTGGTGCAATACTCCATAGACGCCTGAAGGCTGAAAACCAGGAAGATAAGGTGGTTAAGATGGCAAGAGGGACACTTGCCTTTATTAGCCGCAGCATAGAATATAAGAACAGGAGGTTATGTTGGAGCTGTATAAAACGCTATTTAGGCCACAGCTGGCGTACTGTTTGCAGTAATGTATGCCAAATGGGGGATGTGATCGCATTGGAGAGGGTGCAGAGGAGATTCACCAGGATGCTGCCTGGGCTGGAGAGTTTCAGCTATGAAAAGAGACTGGATAACCTCGTGTTCTTTTTCTTAGAGCACAGAAGGCTAAGGGAGCTCCTGATAGAGGTGCAGAAAATTATGTCGGGCGGAGATATGGTAGAAAGGAAGAAATATTTTCCCCTTAGCGGAGCTGTCAGTAACCAACGAACCTGACGGCAAAGGGCAATAAGTTCAGAGGGGAAGTGAGGGAAAATAAAATCATCAAGAAGGTGTTTGCAATCTGTAACACACTGACTGAGGGGCTGGCAGAGGCAGGAACCATCACAGCATTTAAGAAATATTTCGATAAGCAATTGAAACGGCACAGCACGGGCAGGGAAATGTGATTAGTGTAGATAGATGACGCCCGGCACAGTCACGATGGGCCCATGTGCCTGTTTCTGTGCTGATTAACCCTATTACGCTTTAACTCCATGACTCTATGATTGCAAGCGTAGCAGCGGGACCGTTGGCAGTGAGTGATTGCGAGAAGCAGCAGGGTCGTTAACAGCGAGAGTAGCATTAAGAGTTAGAAAGTGAGAGAGGAGAATTGGGGTCATTAGCAGTGAGAGAGTGAGAGAGGAGAAGCAGGGCCATTAGCAGTGATGCAGTGTGAGAGAGGAGCAGCGGGGCCATTAGCAGTGAGAGAGGAGAAGCGGGGTCATTAGCAGTGATGGATTGTGAGAGAGGAGTAGCGGGGCCATTAGCAGTGAGAGAGGAGAAGCGGGGCCATTAGCAGTGAGAGAGGAGAAGCGGGGCCATTAGCAGTGAGAGACTAAGAAAGGAAAAGCGGGGCCATTGGCAGTGAGAGAGAGAGAGGAGAAGCGGGGCCATTAGCAGTGTGAGAGGAGAAGCGAGGTCATTAGCAGTGAGAGAGTGAGAGAGGAGAAGCGGGGTCATTAGCAGTGAGAAACTAAGAAAGGAGAAATAGGGCTATTGGCAGTGAGAGAGGAGCAGCGGGGCCATTAGCAGTGAGAGAGTGAGAGAGGAGAAGCGGGGCCATTAGCAGTGAGAGAGTGAGAGAGGAGCCGCGGGGCCATTAGCAGTGAGAGAGGAGCAGCGTGGCCATTAGCATTGATGGAGTGTGACAGGCAGCGGGGCCATTAGCAGTGAGAGAGTGAGAGAGGAGAAGCGGGGCCATTGCCATTGAGAGAGTCAGACTTGAGAAGCAGGTCCATTGGCAGTGAGAGAGGAGAAGCGGGGCCATTAGCAGTGAGAGAGGAGCAGCGGGGCCATTAGCAGTGAGAGAGTGAGAGAGGAGTAGCGTGGCCATTAGCATTGATGGACTGTGAGAGGCAGCGCGGCCATTAGGATCGAGAAAGTGTGAGAGAAGCTGCGATAGAAGGAGCGAGATTGTTAGCAGGATTAAGGTCGGGGTGGGGGAGGGGGTGGGGGAAATCACCCAGAATGATGTTGGAATCTGCAACACAACTGCCTGAGGGGGTGGTAGAGGCAGGAACACTCACAACATTTAAGAAGTATTTAGATGAGCACCTTAAGCGTCATCAAACACAGGGCTACGTGCCAAGAGCTGGAAAATGGAATGAGAATAGATAGGTACTTGACGCCTGGTAGGGTCATGATGTTCCGAAGGGCCTGCTTCTATGCTTAAAACTCGGATAACCTGTGACCCCTAACTCTATGAGTGCGAGAGGAGCAGAGCAGGCATTGAGAGTGGGGGAGTGCGAGAAACAGCGGTGCCATAACTGTGAGAGAGTGAGTGAAGAGCAGCAGGGTCATTAACAGTGAATGAGTGTGAGAAGCAGCGGGACCATACACAGTGAGAGAGCAGAAAGAACAGCGGGAACATTAACAGTGAGACAGTGCGAAAAGAGTGAGCGACCATTAGATCACACGGAGAGAGTGCCGGCAGAGCATTAATGAGCAGGGGGAGTGGAGAGAGCATGAAAAAAAAGACCATTCAACCCATTAGCTGAAGTAGGCTATTCGGACTACGAATCTGTTCGCCATTCAATGAGGTAATTGCTGACATGATAATCTTCAACTCCACTTTCCTTCCTTTTCCCATAACATTTTGCTACCTTTCTGATTAAAAATCTGCCTATCTCAGCCTTGAATATAAATAACGACCCAGCCTTCAACGCCATCAGCAGTAATGCCCTCTGCTCCCCGACCTTCCTCAAGGGGAATCAACTTCTCAGCATCTACCCTGCCAAGTTCCGTAAGAATCTTATTTGTTTCAAAAAAGCTGAATCTCATTCTTCCAGACTCCAGCGAGTACAGGTATAATCTACTCAACCTCTCCACAGAAGAAAATCCCCACATACCCGGGCTCAATCCAGAGATACTTCTCTGGGCTGCCTCTATTGTCAGTATATACTTCCTTAGCTAAGGGGCCAAAACTGTTTATATTATTCTAGGCATGGCCTACCTTATGCTCTGCAAAGCCATAGCAAGAACTCCCAATTTTTTCCTCCATTCCCTTTGAATAAATGCCTACAATCCTGTCGCCTTCCCTATTACCTGCGGAAATTATATGTTTGTTTTTTTGGTGTATTCATGCAGGCGTTATCCCAAATCCCTCTGTGCTGCAGCTTCCTGCAGTCTTTCCCCATTTAAATAATATTCAGCTCCTCTATTCTTTGTGCCACTGTGCATAACCTCACATTTTCCCCACGTTATATTCCAGCTGCCAAGTGCTTGCCCAATCACTTAAGCTATCTCTACCCCTCTGTGGAAACTTTGTGTCATCTTCACCACTTACCTTCCCACCTTTTTTTGTATCACCCATTAAAGAGAAATTATTGAAGAGTCCGGAGAGAGGCGATATAACTGGAAAGAGCAGGAGAGGGAAAAGAGTGCGAGAACAGCTTGGTACGTGTAGTCGTTCAATTAAAAGTAAAGCATTTAGTTTGTTTTCAGTTCTGTAGGGTTTGTTTCTCTTAAAAAATATCTTCTGAAGTATAAATTCGGTACGGTAGTGCAAAAAAATAATAACAATCAAGTGCTTATAGGGGGAGATTAATTCGTTAATTAATTAATTAAAAAACGATAGCAATGTCAAGACAGATAATGTGTAGCTGCAGCAGCATGTGGGCCTGTTGGACACCAAGGTGACCCAGAGCGAGCACATCAGTAGCAAGAGTTTGCAGCTCGACAACATTTGGATCCAAGTTACGGAGCTGGTGTCCGAGCTGCAGACATTGCGCCACATCAGGGAGGGGAATGATACCTGGACATGTTGCTCCAGGAGGTGGTCACACCCCTCACATCAGGAAATTCAAATTTGTTCTGGGATCAGGGACAGGGGGTGACGTGGGTATGGGGACCAAGGGGGTCGTGTGCGAGGAGACTCGGCCTCTGCAACTGTTCAACAGTGGTTAGGTTCTTGGAAGATGTGTGAACGAGAGTTGGAACTGCAGGGAGGATGAGCGAACTGACCACAGCACTGTGGTACATGGAACCATTCAAGCTGGGGGTGGAATTAGGAAATTCATTAGTGGTAGGGGTCAGTATAATTGGCGAAGGGTATTGTTCACTGCAGCTGTGAGCGTGACTTCCGAAGACTCTCTTGCCTGCCCGGTGCCAAGTCATCTCCTTAGGTTTGGAGTGGAACATGGAGTGGAGGGGAGAAATCTACTTGTCACCATCCACGTTGATGCCAGCGACATTGACAGAACTAGAAACGAAATTCTGCTGAAAAAATTCGAACAGTTAGCAGCTAAATTAAAAAGCAAAACCGCTGAGACAAATATCTTCGGATTACTACCTGAACCACGGGCAAACTGCCGTAGGATAAGTAAAGTCACGGATTTAAATATGTGCTCAAAGTTTGGTGTGGGAAAAATGGGTTTCAGTTCAAGGGGCACCGGCGCCAGTGCTGGGATAGGAGGGAGCTATTCCGGTGGGACGGGCTTCACTTTAAAAATGCAGATTCCAGCGTCGTGGTGAATTGAATAACTAGGGCTCTAGAGAGTGTTTAAAGATAAATAGATGGGCGGGATTTCTGGAGAGCAGATATGTCTGTTTAAGAAGCAAAACAATATGGGAATTTTGCTGGGCAGCTATTTAGGTAATGATATCCAGAATGTGACAGAAAGGGACTGAGTGTAGCAACATAAAAAACACAACAGCAAATTGAGACAAAGGGGGAAATGGCAAAAAACTAAACATTGATGCCTCATTACTTAATTGCTGGCAGTATTCAGAACCAAACAAATAAATTAAAGGCACAAATAGAGGTTAATGGGAATGATCTTATAGCCATTACGAAGACGTGGTTACAAAGAGATCAAAGTTGATAACTAAATATTCAGGGGCATGTGATTTTCGAAAAGACAGGCAGGAATAAAAGGGTGGTTGGATAGCTTTTTATGATGCGTTAGAATATGTGGGATAGCACGAGATTATTTTGGATCTGCAGATGTAGAATTCACATGGGTAGAGTTAAGAAATATCAAGGGGGTGAAGGCAGTGGTGGGAGTAGTCTACAGGGAACCTAACTGTATGTATACCTTAGGAAAGAGAATCAGTCAGGAGATAGTTATGGCATGAAAAAATGGAAGTATATTAATCATGGGTGACTTCAATCTTCATGTCGTTTGGGGAAATCACATTGGCAGATGCAGCCACGATCAAGAAATCATAGAGTATATCGGGGAGAGATTCCTAGAACAATTTGCTGTCGATCCAATCGGGGATCAGTCTTCTTTGGATCTGTTAATGTGTAATGAGGCAGGTTAATAAATGATCTCAGTGTAAAAGGTCCCCTCGCAAAAAAATGACCATAACATGGTATAATTTAGCATTCAGTTTGAAAGTGAAAATGGGTCCGAAACAACAGTGCTAAACTTTCAAATGGATAATTACAAAGGAATGAGGGCAGAGTTGGCTGGAGTAGACTGGGAAAGGAGTTCAACAGAAAAGACGGTTGATGAACGGTTTAAGAAAATAATTCATGACTCATATCAGCGATATATCCCCGTGAGGAATTAGGATTCCAGGATGGAGATACATCAACTATGGTTTACCCAAGAAGTTGAGGATAGAATCAAATTGAAGAATAATACATAAATTGTCGGAAAGTTTAGTGGTAAGCCAGAGGATTGTCATTTTTTTAAGACCAAGAAAAGATGACCAAAAATACATTAAAGATTGGGAAAATAAACACTGATCGTAAACCAGCAGGTATTATAAATACGTTAAGTAGCAGCTGTTTTTAATATAAAACAATTGAAGATAGGGCGTCAGTACACTACTGCCCCTGAGAGAATGAGTCTGTGGAAATAAGAATGGGGAACCAGGAAATGGCAGAGGAGTTGAATTAATGCATGGCATCGGTCTTCATGGTAGACGACACTAATCACATTCCAAAAATACTGAATAATCCGGGGGAACAAAAGGGGGTAGGGAATAAAGCAATAACTATCACCAGAGAAAAAGCGATAAGGAAACGAATGGAGCTAAAAGCCGATAAATCCCTGATGGGTTGCATCCTAGGATGTTTAAGGAAGTATGTGCAAAAATAATGGATGCACTGACAGTAATCTTACAAGAATCCTTTGATTCTGAAAAAGACTCAGAAGATTGTAAATCTGCCAAAGTAACCATCATATTCCAAAAGGGAGGGAGATAAAAACTCAGGTAACTATAGGCCAATTAGCTTAACATGCACTTTTGGGAAAACGTTAAAGCCCATTGCAAGGAATGTGATAGCAGAGCTTTTAAAATACATAAAATAATCAAGCAGAGTTAAATGGTTTCATGATGGGGAGATCGTGCCTGGTAAATTTATTAGAATTATTTGAGGAATTGAAAAGCAGAATGGATAAAGGGGAACCAGGAGGTGCAATATTCTTGTATTTCCAAAAAGGCTTTCAATAAGGTACCAGACACATGGCTGCTTAATAAGATAAGAGTTCATGGTGTTGGGGGTAGTAAATTAGCATGGATAGATGATTTGCTAACTAATAGAAGACAGAGCTGAGATAACGAAGGCGTTTTCAGAATGGTAACCTGTAACGAGTGGAGTGTCACAGGGATCACTGCTGGGACCACATTTATTTACAATATGTATTAATGACGTATATGAGGGAAGTGAATGCAATATCGCCAAATTTCCACATATCACAAAAATAGGTGCGAAGGCAAATGGTGAGGATGAATCAAAGGGCCAACAGGGGCATGTAAAAATGTTAAGTGAATTGACAAAACTTGGTAGATGACATATATTATTGGAACCTTTGGATTTATGCACGTTGGCAGGAAGAATAGAGGAGCTCAATATTACTTAAATGGAGAAAGACTGCAGAAAGCTGCAGCAGAGAAGGATTTGGGAGCCAGCGTATATGAATATGAAAACGTCCATTTCAGCAGGTGATAAGGAAGGCAAATAAATTGTTGGATTTAATTTCAAAGGATGTGGATTATAAAAATTGGGATGTCATGCTACAACTATACAAGGCACTCACTTACAATACTGTCAAAAAATTTGTTCCCCTTATTTGAGAAAAGATATGCCGGAAGTGGAGGCAGCCCACAGAAGGTTCAATTAGCTTCTTCCGGATGTAGAGGGACTTTTTCATGTGGGGAGATTGATTAGGTTGTGCCTGTACTCATTGGCATTTAATAGCATGAGAGGGGGCCTTACTGAAACATATAAGATTCTTAGGGAGCTTTACACAGTAGATGTTGAGAAGTTGTTTCCCCTTGTGGGAGTGTTTAGGACGAGTGGGGATCATCTCAGCGAAAGGGTTCACCAATTTAATACAGAGATTAGGAGGAATTTATTGTCACAGAGAGTAGTGTATCTGTGGAATTAGTTCCCCTAGAGGGCTGTAGATGATGAGTCGTTAAGTATATTCGAGGCTGAGCTCGAAAGATTTTTAGTCAGTGAGAGAATCAAGGGTTATGGGTAAAAAGCAGGATTGTGGAGGTGACGATGATCAGATCAGCAATGATCTCACTGACTGGCTGAGCTGACTCCTTGGGCGGAATGACCTTCATTTGTTCCGATCTCTTCTGGCTTATAAAACAATCAAAAAGAGCATTGGAAAACTGTAAGAGTGCTGCCGAATTGCTTAAATATCAGGAACGGTTTGACATCTATTTCTGCTGTAGCTGCTCAATAGAAAATGGAGTTAAATCTAGACATTTAACGTCATACACTCACTACCAAATATCTTCAACCAACATCAAAACACTTCCTGTTGTCAAACTATTGATAAGGTAAAACAGAGAGAGAGCTCCATGGAATGGAAAAGTCACTCATTCATTAAAAAAAAACATGAGTTCCAAATTGAACCAATTCCATTCATTGCAGTTACTGACCCTCACTGAGTTCAATTCTATACCAGGAAATGTTCCCAGTCATACATTATCACTTGTAGCAGGTATTCCATTCTGGTTACTAACCTATGCTCAATGCAATTCTGCACTGCCAGATATAACCCAGTATAAATGTTGACTGGGGTCAGTTATTCCACTCTGGTTACTATCCCACACTTAGTACAATTTGACACCAAGAGATACAGTCAGTGAAAGAGTGGTGACTGGAGCCAGGAATTCCACTCTGCTTGATGAACCACACTAAGTACAATTCTACACTGACTGATAGAACCAGTAATACATGTTCACTTGGGCCAGGTATTCCACTCTGGTTACAGACCCACACTTTGGAAAATTTTACACTGTCAGATACAGTCAATGAAAGATTTGTGACTGTGGTCAGGTATTCCACTCTGGTAACGAGCCCACACTTAGTACAATTAGACACTAACAGATAGAGTCTTTGAAAGTGTGGTGACTGGAGTCAGGTATTCCACTCTGGTTACTGACTCACAATTAGTACAATTTGAAATTAACAGATACACCGAAAAATATATGGTCACTGGATTCAGGTATTCCACTCTGGTTACTAACCCACACTTAGTACAGTTAGACACTAACAGATACTGTCCGTGAAAGAGTGGTGACTGGGGCCAGGTGCTCCACTCCGATTAATGACCCACACTCAGGGTGATTTTCCTCTGACTCCCACTAAATCTTCCTTCAGAGAATTTGCCTTCACTGAGGTCTTATTTAACATTACACAATAAATTTCCACAGAATATTAGGAAATAAATCATCAGGGAGCTTGTGAGTTACAAGCAAAGGTTTATTTTAATTTGACAAAATTCAATGAAGCCGCAGAGACATTCAAGACATTTTAATTCAGAAAATTATATCGCTGATTCAGTGTGTCTATGACAGTGAGCTCCAGATCAGAATGTAATATTTTCAGTCAAAGTTTAAAATGAGAGAGCCGCTCACAAACAGATTTACACAACTTCAGTCGTTATGATCACTCACCAGGAACACCTATGACAGCAAGGATTGTGTAGAATATTTTCTCAGCCTCATCAATTGGTTCCATCGTTTCAGTGCGAAGTGATGTGCCCCTTTGTGCTGCTGGTAATCTCTCTGCCTTAAACGCTGAGGTGACACACTCCGAATGCCTTTAATTTATACCCCGTGGGATCACTCCAGGGACGTTGAAATTGCAACATTGTTCTAATTATTTTTTAAATATATGAACAAATAGTTGACGTCATTGAGTTTAGTGATACAAAATGTTTATTTTTAAATGAAAAACGCAGGATCCAAGGACTGTACTCTACTTATCAAATTAATTAACTAATGAAAAAAAAACAAGAGCTGTATACACCCGGATAATATGCTGTCCACTCAATCACCATCAGTCCCTCATCTAGATCTCCTATTGTTTCAGTGATATCCGTCAATTGACTGTTACCATATATTGATTAAATTCCAAAAGTTAGACTGCCTCTCTCCACGCTGTTCTATTACACCCTGTGGTGTAACTGTCCTCTATAACTGTGGACATTCAGTTGTACGATCACAATGGGTTAAGGGTGACAATTTTTACTAAATTCAATGAATAAAATATCTTGAAATATTCAATATCCCCCAACAATTGATTCCACACCACAATCAAATACGAATCTATCTCACTAGCAATCTCTCTCTCTCACCCTTTCTCTCTACCTCCCCCAGCTACCTGCCTCTTTTTCTCTGAGCACATCTCACTCTCTCCCTTTTGCTGTGTCTCTCGCTTTCCTCCTCTGTCGCTCTTGAACTATTTATCTCTCTCTGTGTTTTACGCTCACTGGCTCACCCATTACCTCGTTCTTCCTCTTTATTTCTCTCTCTCTGGCTCTCGCTCACCCTGTCTCTATTTCTTCCATCTGACTTCCTCACTCTCTCTTTCTGTCCCATTGTCTGTCTGCCTCTATGCTTCTGTTTCCCTCTCTCTCACTCTCTCTGCCTCTTTCCTTCTCTCTCTGACACTCTTTGCTTCCCTCTCCATCTCACTCGGTATCCCTTCGTGATTCTCTTCCTCTGTCTTCCTCTATCTCTTCTCTCTCGCTCTCTTTGTGCGACTGTGTGCGTGTCCCTGTGTGTGTATGTATGAGCGTGTGTTGGTGGGTATCTATCTCTCTTGCGCGCAATTCTCTCTCTCTTTCAATCTGTGTGTGTCTATCTCTGTCTATGTTTCCACGTCTCTCGATCTCCTCAGACCTTCGTCCTCACTCTGTCTGCCTGTTATCTATCTATCTGTCTGTCTATCTATATATCCATCTATCTCTCTCTGAATTTATGTTTCTTGCCCTCTCTCTCTGTATCTCTCTCTGTCTCTGTCACTCTATGTCTCTCTACCTCTCTCCAAATCTCTCCCAAACTTTCTCTGTTTTTCTGACTCACTCTCTCTCTCCGTGTCACGCTCGCTGTGTCTCCATCTTTCACTCTTCCCTTCTCACTGTATCACTCTGGCTGTCTCTTTCTCTTCCTCTTTACTCTCTCTGTCTCTCTATCCCCCTCTTTCTCTCTATCTCTCCATCTGCATGTCAATCCCTGCCTCTTACTCTGCCTCACCTTACCACCCTCCTTCTCAATCTCTCTCTCTTTGACTCTCGGTTCTCTTTCCCCCTTTCACTTCCACCGTCTCTCTCTTTCTCGCTTACTAAACTTCCCTTTATGTGTCTCTCTCTGTCTCTCTCTCTCTTTCGCTCTCTGTCATTCTCTCACATCGTGTTTCATTCTGTCTCTCTCTTTGCCTCTCTGTCTCTTTTATCTCCCTTTCTCTCTTTTTCAATGTCTAGCTCTCACTTTCTGTATGTCTGTGTCTCTCCCGCTGTTTATCTAACTCTCACTTTCTCCTCTTCCCTCTGACACCCTCCCTTTCTCTTTCCCTCCCGCCCTTTCTAACACACTCTGTATCTCTCCTCCTCTTACTCTCTTAATTTGTCTGCCTCTCTCTCTCTTTCTCTCTCTCTGCTTCACCCTCTATTTTTCTCCCATCAACTCTCTCGTTCTCTCCCTTTCGACCGCCCTGCCTCTCTCATCCCTCTCTCTCTTTCTGTCAGTGTCTCCGTGTGTGTGTGTTTCTCTGTCTCTCAAGCCTGAAACATCCCTTTGTCTCTTTCTCTCCTTCTATCTCTCTCTCCTCTCTCTCTCCTTCTATCAGTCTACCTTTCACGTTGTCTCTCTGTCTCATTCTCTCTTTCTCTGTCTTGTTGTCACACACTGTGTCTAACCCTGTCTCTTTCTATGCCTCTCTCTCTCTCTTTTCTCTCCCCCTGTTTTTCAATGTTTCTCTCTGCTTCTCTCTCTCTCTCCCTCTCTCTCTCTCCCTCTCGCTATCTCTGTCTCTATTCCTCTTGCTGTGTCTCTAAATCTCACTCCCTCCATCTCCCTCTGTGTTCCCCACTCAATGCATTTACGTCTCTTTATTATCTTTCTCTCACTATCTCTATACCTCTCTCTCAGTCTCTCTCTCTCTCTCTCAATACCTCTCGCTCCATGTCACAAAATCTGCCTCTCAACTTCTCCATCTTTCAATCACTCATTCACTCTGTCTTTCTCTCACCCTGCCTCGTCCTCTCCTTCTCTCCCATCAACTCTATATTGTTCTCCCCTTCGATCGCCTTCTCTCTCTTAGCACCCCCCCTCCCTCTCTCTCTTTCTGTGTGGGTGTCTCCATTTTTGTGTGTACGTGTTTCTCTCTCTCTGTGTCCTCTGCCTCTCACAACATACAATTCCATATGTCTAGTTCTCTCCATTACTCTCTCTCTCTCTCTCACTCACTCTCACTCACACACACACACTGAGAATGCATGTGTGTCCATGGGTGTGTGCATGTGTCAGTGCGTCTTTATCTCTGTCTCTCACGTTTCTGTCTCTTTCATTTTTTTTTTGTGTTTACCTCTCTTTGTCATTCCGCCTATCTTGCTCTCCTTCTCAGTTCCTTGCCCTCGAACTTCCATTCAGTCTGTCTATCTATCTATCCACCTCTCTGTCCGTTTATTTATCTATCTATCTCTATTTGTGTATCTGTCTATCTGTCTGTCTGCCTCTACTTCTGCCTGCCTGCCTACCTGTTATCCAATCTATCTATTTATCTATCTTTGTCTTTATATATCACTGCCTTCTCCCTCTCTCTGTCTCTCTCCCTGCCTCTCTCTCTCTCTCTCGACCTCTCTCTCTCTGTGCCTCTCTCACCCTGTCTCTATCTCTCATCCTTTCCCTCTCGCTCCATGGCTCCCGCTGTCCCGTACTCTCCCTCTTTACTCTCTTTATCTCTCTATGTCTCTCTCTCCATCTCTTTCTCTCTGTCTCCCTTCTGCGCATCTCTATCTCTCTCTCTCTCTCTCTGCATCACTCTCTCGCACTCATTCTCAGTCTATCTCTCTCTTTGTTTCTCTGTTCTCTTTCCCTCTTCCAAACTCGCTTTTTCTATTTCACACTTGCTAAGCTTTCCTTTGACTATTTCAGTGTCTCTCTCTAGTCCTCTTCTTGTCTCTTTGTCTCTTGCTCTCCCCTTCCCTTTCTTTCTCTCTTTCACTTTCTCCCTATCTCTCTCCCTACAACTCTCTGTCTCTGTCTGTACCTCAGGTTGTCTCTCTGTCTCATTCTCTCTCAGTATCTCTCTAAAAATATGTGCCTAACTCTGTCTCTTTCTATGCCTCTCCCTCTCTCTTTATTTCTCGACGTGTCTTGCTGTGTCTCCAACTCTCACTCTCTCCTTCTCCCTCTGCCTCCCTCTCTCAGAGCGCTTCCTCCTCTCTCTCTCTCTATTATCTCTCTCTTTCACTCACTCTCTCAGAATCACAGAAACATAGAATCACAGTGCAGAAGAGGCCCTTTGACCCATCGAGCTTGCACCGACACGTGAGAAACACCTGACCTACCAACCTAATCCCATTTAGCAGCACTTGGCCTACAGCATTGAATGTTATGACGTGCCTAGTGTTCATCCAGGCACTTTTAAAGGGTGTGAAGCAACCCTCCTATACCTCCCTCCCAGGCAGTGCATTCCAGACCGTCACCACCCTCTGGGGAAATTTTTTTTCTCACATCCCTCCAAAAGCTCCTGCCCCTCACCTTGAACCCATGCCCCCTAGTGACTGAACCTTCAACTAAGAGGTACACCTATTCCCTATCCACCCTGTCCATGCCCCTCATAATCTTGTACACCTCGATCAATTCGGCCCTCAGTCTTCTCTGCTCAAACGAAAACAACCCAGGCCTATACAACCTCTCTTCATACCTTAAATGTTTTATCCCAGACAACATCCTGGTGAATCTCCTCTGCATCCCCTCCAGTGCAATCACATGCTTCTTATAATTGGCGACCAGAACTGCACAGAGTCCTCCAGCTGTGGACTGACAAAGGTTCTATGCAACTCCAACATGACCACCCTAGTTTTGTAATCTATGCCACGATTGATAAAGGGAAAAATCCCATTTGCCTTTTTCAACACCCCACTAACATGCCCCTCCGTCTTCAGATATCGAAGGACACACACACCAAGGTCCCTTTGTTCCTGAGAACGTCCTAGTGTCATGCAGTTCATTGAATGCTTCCTTGTCAATGTAGTCCTTCGAAAGTTTATAACCTTACACTTTTCAGGATGAAATTCCATCTGTCACTTATCTGGCCATTTGACCACCCCGTCTATATCTTCCCGGAGCCCAGGCTACTCAACCTCACTGTTAACCACAAGGCAAATCTTTGTATCATCTCTCTCTCTTTCTTTTTCGCTCTCGCCATATGCCATGCACTCTGCCTCCCTCCTTTTCCCTCTTTCACTCTCATTCTCTCTGACCATCTTTCTCTCTCTCTCTCTCTCTCTCTTTCTTTCTCCCTCAATCTCTGTTTCGCTTCCAGCAACTCTCTCTATTTCTCCCTTTCGATCGCCCTCCCACTTTCAGTTCCCTCTCTTTTTCTGTGTTTGTGACCACGTATCTATGTGTACATGCTTCACTTTTTCTTCCTCTGCCTCTCACACTCCAAAATTTCCTTTCTCTCTTTCTCTCCATCTCTCTCTCTCTCTTTTGCCCTTGAGCCTCTGTGTGTGTCCGTGTGTGTGTGTGTGTTGGAGGGTCTCTATCATTCACTCTCACATTCCTCTGTCTCTTTCAATCTGTGTGAGTATCTCTGTGTTTCTCTCGACCTCTCTTGCTTTTCTTTGCCTTCTCTCTCCCTTTATCTGCCTTTCTGCATTTACGTCTGTCAGTCTGCCTATTTATCTATCTATGTAGCTATGTATCGATCTATCTATCTACATATCTACCTTTGTGCCCATCTATCTTTCTATTTATCTGTGTCTTTTTGTATCTCTTTCTGTCTCTCCCTCTCTATTTCTCTCTGTTCCCCACACCCCTCCCCCCCCCCCAACACCGCCACTCGCACGCACTTTCTCTGTTTGTCTGTTTTATCCCTATCTCTCTCTCTCCCTCTTTCTCTGTGCCTCTTTCTCTGTGTCTCTATCTCACACTCTTTCCTTGTCGTTCTTTGGTTCTTGCTGTCTCTTTCCTTGCACCTTTCTTCTCTCAATGTATTTCTTCCCCTCTCTCTCTGTCTATCTCTGTCTTCTTCTGACTCACTTTCCCTCCCTCCGCCTCAATCTCTCTCTCTCTTTGTCTCTCTGGTCTCTTTCCCTCTTCTTCTCTTGCTTTCTCTCTCTTTCTCGCTTGCTAAAAACCCCTTTGTCTTTTTCATGGTCACTCTCTTTCTGTCTCTTTCTCTCTCCCTGCCTTTGCCTGTCTGTATACCTCTCGCTCTCTCTTGCCCTTTCTTTCTCTCTCTCTCATTTTCTCTGACACATCCTATCTCTCTCTCTCTCTCTCTGTGTCAACCTCTAACACTGTCTTTCTGCCGTATTCTCTCTCTGTCACTCTCTCTCTGTCTCGCTTTCACACTTTGTGCCTAACTCTGTCACTCTCTTTTTTTCTCTCTCTCCCTCCCTTTCTTCATATTTCTTACTCTCTCTCTCTGTCTCTTGCTGTGTCACTAAATCTCACTAATTCCTTCTCCCTCTGCCTCCCTCACTCGGTCTTTCTGCCTCTCTTTCTCCCAATCTCTCTATCCCTCCCTCCCTCTCTCTCTCTTTCCCTCTCGCCCTATGTCACACACGCTGTCTCTCCTCTTTTTCTTTCAATCTCTCATTCTCTCTGCCCTTCTCGCTCTATTTCTCGCTCAGCCTCAGTAACTGTTTCTTGCCCAGCAACCCTGTCTTTTTCTCCCTTTCGATCGCCCTATTTCTCTCCCCCTCTCTCTCTGTCTCTCTCTCCTCCCCCCCCACCCCGTCCCCTCCCACACACACAAACTCTCTCTGCCACTCTATCTTTCTCTTTCTCTCTCCCACTCTCGAACACTTTCTCTGTCTGTCTGTCTGTCTGTCTGTCTCTCTCTGTGCCTGTCTCTCTGTGCCTCTCTTTCTGTGTCTCTAGCTCTCATTATTTCCTTCTCGCTCCTCTACGGCTCACGCTGTCTCTTCCTCTTTCCTCTCTTCATTTCTCTCTCTCCCTCTCTTTCTCTCCGTTACACCCTCAGTGTATCCATCTTCCTTTCTATGCCTCACTCTCTTGCCCTCTTTCTCTGTCTATCTTCCTTTCTATTTTTGCCCTCTTTCCGTATTTGACTCCAGTTTAATATCTCCTTCTCGTTTATTATACTTCCCTTTGTCTATTGCATGGTCTCTCTCTCTCTCTGACTCTTCTTTCTGCCTCTGCCTGTCTGTTTGCCTCTCGATCTCGCCTTCCCTTTCTTTCTCTCTCTCATTTTCTCTCACATTTTCTCTCTATCTGTTTCTCTCTCTCTATCCAACTCTCTACGTCCATCTCTCACGTTGCCTCTGTTTCTCATTTCTCTCACTCTCCCTTTCAAATTGTGCGCCTAACTCTGTCTCTCTCTTTGTCTCTCTCTCTGTTTTCTCTCCCCCTCTCTATTTTTCAAACTCTCTCTCTCTCTTGCTGTGACTCTAGCTCTCACTTTCTCCTCCTCCCTCTCTCTCCCTTTCTCAGTGCGCTTCCACCTCTCTCTCTCTATTCTCTCTCTCCCTCTCTCCCTCTATCTCTCTCACTCCCTCTCTCCCCCTTTGTCATACAATCTGTATCCCTCCTTCTCTCTTTTCCACACTCTCATTCTCTCTGCCTGTCTCTGTCTCCCTCTCACTCTCCCACTCTCTGCCTCACTCTCTCCCTCTCTGCCTCACCATCTCTCCCTCTCCCATCAACTCTCTCCTTTTCTCCCTGTCGATCTTCCTCCCTCTCTCTCAGCACTCTCTATATTTTTCTGCTTATTTGACTACGTGTTTCTGTGTACACGATTATCTCTTTCTATCCTCTGCCTCCCACACTCTAAAATTCCAATTGTCTCTTTCTCTCCATCTCTCTCTCTCTCTCTCTCTCCGTGAGTCTGTGTGAGTATGAGCATGTCCGTGTGTGTGAGAACCTGTGTGTGTGCATGTGTGCGTGCGTCGGTGGGTCTCTATCTCTATCTTTAACGTTTCTCTGTCTCATTCAATCTGTGTGCATATTCCTGTGTGCCTTTCCCATCTCTTGCTTTCCTTTGCAGTCCCTCTCCCTCTATCTGCCTTGCTGTATGTCTATCTATCTATCCATCTATCTACCTGTCTGTCCGTTTTGTTGTCTACATATCTGACAATTTATCTATCTATCTAATCTATCTGTACATGTGTCTCACTGTCTCTCTGTCTACCTATATATCTATCAATCAATCTATCTATCTATCGATCTATCTATCTGATTATTTAACTCTGTATTTTTATATATCTGCCTCTCTCTCTCCCTCTCTATCTCTCTCTATCTCTATCCCCCTCACAAGCACTCTCTCTCTTTGTCTGTCTGCCTGTCTCTCTCTCTCTCTATGCCTCTCTCTCTGTGACTCTATCTCTCAGTCTTTTCTTGTTGCTCTATGGCTCTCGCTGCCTCTTTCTCTCCCGGTTTATTCCCTCATTCTGTCTCTCTCCCTCTCTTTCTCTCTCTCTCTCTCCCCCTGCGTATCAAATAGTTTCTCTCTTTCCTTGTCTCTTTTTTATTTTTCCCTCTTTCGTTCTCTCTCTCTTTCTCATTTGCTAAACTTCCCTTTGTCTATTTCGAGGTCTTCCTTTCTCTCCCTCTGCCACTTCTTCTCTGCCTCAGCCTGTCTGTGTGTCCCTCCCCCTCTGTTTCCCTTTCTTTCTCTTTCTCACTTTCTCCCTCCCATCATATCACTCCCTCTGCATCCATCTCTCACTTTGTCTCTCTGTCTCATTCACTCTCTGTCTCTGTCTCTCTCTGTCTTGCTCTCGCGCTGTTTGTCTAAATATATCTCTCTCTTTGGTCTCTCTCTCTCTCTTTTCTCTCCCTCTCTCTCATTTCCAAATTTATTCTACCTCTCTCTCCCTCTCTCTTCCTCTCTCTCTGTGTCTCTCGCACTGTGTCTCTAAATCTCACTCTCTCCATCTCCCTCTGCCTCCCTCAATCGGTGCATTTAAGCCCCTCTGACTTCATTCTCTTCCACTCACTAACTGTCTCTCTCTCTCTCTCCCTTTCTCTCTCGCCCTGTCACACACTCTGCCTCTCAACTTCTCATTCTTTCAATCACTCATTCTCTCTGCCTGTCTCTCTCTATTCTCTCTCTGCCTCACTGTCTCCTTCTCGCCCAGCAACCCTCTCTATTTATCCCTTTCGATCGCCCTCTCTCTCTGCCTCTCTAATTCTCTCTGTGTCACTCTCCCCCTCTCGCAAACTATCCGTTTGTCTGTCTATCTGTGTGTGTGTGTGTGTCTCTCTCTCTCTGTGACTATCTCTCACTGTGTCTTTAGCTCTCATTATTTCCATCTCGCTCTATGGCTCTTATTGTCTCTTCCTCTTTAATCTCTTTATGTCTCTCTCTCTCCCTCTGTGTATCTTTCTCTCTCTGAGCCTCACTCTCTCACTCTCTTTCTCACTCTATCTCTCATTGCATCTTTGCTCTATTTCCCTCTTCCCCTCTCGCTTTAGCACTCTTTCTCACTTGCTAAGATACCCTTTGTCTATATCATGGTCTCTTTCTCTCTCTGCCTCTTCTCCTCTGCCTCAGCCTGTCTGTTTGCCTCTCGTTCTCTCCTTCCCTTTCTTTATCTCTCTCACTGTCTCTCTCAATTTCTTTGTATTTCTCTCTCTCTCTCTATCTCTTAGATAGTTAGAAGTTTTTCCCAGGGTTGAAGAGTCAATTACTATGGGACATAGATTTAAGGTGAGAGGAGAAATCTATAGAGGAGATGTGCGGGGCAAGTTTTTTACGCAGAGTGTAGTGAGTGTCTGGAATTCGATGCCAGAGGAGGTGGTGGAGGCATGTACGATAGTGGTATTTAAGAGGCAGCTTGACAAATACATGAATAAGATGGGAATAGAGGGATACGGACCACAGAAGTGCAAAACGTTTTAGTTGACGGGCAATTTGATCAGCGCAGGCTTGGAGGGCCGAAGGGACTGTTGCTGTGCTGTACTTTTGTACACACGACCTCACATCCTCCTCTGGCTCGCATCCTCTGGAGCTCAGGTCCTCATCCAGCCGATGACTCTGCTCATAACATAAACATTCGATGCATTGCCATGCGTCCTGCTCACACTCTCTGGATCTGTTTCATGCAGGGGAAGCGGGATAATAACTGCAAGATGAGGGCCCAGGGCCTATGGTGGACTGGAAAAAGTTAGACACCTCTCACACCTTGAGCAGCCTCTCATCAAACTAACTGCTGAGATCGTGGGCCGTGCCTGCAGTAATGGTGACGTTCGCTATGGGCACAACTTGACGATCCTGCACCAGACCATCCAAATCCCAGCAGAAATATGAGTGCATTATCTCCTGGTTTTGACTCCCGTCAGATGCGCTAATTATCTCTATTATGCTTCCCTGGGATCTCTGCCAAGCAAATGAGTCTTTCAGCTAGCTGGTGGCTCAGCTCCATCCATTTCTTCCCCTCCAGCGAAGAGGATAACTCCTCCATTGAAGAGCTGGAAATAAGCAGCCTGGAAGATACATCACAGCGTGTACTCACACCCTCCATCAGTGCAGAGTCACAGGTCTCGGTGAGATCTAGGTTTAAGCAGGCTCGGATCACTTTCTAGTTGTCACCACACGGACACATGTCCGCAGCAGGAGGAGGATCGTTAAGCCGAGCTCATGGCACTTGCAGGATGGCTGGGGAAGAGACATTTGGGAGCTCAGTGTCAGAGTATGACCCTCTGGATTTTGCCTTCCAACTCATCGTGGCAGTCCAGCAGAAGGCTGGGGAACATCGCACAGAGCTGTTCAAAGCCCTCACCGGACTGGAACACAAGTCACAAGAGTGCGACCACAATCTCTCTGATGAAATGGTGCCCACGTGTGTGTGTCTGATACTGACCATGGGAGGGAGGGAGGAAACATGGAGACCCTGGTCCAGCGGAACGCAGAGATCTGTGCAGACCTGTGCTCCATCGGTGTTGCCATGAGTGAGGCCCTGCAGTGGTGACACGAGAAGGAACCAGGGCTCTTCGAAGTGCTCGCAGTTTCTAATAACCCTAAAGGAGTCAATTTGAGATCCTCGGCTTCTGAAAAGAGGAGGAGCAGAAAGGCGAACACAGTAGCATCAGCCACTCAGGAATCTCAGAAGTGGCCCTCTCCCTTCGAGTCTCCTTTGCCTGTGAACCTCCTCTGCTTTGTTCCCAATCAGCGCAGAGGGAGCAGCTGGCCTGCAGGATAATCTTTCGAGTTATCAACAGTCACAGATTGCAACTCTTTTCGAGTACAATCACAGTTCTTGGTTTACCGGGAGCGGGACAGGAACCCACAACCCTCTGATTCAAAGGCGAGGGTGCTATGAACTGAGCCACAGCTGACACCTCAAGAAAAGGTAATGCCCATTTTATATCACTGCTGTGAAAACTCTTTCGAGTTATCAACAGTCACAGATTATAACTCTTTCGAGTACAATCACAGTTCTTGGTTTCCAGGAGTGGGACATGAATCCACAACCCTCTGATTCAAAGGCGAGGGTGCTATGAACTGAGCCACAGCTGACCAAAGCAAGCCTTTGCCCTAATAACCTTGCCTTTCTAGAGGACGCGTAATGCACACTGAATCCACTAGAGGCAACAGAGCCAAACTTTACACTGGCTGCCTCGACCACTGCTGCGGATGTCAGGGCAGCACCTGGAAGAAGAGGTAGGCCTAGAAAAACTGAGAACTTTTCATCACAAGTGGTTGCATGGCTGGACGCATTTTGACTCATTCTAACCTAAAAACACATTCACTTTCACTGAGTAATTTGCACTAGACTTTATCAGCTGCATTTCCAGGCTTCTCGAGTCTTCCTCATGCACATTGCACCACCCGCTCGTCACCAACACAGCCCACACACCCCCTCCCCCAACCACTGGCATTTCAGCTGGACAGAGCCAGACCACAGGTGATACTCGAGGTAGAAGTGTGTGCGTTTGGCAGTGGATTTCGAAGCCTGGTGCAAGCTTTCTCCCCCGCAAATAGAACCTTCCTCTATCACACTCATCTCAATGTCCCGAGAATGTTCAATGCTGCGTGTTCAGGTACGCTTTCAGTTTTCCATCTGAGCTGAACTGTATCTCTGTCCACCCACTGATCGTACTCCCGTGCAGCACGTGTCCCCGCCCAGCAAGAGGTTCCTAAAACATTTGATTTCAAAACGATAGACTGACTAAGGCTTACTTTCAGCTCCCTTGTTGTTATTCCTGCCCCAGACACCCATGTCCTTTCCACCATCACTGTTGAGGTCCTTGGCTTTACCCTGCAAATCAACAGCATCGCCTACCAAACAGAAACAATTGTTTTCCGGGATCCCTTGGCTAACATGCACTTTCCTTACATCCCCGACAATCCCACCCCGATCCACATTGATCTCCCCAATCGCTTTCTTTCCACCTCCAGTGTCTTTGTCTGACTCTGAGTCCGTAACCATCCACTCTCGCTATCACTTTACCTCTACCATCTCATCCTCAGTCTCCAAACTTTCTGGCTCACTCTGCCCCCCCACCCCACTCCCCCCCTCCACCTCCTCCCCCCCCCCCCCCCCCCCCCCAACCCCCCAACCAATACTCACTATTCCTTTTGCCATGCTCACCCACACTCTATTCTCTCCAGAGGAGGGTGTCTTTGATTCCACAGGCAGCTACCTTGTACATTCACCTGGAAATCACCCCATCTCCCTCTCTTACTTCCTTTTGAACCTTACTCCCTACTCCACCCTTACTCCCTCCTCCCCCCGTGACTCATTCCTCCCCCGGGCTACTTCGCCCCTGTAATCTGCATTCACCCCACGAATTCCTACCCAACTACGAAGCCCTCCCCCCGAGATTCGTTCTCCAATCAGACATTCTTCCCCCCTGTGAACTATTTCGCTTACACATTCCTTCCCCCTTGTACCTACTTGGTCAGTTGCCACCGTTTCCCCAATAAACTCCCCTCACCATGTACTTCCTCCCTGCCTCATAGCCTGCACCTCGCCCGCCCCCCGACAACATGGATTGCCCACTCCCAACCTCAACCCCTGATACCTTTGTTCCCACCATCCCAGCCATTCCTCTCCTGAACACTTCCCTCTCCCAGACAAACCTAAACCTTCCATCCAACCACCCACTCGCCCATTATCCCTACATTTCCAACTCACTGCTGTACCTTCCTCTCTTTCCCCAAACACCCCGTGGCGATCATCCAAAGCAGCCCCTTTCCAGGTATTTGATATCCAAAAGCAGCAGGCAGACATCAATGAACACCTCCCACATTCCCTGTGTTGCTGCGTGGCAGAGCCATGTCCATCAGAATCATTCCCTGCTACAATGCAAGTGCTCCTCCAGGGTCCAGTATCTGTAGAGCTGGAGCATTTTCTTCTCCTCAGGTGTCCGTGTTATGAGCAAGGCCCTCATGCTCAGTTCAGACTTTTAACAATAAGTCCCGACTTCTGTACATCACACCTGTCAATACATATTGGGGGCCGGCATTGTTCCTGCTGACGTGGGTGACAAACCCAATGTGTCTGGAAGAATCCGGTGAGCAGGAAAGATGATGAGATGCTCATAAATTGAAATTAGATTCCTGATATTGGACCCAGGGAAAGCCATTGACGGGTAGAGTGGACGATCGCAAATTGATTTCACCATAAAACCAAGTTTTCGCATTGTTGCTAGTTTGACGAGCCCCTGCCACCATGACAACTGATGACAAGTGTGGTGGAAAATTCTGTCCACTGTAAATAGTGATGCAGTCCACGTGGTTCCCCTGTAAAATGCTTGCCGGCTAAATGGGTAGTTCCACACTGCATGGGAAGCACTTTGAATGCTGACAACGTCCAGAAGAACACCTGCCAGATAGTGACTACCGCCCCAGGTATTCGTCACAAATACTTACTCACAGCTCAGGGATTCATTTCAAATGTGGCCAAGTCCCCAGAGATTAATTGCAAATATTGACACACTCCCCAATAAGTAATTGCATTCACCCATACATTCCCCGGGGGTTCCCCATAGTTTCTGACACAAGGCCCTCTCTTAATACTGATATATTCCCAAGTAAAATTCTGTTTATAATGCCACACAAAATCACAAATGCTCTGTAAACAGTGACATAAATTCCAGTGGCCCCGTCTAAGTACTGGCAAAACTCGTGTCGGCATCGTGCAAATACTGACGTAGGCAGGGATTAATGATAAATAGCGACACATTACCCAGAGATTCATTATGCACACTGCCAAACTCCCCAGGGATTAATGATAAATAGCGACACATTCCCCAGAGATTCATTATGCATACTGGCATACTCCCCAGGGATTTATGATAAATAGCGACAAATTCCACAGAGATTCATTATGCACCCTGCCATACTCCCCAGGGATCAATGATAAATAACGACACATTCTCCAGAGGTTCTTTATAAACACTGGCACATTCCTCAGGAAATCATTAGATATAATGACGCAGCCCCCAGGGGTTCATTATAAATATTGACAAACAGCCCAGGGATTCATGATATTTGCTGACACGCACGCGAAGGCTTCATTATAAATAATCAGACACTCCCCGGGGATACTTTTTAAAAATGTCACACTCCCCAGGGATTCATGATAAATATTAGCATACTCTCAAGGGGTTCATTATAAATATTGACACACTCCCCAGGGATTCATTAAATATAGTGACACTTTCCAGAGGGATTCATTTTAAGCACTTTCACCAACACACCCCCTGCCCACAGGAATGCTTTTGAAACACTGACACACCCTCCGAGGTATCTCTGCTAATACCCACGTCCCTCTACACTCCCTCGTCTTTATTATAAACACTGGCACACGACCCTGGGGGTTCTTTATAATGATAATCACCTCTGGTATTTTTTACAATCACTCACGCAGTCCCAAGGGATTCAGTATAAACACTGACACACTACTCAGGAATTCGTGATAAATAGAGTAACAATAGCCAGGGATTGAACAGAAATACTAACAAACATCACTGGATTCATTATAAACACTGATAGACTTCCCAGAGAATCCTGATGAATACTGACACACTCCACAGGAATTCATTCCAAATACTGTCACGGTTACCTTGGTTTCACTATCAATATTTACAAACTTTGCGGGGATCCGATGTAAAGACTAAATAGCAATCTCCCTGTGGATTCACTGCAAATACTGACACACTCCCCAGGGATCCATTACAAATCCTGTCACATTCCACAAGGATCCATTATAAATACTGACGCACTCCCCATGGCTTCAATATCAATACTGACACATTCCCCTGGGGTCCATAATAAATACTGACACACTCCCCACAGATTCATTATAAATACGGACGGGCTCCGGGGAATTCCGTGTGAATTCTGATAAACTCTGCAATGATTCAGTCTGAATACTGACACACTCCCCAGTGGTTTATTATAAATTCTAACCCACTCCCCAAAGCTATGTTATGAATAATAAAATACTCTTCACAGATTCATTAACAATACTGACACACTGTCTACGAATTAATTTTAAATACTGTCACGCCTCCATCCAAACCTTGGATCCTTTATAAATGCTAACACACTCTCCAAGGATCCATACTAAATACTGACACACTCCCCACAGATTCATTATCAATACTAATGAGTTCCGGTGGAATTCCGTGTGGATGCTGAAAAACTCTGCAGTGATTCAATCTGGATACTTACACAATCCCCAGGTTTTCATAACAAATTCTCCTCAGGGTTTCATGTTAAATACTGAGAACCTCCCCATAAATTCGTTAGAGTTACTGACACACTCCCCGGGGAATAACTATCAATAGTGACACCTTCCCCATTTATTAATTATGAATACAGACACAATTCCCAGCGATTCTTTAACAACACTGACAAAGTCCCCAGGGATTAACTATACACACTGACACAATATCCAGCTATTCGTTATCAATACGAGCACATTCGGCAAGGATGAATTGTAAACAATGCCACAATCCCCAGAGATGCATTATGAATACTGAATCAAATCCCAATGTTCAATTATAAATACTGACACACTAAACACTGAGTCATTATAATTATGTCAGTCACCCCAGGGATTCATTATAATTACTGGCACACTCCCCAGGGATTAATTACCAATACTGACACATTATTCGTGGAGTCAATATAAATGCTGACACACTAACCTAGGATTCATTATAAATACAGGTTATGTCCAAAAACATTCATTGTATAACCTGATGGACTTCTCAGTTACTCATTATTAATACTGACACACTCTTCAGGAAAAAATTAAAATCAATTACACACTCCCCGCGATTCATGTTAAATACTGACAAGCTTGCCAGGGATCCATTAATAAAATCTAACACACTCGCCATTGATTCATTATATAAATACCGAAACACGATGTATTGGTCACTGTAAATATTAAAACACTAGCCAGGGATTCAGTAAAGATTCTGACCCACAAGGCAGGGATCCAGCATAAACACTGAAACACTCCCCATGGACGCATAATCTATACTGACATCACCACCCCGCCACCAACTCCCTTCCACACCGCCCAACACTCACCGCCCGCTTTCCCCCCCAACCCACCCCGCACCTGCAATGCCCCAGGGATTCATTAGTACTGTTGTAATCCTCCACAGGGTTTCATTATAATGACTGGCACATGAACATCACTTAGTTATAAATATTAACACATTCCCCAGGTGTTCTTTCTAAATACTGACACACTCCCCAGTGACGCTGAATCTGATAGGTCCAGTTCAGTCAGTGGAACGTTACAACAGACATAGAGAGTTAGAAACTTGAATTCACAGATGAGTGACATATGGCCCATAGTGTTTCTGTTGAATGATAACGTTGTCCAGCCTAATCTCAATTTTCTGTTCGTGGTCCTCATTTAACAGCAATTCAAGTGAACGACAAAACATTGCTTTTTTTTTGTTCTGCAAATGTTAGGAGGCTTTCTGCCTGGACCATCCTTTCTGCCAGTGTGTTCTAGACGGGATTGTTGCGGGTATGAGGAAATGGTGTACCTTGGAAGAACAGGATATTCCAATGGTAATTATGCAACAGAGACAGTCACACAGATCATTGATATTATCCACACTCCCTCAAAAATTGGGAAATAGATGCCAACAATGAGATGCGGAACCTAGAGGACAATAGCATTCAGAGTTCCGAAATGTAAGTTGAGGTTTTATAAATGCCAGGGGTAATGATTCAATTGGGAAATACTTATCCTGGATATTGTAGTCGAGCGAAATTGACATTTTATTGAACAGGTAGAAAAATAAATGAAGAAGACTGTGCTCTCCATCCTCTTTGGAGTCGTGTGGTGTAAAAGTGTGGGCTCTGAACTAGGTTTGCTGCCATGAACGATCACCTACCTGGATGAACAAGGACAAACCTGAATTCTATGTGAAGGAACTGCATTTTACATGTCCTTTTAAGAGTAAAAACTTTTTGGATCAAGGGGAAATATGATGCAGCAGTGGATTAGATTTGATAAGGTAGAAAAATGAAGGGAGGCAGATTGCCGAATATTGTATCATTCAATGAGCCAGCGAAAGCAAGTGCAATAACTCGATCACAAGAAATATGAGCAGAGATGGGCCAGTCATTCCATCGAGTCTATTATGGCGTGAATAAGACCACGACAGTTCTGGTTGTAATCGTAAGTCCACTTCTTTGCTTGTCCACCGTAATTCTTGAGACCCTTGACGATCAAAATCTGCCTGAATATGAATTGAATATATTTAATAACCCAGCCTCCACAACTCTTTGGGAAACTGAAATGCATAGGCTATCAAGCATTCAGGAAATAAATTTACATCATCTTTGTCCTAATTGGGAGACCACTTCATTTGAAACTGCCACCTTTTTCTAGTATCCCCCACGTGAGGCAACAGCCTCTCAGAATCCATTCAGTCAAGCTCCTCTAATTCTCTGTTATTCTGAATTCTACTGTAGCAAGGTGGAAATGGTGGTAAAGGGACAGTGTGTACCATGTAACAACAAGTGGACATTTTTTTGGCGGCCGGGGTGGGGTCAAATGTTGATCTCTGGGAATGTAAAAGGAAAATGAAACCCTTGAGAAAGAAGTGGGAGAAGTGGCGCCCTCTACCTCGCACAGTCCTTCAAGCCTGCAGCTCAGAAGAAATGATGAAGAAAAGGAGTTTGAGCATTGATATAATTATGGAAGCCAGTATGGTCGGAACGGTGCAAATAGATACCGTTTAAGATCATTGAATGGCGAGTTAAGGAACGCTCAGGAACACATCAAAGGTTTCTTACAGCAAATCAATAATGTCACAAAAGATCAGCTATATGCGGATCTAATAATCACTGTCAATTTAATAACATTTCTTTGACTCTAGTTAGCATGCCAAAGAAGAACTAAATTCTAGCACAGAAACAGAACAGAAAGATCTGTGTGTGATTCACAGGAAAGTACAGACCAACCATGATTTGTTGAAATTAGAAGATCTATCTGTAACTAATTGGACTAACAGTGACCACTTAACTCAATTGACAAAGAACTAAATTTCACCTTATTTGAATATATGTAGAATAAGAAGGTTGATTAATTCACATATAGTTTATCACAGATGTAAAAGTACTGTTAACGATACAGTGTTAGGAATAATGTTGAAATTCACTCTTCCAGCTGCAAACCATCAGCCGTATCTCCTGATTACCGCAAAAAGCATTAGACATGTGCTACAAAGGCCGTAAATAGTGTTAGGTATTTGAGGCAAAGCTTGTAATGTAGCTTTGAACATCTCTGCGAGTGTCCTGGATAACTAGGACCCCATCCACAACCCTGGTGCGATGTCAGCAAGTAAGAGATACAGTGATATGTCCTTACAGTTTAAATATCCATGAAGGATCAGGATATGGATTCTCGCCATGCAATCCACACCAGGGAGATATTGAATTGTTCCTTATGTTTGTAGAGGAGATGGAGAGCAGTGCGTGTCTGCAACTGCAAAATCTTCCAGTTATGCAAATGAGGCCTGACGCCATGTTATGCAATCTACCTTTTCTATAGATCCACCTCTTGTGCTGCAAACAGAATATACGAAACCACGAAATTTAGACCTTGGAAAGGCAATTGTTTTTTGCTGTATCAGACCCACTCTCGCAAAGCATAATGGGTGAATTACTTCCTAAATTTGGCGCTGGTGTATACCTGCTTTTCTCTGAGTACCAAGAGAAAATAATTACATTACTGAATGACAGTGGCCGAACCCAAAATATATTATGGTTATTATCGGAATGAAAAACTGAAGCGGGGTAATTTATAGAAAATATTAAAAATGTCCATGATGGATGCAGTTATGGAATTGTTGATCAATGTTTGAGGTACATCCTTGGATAAGATTCGTGTCTCATGTTTTAACCAGAACCCAGTTGATCGCAGTGAATGGTTTACTATTCCTAGCGATGGCAGAGAGAATATGGCGGATGAAGGCCCAACAGACGTTAGTGAATGAGCCTTTATCAACAATAGCTGGAGAAGCTGCTCTAAATGTGAATGATTCCCTGAGGAGACAGAATATCAGCCACTTTCTGAGTGGAGACGTTAGCCAGTCCTTCAGCGATAACTAGACGAAGTGCATTAACTTCTCAGACTGTCTGTTAGGGTAGGGCCGTTTGCATACACAGTCTCCAGAACTTTTAATGGTGGCATTAGCAAGTGCCTTGAAATACCGATGTCGTGTTGCCTGGGAAAATCCCAAACGTGTCCCCAGTGGATCTCTGGAAAATCCGGATGCGTTGGTATTGAATGAATCTTGGTTTTCAGGGAAAAAGATTCGCAGGTCATCCTGCACATTAGGTATCCATTCGTAACTACCTCCTTGGAGAGTTTTGTTTTCATTGACATTGCCGCTCCGATATTGGTGAGTAGTTAAGGAAGCATTCCACGTTCTGCCTCCTTGGGCTAATTCAAAGTCCATTGACCAAAAGTGTTTCAATTTGGATGAGATCTCAGATTTTTCTTCATATCGCCAACAATGTCACTGAAGTGAGCAGCTAATCGCTAAAAATAAGGCAGTGGAAGATGTAATTTGTAATGAGAATTAAGTCAAATTACATAGGCTTGATCAAGAAGCGCAAGCGTTAATTTCCCCACACTGTTCTGAATGAGAGTCTGGAGCTGATCCATCCAGGATATGGGAGAATGGAGAATTGGGTGGGGGTTGTGGTTGGGCGGGGCCATTGGGATGACGTGCGGTAACTGCGAGTGAGATGAACTATTCCTTTCCTATATTTTCAATCATAGACATTGAATCATCACAATGAATTTTTAAACCCTGCGAACTGTGAAAACCGAAGTCATTGTCCTCTGTGCTCACCACTCACCCCATACTTGGCATTCTGAATCCATCTGTCCAACTGGCGACTGTCTGTTTTTCAACTCGACCGTATCCAACTTTCTTTTCATAATCAAGTTTGACAGAAGTTTATATTTTATTATTATTCATGTTCAGTATATGGGCGTCGGTGGCGAGCATTTATTTTCAATCCCTAATTGCCCTTGAGATGGTGGTGGTGAGCTGCCTTCTTGTGGTGTAGTTACACCCAGAGTGCTGTAAGTGAGGAAATTCCAGGACTTTGACTCAGCAGCACTGAAGGAGTGGCGATATTGCTCCAAATCAGAATGGTGAGTGGCTTGGAGCAGAACTTCCAGTCATTGGTGTTCCCATGTGCCTGCTGCCCTTTTCCTTCTAGGCAGTAGAGATCCTGGGTTTGGAAAGTGCAGCCTAAAGACTTTTTTTAATTTCTTGCTGTGCAGCTTGTAGATGGTACACTCTGCTACCAGTGATCGTTGGCGGTGGGGAGAGTGATGTTTTATGTATGTGGTCCCAATCAAGTGGACTGCTTAGCGCTGGACGTTGTTAATCTTCTTCAGCATTGTTGGAGGTTCACTTCTCTAGGGAACTGGAGAGTATTCCATCACACTCCTGACATTTGCTTTATAAATAATGGAAAGGATTTTGGGGGTGGGGGAGGTGGCGTGGGGGGTGGTGGCAGGAGGTGAGTTAATTGCCGCAGAATTCCTAATCACTCATCCGGTCTAGTAGCCCTTTTATTTATGCGACTCGTCCAGCTCAGTTTCTGGTAAATGGTAACCCCTGAATTTATACAGTAAATTTAACATCAAGGGGTTATGGTTGGATTCTCTCTTGATGGAGATGCTCATTGCCTGGCAATTCTGTAGCCCGAATGTTACTTGCCACGTCTCAGCCCTGGCCTTGACAGGGCCCAGGCCTTGTTGCATTTGGGCATGGACTGCCACGGCATCTGAGGACAAGCACACATATCACGGCGATCACAAAGAATATCCATTTCCACCTCTGAATCCGTACCTGTGTCGAAGCTGTGCTGCAATATCCCTGCATGTGTTTGATGGGAAAGAGTGTCCCCATGCTGTAATGTCTTGGGAGAGCAAAACAAGAATGTTTGCTCTCCCCAATATCTTGCATTCCAAAGCGTTAATACCAGAACAGTTTATGCTTTGTCAGGCCTGTTTTTGCGAAACTCTATCTGGACATTACAGGATAATTGGTCTCTCACTGGAATCAAGGTTACAATGTTAATTCCTTTACGGGTATGGACTGACTGTTTCTATTGAACTACGTTAGGAATCACAGCTAGCCTGAATCGGCTGACTTTCAGAGTCAAGGGGGACCCTTGGGAAATAGCTGGAATCGACCGTCTGAGGCAAAAGGAAAACCCCAGTCGAATACCCCCATTTATAATAATAAATATATTTTATAAACCATCTTATCAATCGATCTGCAATCTCCAATACTTGTATAGGTACACCCCCTATTTTTCTGAAGCATCTTTAAAACTTGACCTGTGTCACATCCACATTGGTATTGTTCATATACGCTCTTTTCAGATTGCAGAACAAGACAATTAAACGGCACACAATCAAATAGATTTTGGAAGTCGAGACAGTGAACATCACCTACACTATCCTCATCAATGTTTATATTTTTTCATCAGCGGCCTCAATCAATTTTAGTGGATATGATGTTTCATCAAAATATGTGTCCTGCATTTCATATATTAATCGATTTTTCTCCCATATAATGATTTTTTAAAACCAGACGATAGCATCAAGAAATTGACCCATCAGCACTATTTTATTGACCCACTTGTAGTTACATGAATTACTTCTCTTTTTCTCTCTCTCCCTCTCCATCTTTAAATAATAGCATGTACAATTTACAACCCTTCAGTCCTCTGGCACTACTATGATTTTCATGTGTGAAGAAAAGACAGTAGTCAGTGTCTCGATTATATTTACCTACCTTGCCTCAGCAACATCCATAGATAACGCACAGGCCTGGCAAATGGTCGGCTTCTTTGTGAAACAACAAGTTTGAAAGTGGTGAACTGAAGCTGTTTGTTCAGCGCCTTAATTAATGGCAGTCTCCATGGAGAATAATTGTGTGACTGGAGGCTTCTGCTCTGCTACTAATGCTGAAGACCTTTTATTCTGTTATTCCGTATTGTCAACGGGAACATCATCTCCATCACAGTAATCAGCGGGTCAAGAGATGAGGGTGAGGAGAGATCCGAATCTAAGGACAATAAATTTCTATTTTGCTAATAAGAATAGAGATCTATCCTATTGGTTTATAAATGTGTCTTATGATTCTCCATGTACTACATTGGAATCTTGGAACTTTTATGCACTTAAGTTGATTCAACACTTGTACTGTTCCATCTTGGCAATTGTTAACGTCCCTGGTAAATTTCTAACAAGCTCTTAATTCTCTAAGCAATGCTTACTGTTCCTCTCAATTACTCTTCACTCCTTATTGCTGCTGTTGATCCTGCTGATCTCTGTCTCGAGTTATTAACTTTGCAAACCATTGCTAACTGCATTAAAATTCATTTAATTTACATCCTCATCTTCAAATCTGCTGGTGCTCATTTTAATCTGTGTTACCAATTATTAGATCGGTAAACCACGATCAGTGGCGTTACCCATTTTTATTTATCTATCGCGACGATGGATGTCATTGTTTCCTGTCCAGGTCACAAACTCTATTCTCTATAACTGGACTCACTTACATCCCTGGCCATTACCTCAGGGTGAACAACGATTTTTGCAACCTCAGTGAACGATTTAACGCTGAAATGGATTCCAAAACCAGATCATCTCTGTTACCAATCCTCTCTGCTATCACCTCAATAACATTGTCCTCTATCTCAGCCTCCCTGCTGCATTAACTGGCCATGGTTATATCCAGATTCAGGTATTCCAATGCCATGCTAGACAACCTCCTTGCCACAACACACATGAGCTTCAGTTCGACAAAATCAAAGCTGCCCATACCCTAACAGACACCAGCCCCCATTCGCCCCCTAATCCTATAAAACCTGATCCACATTAATTCCTGGTCTGGCAGCAATTGAATCTTTACATCTTCATTCATGTATTAAAATTCCTCCATGAAGTCGATCCTAAATTTGAGCCAATTCGTCTGTATCTCAGAAAATTATTTCCATTTATTTGTTCATGCAGCACTTTTTCTAAAGTGTATTTCTTTATTCCTGTGCCATTCTCCGGCTATTATTTGGGTATCATAGAGCTACTGGTGCCGTCGCTCTAAAGATCAGAAACCTTGAAGTGCCACTGATCGCCATTGCCGTTGGCCAGAATGTGATGAAACACATTTGGAAAGGTATTCAGCGCCTTTGAACTGCTGAAACTTGGTCCGTGCAAGTCCAGGTAAAAAGTGCAGGATGGAGCTTAAGAAAATAATTAGGAGAGCAAAGAGGGGACATGAGAAAGATCTGGCTGGGAAAAGTAGGGAAAACCCCAATGTATTCTATCAGCATATCAATGGGAAGAGGATAAACAGTGAAGGAGGGGCACATCTATGGTTGCATCCAGAAGACATCGGTAGAGTGGTGAACGAATACTTCACATTCGTATTCACCCAAGAGAGAGTGGATAAAGGTATCGAGCACGAGGATTGAGTCTTCGAAGTTCTTGAGCAAATTGATGGAGGGAGTGAAAAGGTTTTGGAGATGTTTGCAGGCTTTAAAGTGGACAAATCTCCAGGTCAGAATGATTGTGTCCCAGACTGCTAACGGGGGCAAGGGAGGATATCGCATGGGTTCTGACCAAAATTTGCAATTCCTCTCTGGCCACGGGGGAGGTGTCAGAGGACTGGAGAACAGCTAATGTGTTTCCATTCTCTGATATCATCTAATTCCCTACGTCAATCCTCACGAAGCAGGTTCTGAAACAAAACACGTTTGAGGGAATTGCGTACAACAGGCATGCTTTCACTGTAAAGGGTTTTTTTTTCTCCTTTCCGGCTGACAGGTATCCTGGGCTCGTTCCGGCTCGGTTCCACAGTAAGCGAGCTGAACATACACCTCGGGGAACTGTCGATGAACTGTAATTGTCAGCTTCATCTTTTGGGCAAGATGCTGACAAGCAATCCATTGCTCACAGTGGGATAGACGTGTGCAGCAGCTCTATTGTCCCAGTCTCGAAAGTTTGCTGCATGTGCACCAACAGTTTGTGCTCCTGATGAAATTCAAAGGCAGCGTCCGATCACTGGACAGCTCAGCTCTGTCCATGAGTTACACATTTTAATGGGCACAGTACCAGTGTAATTTCCTGGATTTTTTTCCGTTAGGATCTGTCCACTTTGCTCACTTAAAATTTGTTGAACGTCGTCCTCCATTTGGGATAAAACAAGGACTGCTGGAAAATTGATTGTCAGTTACCCAAAGCAGAGAATCAAGGTTCTCTTAAAATTCTCCAACTGAATGTCGGACTCATCCTTATGAAAGTAAGGGTTATTATATCATACCAAAATGTATTGCAGTATGTAATCTATATTATCTTAATGAGCATGCACTGTATATCTATATTGCTATATCAAACACTAATGCATTACAACCTGCGTATCAAACGCTTGGTGAATCACTCCGCTGCACATAAGGCAATGTCAGAAATTATTATTTCTGAAATCTTCAGAATAATTGTCAAAAGTGAGATTTATTTTGAAACGCCAGGAACAATCACTCAACATGGTGACAACAAATGTTTCAAGTAGGACTCACCGCTTATGAATGACATAAATAGTGAACTGGTTATGGAAATTCAGTATGAACTGGCGCCCCGAAAGAACCGTTAAGCGTTCGAATAAAATGTCTGCCGCTGTAGCAATGACGCACATCTCCAGGCTCTGCTGAAATTGGATGCACGAAATGTTCCAGATACTGAAGCAAAATGCAAATTGATATATTGCGCTTTTCTGAAAGATATTAGCAATGGAGAGCAAATCAGCTATCTCCTTGACAAAAACAGAAACAGAAATACCTGGAAAAACTCAGCAGGTCTGGCATCATCGGCGGAGAAGAGCATAGTTGATGTTTTGAGTCCTCATGACCCTTCAACAGAACTAAGTAAAAATAGGGAAGGGGTGAAATATAAGCTGGTTTGGGGGTCGTGGGGTTGGGACAAGTGGAGCTCGGTAGAGGGCCAGTGATACGTGGCGATAAGCAAAAGATGTCACAGACAAAGGGTCAAAAAATAGTTGAAGGTGGTGATATTATCTAAGCAATGTGCTAATTAAGGGTAGAAAGCAGGACAAACAAGGTACAGATAGTTCTAGAGGGGGTGGGGCGGGGGAAAGGAATACTAAAATGGTTAAAATGTAGAGATAAAACAATGGGTGGAAATACATTTAAAAATAATGGAAATAGGTGGGAAAAGAAAAATCTATATAAATTATTGGAAAAAACAAGGAGGCGGAAGAAACAGAAAGTGGGTGGGGATGGAGGAGGGAGTTCATGAACTTAAATTGTTGAGCTCAAAATTCAGCCCAGAAGGCTGTAAAGTGCCTAGTCGGAAGATGAGGTGCTGTTCCTCGAGTTTGTGTTGAGGTTCACTGGAACAATGCAGCAGGCCAAGGACAGACATGTGGTCATGAGAGCAGGGTTGAGTGTTGAAATGGTAAGGTACAGGGAGTTCAGGGTAATGCTTGCGGACACACCAAAGGTGTTCTGCACAGCGGTCACCCAGTCTGCGTTCGGTCTCTCCAATGTAGAGGAAACCGCATTGGAAGCAACGAATGCAGTAGACTAAGTTGAGGGAAGTGCAAGTGAAATGCTGCTTCTTTTGAAATGAGTGTTCGGGCCCTTGGACAGTGAGGAGAGGGGATGTGAAGGGGCAGGTGTTGCATCTTCTGAGGTTGCATGGGTAGGTTCCATGCAAGGTGGTTGAGGAGTAGGGGTGATGGAGGAGTGGACCAGGCTGTAACGGAGGGAAAGATCCCTACGGAATCCCGCCAGGGAAGGTGAAGGGGAGATGTATTTGGTGGTGGCATCATGCTGGAGTTGGCGGAAATGGTGGAGGATGATCCTTTTAATGCGGAGGCTGGTGGGGTGATAAGTGAGGACAAGGGGGGCCATATCATGTTTCTGGGAGGGAGGAGAAGGCGTGGGGGCGGAGGATGCACGTTAGATGGGCCGGACACGGTTGAGGGCCCTTTCAACCATCGTGGGTGAAAAACCTCGGTTAAGGAAGAAGGAGGACATTTCAGAGGAACTGTTTTTGAAAGTGGCATCATCAGAACAGGTGCGACGGAGGCAAATGAACTGAGAGAATGGGATGGAGTCCTTACAGGAAGCGGGGTGTGAGGAACTGTAGTCGAGGTAGCTGTGGGAGTCGGTAGACTTGTAATGGATATTGGTGGACAGTCCATCAACAAAAATTAAGACAGAGTGGTCAAGGAAATGGAGGGAAGTGTCAGAGATGGACCATGTGAAAATGATGGAGAGGTGGAAATTGGAAGCAAAATTAATATTTTTTTCCCTTCCCGACGAGAGCATGTAGCAGCACCAAAGTAATCATCGATGTAGCAGAGAAAAAGTTGTGGGAGGGGGCCGGATTAGGACTGGAACATGGAATGTTCCACATACCCCATTAAGATACAGGTATTATTGAGGCCCATGCAGGTACACATAGCCTTCTATTTGGAGGAAGTGAGGGGAGTTAAAGGAGAAATTGTTCCGTGTGAGTACATGTTCAGCCAGGCGGAGGAGAGTAGTGGTGGATGAGGATTATTCGGGCCTCTGTTTGGGAAAGAAGCGGAAAGCCATCAGACCATCCCCGTGGGATGTCCATGGTGAAGAGGAGGTGGTTGGGGCCAGGGAACTGGAAATTGTTGATGTGACGTAAGGTGTCAGATGAATCACGGATGTAGGTGCAAAGGGACTGGACAACGGGACAGAGAAGGGAGTCAAGATAGCGAGAAATGAGTTCCTTGTGGCAGGAACAGGCTGACACGTTCGGTCTGCTGGGACAGTTCTGTTTGTGGTTTCTGGGTACGAGGTAGAAGCAGGCCGTCCGGGGTTGGGCGACTATCAGATTGGATGCTGTAGAAGGAATACGTCCAGAGGAGATGAGGTCAGTGACAGTCCTGGAAACAATGGCTTGATGTTCAGTGGTGGGGTCATGGTCCAGGGAAAGTTAGGTGGAAGTGTCTACATGTTGACGCTCAACCTCCGCGAGGTAGAGGTCAGTGCGCCAGACAACAACAGCACCACCATTGTCAGCGGGTTTGATGACAATGTTAGGGTTGGACCTGAGAGAACGGAGTGCAGTAATTTCAGAGAGAGACAGGTTAGAATGGGTGAGAGGCGCAGAGAAATTGAGACGACCAATGTCACACTGACAGTTCTCAATAAAACGATCAAGAGAAGGTAAGAATCTAGAGGGAGCGATCCAGGTGGAGGGAGAATATAGAAGGTGGGTAAAAGGATCCGTTGAACGGGGAGAGGACTCCTGCCCAAAAAAGTGAACACGGAGACGAAAACAGTGGAAGAAGAGTTCAGGATCGGACCGAGCCCGAAATTCATTGAGATGAGGGCATAAGGGTATGATACTAAGTCCTTTGCTGAGCACTGAACGTTCAGCATCGGAGAGGGGAAGGTCAGGGGTTATAGTGAATACCCGGCCGGGGCTGGGATTGGAAGATGGGATGGTAACAGAGGGACAGCCAGGGGTGGAGTGTCCTGGATGGGTGTTGGTGTGGATGAGTTGTTGGATCTTGCGTTCCTTAGCACCTGAGAGAAAGATATAAAGTTTCTTGTTGAGGCATCGGATGAGACGAAGAATAAAATGAAACTGGGGGCACACGCAGCTTTGAAAAAGGGTGCAGCGGTGCTGCTGGAGGGAGATGTCGAGTGTGTTCATATGGCGGCGCATGGCACTGAGTGTGGATCACAGAATGCGACGGGAACAGCAGTCCGATCAGCATTGTATGTCCCGGAGATACCTGTAATCCTGGGTGGGTTCAAACATGAGGAATGGAAATTCAGTTGCAATCCACGTGGGGTAAGTTGGAGACGCAGACAGTCACTAAGAAAGGAAATGTGGCTGTGAAAGCGGGTTTTAGTAAACACCTTGTCAAACACCAGGAGAGAAATGGAAAGCAATGAAGGTGAACAAGGCAAAAGAGAGATTCGAAAATCCTGACGGAGAGTAGAACAAAAATTCTTCGAGGTAAGCATTTCTTGAAGAGAACTGCAGTCAATTAAACACAGAGATAAAAGCAAAGAACTGCAGATGCTGGAAATCCAAAACAAAAACAGAGACAGAAATACCTGGAGAAACTCAGCAGGTCTGGCAGCATCGGCGGAGAAGAGCACAGTTGAAGTTTCGAGTCCTCATGACCCTTCAACAGAACTAAGTAAAAATAGGAAAGGGGTGAAATATAAGCTGGTTTAAGGGGGGAGGGGGTGTGGGGTGGGGTTGTTGGGACAAGAAGTCAGTGATAGGTGGAGATAACCAAAAGATGTCACAGACAAAAGGATAAAGAGGTGTTGAAGGTGGTGATATTACCTAAAGGAATGTGCTAAATAAGAGTAGAAAGCTGGACAAACAAGGTACAGATAGCTCTACTAGGGGTGGGGTGGTCTCTTTGAGATGGAAATATAGCAGACCTCTAGTTTGGAGGATGGTGCAGGTTTCTGAAGTCAGGAATTGTTCGGACTCGTGCTTTACAAACCGAACACAAGAACATACCCCCTCCCCTGCCCGGCAACAATCGCACGCTCCCCCAGCTTCTGTCATGCCTCTCTGTCCCAGTTCCTGATTTTAAATGCATTATTTTGGTGTATATTGCATTTTATCCTTTTAATATCAACTTGTTTCATTTCACTCTTCTCTCCATCTTTCAGGTGTCCAGTCATTTCACCAGTGACACTCCGTCTTCCTGAATTATTTTACTATCCTTCTCATTGTTTATTAATATTTCTCACTTTCTAAACATCTGAAATATTTACAAGTACACGTGTGTGAGTACGCCCAAGGCCTTAAAACATTTAAGAAGAGCAGTGGGGCCAACACCGAACCTGGGATAACTGTTGGACACTTCTTCGTAATCTGAAAAAGACACAACCATTCTCCCCTGCTCTCTGCCTTCTGTCGCGAAACTAATTTCAATGCCTGGCTGTTATCAGCCTTTAATCCCATGTGTTTCAATGTTGGTTACAAGTCTGTTATATGGCACATTATAAAGCAGACTTTGAAAGGCCAGGACAATTGGCAATGTCTGTCAGGAATAATCTTGCGTCATCAACTTGAACCGAACTTAATGATTTAATTCAGCCGACACAGTCTGTATTGGTTCTTTTGAAGATCAAAAATTGTCCCTTTCTCTGGCTCTCGCCTGATCCCTGTATTCTTCTCCATTCATAGGTTTGTCAATTTCCCGTTAAATAGGTACATAATGAATTTCCACAATCCTATCAGCCAGTGGATTCCTAATCCAACGCACTCACTAAGGTAAAACGATTTCCCTCATATTACATTTTTATATCAATCACCTTGAATCTGTGCCCTTTGGCAATCGAACTCTGAGCGAATGAAACAGATTCTCTCCATTTAAATGATTTCACCACTCATAATTCTAAATACCTCCATCCAGTTTCCTCCTAATATCCTCTGCTCTATGGAGAACAAGCCCAGCTTCTCCACATCATACAAGCACCTATAAAATCCCTCATATCGGGAATAATTCTAATAACACGCATCTGTGCCCCCGCAAGTTTTTCACATCCTTCCTGAAATTTGTAACCCAGCTTGGCACACAAAACGCCAGGTGGAATCAAATTGGGCCTTGATTCAGGTTCTCCATAACTTCCTGTACTTTGTAATCTGTGTCTCAATTATAAAGCCCAGAATTCCACCTACTTCACTAGCTCCTTTATTATCCAGCCCTGTTAACTTCGGAGCTTTGTTCACTATTACTGCAGGTCTCTCTGTTCTTGCACTCTCCATTAATATTCACAATTTAACTTGTTTTGTATCTCCATCTTCATCCTCCCAAAATGACATACCTGAAACACCTTTCATTCAAATTAAATATTGGGTAGGCTGGATCTTTGTTTTAAATCCCCACCACAAACCCTGTCCCCCAACTCCATCCCTCTCCCGGTAACTGTTTCAGGCTGAACCACACTATTCCAAAATTGGTGTCATACATTCAGACTATCACTAAGATGGCCTATTTCCACTTCAGTAACATCGCCCGACTGTTATTCATTAAATAAATACAGCACTGAAGTGGTTAAAGCATTCCTGCTCAGGAAACTTCAATAGAGAACAGGATCTAAGGAGAAATTATTCCCAATTTCTCCTCTATCCGTAACACATCTATCACGCCTGGCTCCTGTCCACACGTGTTCCCCCATCACTACTCACTTCATCCATCACCACGGTTTACCCCGATACCCCATCACTGCTGGTTAGCACCATCACCTCTGTCGCCCCTGTCATTTCTACCTCGCCTCTCTGCGACCAGTTCTTCTTCTTTGTTTCATGCCAATGTATCAAAGAAATATCTCATTAGTTCTTTCATGTCAATTTATCACAATACATCACAGGGTTCTGGTGCACCTCTCTATAACTTTTGATCAAGCTGGTAACGTTGCCCCCAGCCTGATGTAAAATGCCAATGTGTATTTCCCTTCCTGACAGTTAACACATTCACGATTGTGATCCACAAGTGCAAAAGTTGTGGTCTCTCCAAATGTCTCACTTGTTAACTAAAGGTCATGTCAGTGGCCGATCTACTGGTCGTTATATTCGGCCTGATATTGAGAGATATTCCGACTGTTTATTGGGAACAGTTTTATTTCCTGAAGTCCATCCCCCTGTGTAACATCCATTCCATCCCGTTTTCTGCAGCCGCTGCCTGTTCTGTCTTAACCTTCACCTTTGACCAATTTGTGGCCGTTTGTTGCCAGAAGCTGAAAGATAAATATGCCAATTAGGAAACAGCAGCTGTGATGCTGGGAACTGTGGCTGTGATGAACTGTTTAAAAAACAAATTCTGGTCAGTTGTGTTAACGGGTGGGTATCAACTATTGAACACCCCTTGGTTTTGTGGGGTAACAATTTAAGTTCTGGAATCTCTGCATTGGACCATAGTCGAATGACTCCACAACATTTTAACCCCGGGTGTGCCGTTGACCTGATATTGCTGCTCAACGTTTTCACTGTCAGACACATTTTAGTAACCAAGACAGCCCACATGAGACTGCGGGCTCACAGCAGTGGCGAGAGTTGCAGAGATGGAGAGTCTCAGGAAATCAATAATTTTACTGCTTCTTATGTTGGGAAATTTCTTCCTGTTATGGGCAATGCTAATGGTTTATTCTAAATGGGGGAGTATGAAAATTTCGGGTATTATTCTGTGCTTCTACATTCTTTTGTCCAGGATATGGCCTTCATGTTGAACCTGCTGTGTTCCTGCACAGGCACTGCGGTGTTTGCCATGACCCCCTACTAAGGTCAGAGACCAAGAGTGTGCTGAAATATGCGTTTACTACAATTCTTCAATTCATTAAATGAAGTGAAGATCTTAATTACAGACTTCCCAGGCTTCTCTCGTTTTAACTGATATTTACAGCAGGCGTACAGACTTTCACTTGGGGAAATGAATCAGTCAGAATTTCCTGACATTTCTCAAATAATTTCATATTTCCAGCGGGATTAGCGGGTGGGTGTGGAGGGAAAGAATGCCACCACCTACACCTTTCCCGTCCCATTGGTTGGTTCCATCTGACGACCACAATGTTACATTATGACAGCATCGACCTTGTTCACCGTGAAAAAAAAATACGGGAAAAGATGGAGAGAGACAGAGGGAAGAGGCAGAAAAGGAGAGACAGAAACACAGGCGGGGAGAGAGTCAGCGAGAACGAGAGACAGAGGGAGAGAGGCAGGTATAGATGTACAGTGATAAAGATAGTCAAGTAGAGATAGAGAGATTGAAATAAAGAAGGGAACGAAATAAAGAGCGAGAGGAATAGGGGAATGGAGAGATGACGAATTGGAATGGTGATAGACACAGGCAGAGAGACACAGAGCGAGAGAGAGGGAGAGAGAGACAGGGATAAAGGGAGAGAGAGAGAATGAGAGAGATACAAAGACAGAGGGATTGTCAGAGAGAGGGAGAGGCAAAGAAAGAGATAACGAGTTGCCAAGAAAGTTGAAAAGATGGGGAGAGTGAGAGAGAGGGACTCCGACAGACAGAGATGTAAAGAGGCAAAGGGAAAATAGAAAGAGAGATTTAGACGGAGAGAGAGAGAGAGATAGAGAGTGTGTGTGTGAGAGGGAGAGAGAGAGAGACAGGGAAAACAATGGAAGGAGAGAGAAAGGGAGAGAGTGAATAAAGTGACATAATAATATGAAGCGAGAGAGAGATGGGAGGGAGACAGAGAGAGAGAGAAAGGGAGAGATACAGAGTGAGAAGGGGAAAGAGACACAGAGAAGCGAGGCGCAGGTATAGAAATAGAGGAGATAGGGGAGGAGAGATGTAGAGAGAGAGAGAGAGACAGAGAGAGACAGCGAGAGACAGCGAGAGAGAGAGGGAGAGCGAGATACAAATAGACACAGGTCAGAGTTTTCCGTGTCCGTTGCTGTCGGGTGTGACATTAGGCCTGAGGTGACAAAATGGCAGGAAGTTCAAAAATCACTTTCACGCCGCTATGAAAACAAATTGCAATCACCCGCTGCGTGAGTCAATGCCAGGCCGTGTTTCCCACTGCCAGGTGCCTGGGAATTCATTTTAATGTCCCTGCAAATCATTATAAGCCATACTCGTCAGATTCATCCCAGAACGTACGACCTTCCAGGCAATCACACCGACGTGTTTCACAATTGAACATAAGTGACGAGCACCTGGGATCTGAACTGTGCTGGAGAATTTGAGTTTTGCTCGTCTACCTTGTTTGGAGTAGAACTCGCGGCCATCAGCGCCAGACTTCGCAGGCTGCATCTTCTCACTTTTAGCGGGGGGGGGGGGGGAGGGGGGAGGCTTACAGGCTGGTCACTGCCCACAATACAAGTGTAAAGAAGGGATGTCATTTCAACGGCTGCAGGCCTGGGGCTTGCTTGGGGAAGGGGGAGAAGTGACCTCAGGCAAGGGAAGAGGCTGCAGGGCAAGATCAGTGCTGGGGGAGGAGGCTATCAAAGGTGATGTGTGAGGGAACATTCTGGTGTTTGTACGTGGACTCAAGATGGTCAGGGCTGAGGAGGCATTCTCCAGATTAGTTGAGGCTTGATGGAGATGTGAGGGTGTGTGGATCATTTTGAGTGGTGATGTCAACTGAATGGCTATGAGTGAGGTGCCAGTGAATGTGTGATGGCCTTGCGAGCGTTTAAATATAGAATGATAAGATGGCTGCCTTACTCTAGCGGCACGGATGAGATTGCGCGCCCTCCGTCTGCACTGGGTGGCCAAAGCTTCCCATGGAGCATTGGCACTGACCACCACCGTCACCCCTCACATGCTGGAGTTGTTAGATTGCTGCTCCTCCTGAGACCAGAGTGGGTTGGAGGGCAACAGGTTGAGCCACCGAAAGGCATTCCAGTAACGGCCCACTGAGCTCTTCTTGGCTTTCAGGACCATGTCTTCAGTGGTGCCATCCCGGTCTGCAAGCACTGAGAACAGGATGCGCAGCTGCATTTTATGTATGGCACCCGGAGGGAGCAAGCAGTGTGCCAACAGCACGGCGGAACATTCAGAGGCCACCGAGAAGCGAAAGGGCACGATCCCTCTGTCTGAGGACCATATGGCATGAAAAGCTGCCACTGTGGACGCAAGGGGGTGGGGGGTGGATTAAACTTATTTCTTCCCACACAGAACTGCACTTAGCGCAATCCTGTGCTAATTCTGCTCACAGAGGCGAAGTGGGAGAATAAAATTGGCAGCGGCACAGGGAGAGAGACAGACAGAGGGGAAGAGCGTGAGAGCAAACGAGAGAGGGAGATCGAAACAGAGAGAGATAGAGAGAGACAGATTGAATGTGAAAAAAAAACACAGCGATATTGAGAGACAGGCTGGGAATAGATTTTGACTGAGGAAGTTGCAAAGAGAGATTTAGACAGAGGGAGGGCCAAATATTGCGGGAAATAGAGAATGAGAGAAGCTGCCGCACACACATGCACACATATCCACAGATGCAAACACATACAAAACGGAAGTGAGAGAGAGACCATAAGAAATAGGAGCAGAAATTAGACCATTCAGACAATCGAGTCTGCTCCGCCATTCAATCATGGCCGATAAGTTTCTCAATCCCGCCTTCTCCCTGTAACGTTTGATCCCCTTACCAATCAAGAACTTATCTATTTCGGTCTTAAATACACTCCTGGCCACCACAGACTTCTGTGGCAATGAATTCAATAGATTCACCACTCTCTGGCTAAAGAGGTTTATCCTTATATCTGTCCTAAAAGGTCTTCCCTTTACTCTGAGGCTGTGCCATCGGGTCCTAACCTCTCCTACTAATGGAAACTACTTCCCCACGTCCACTCTATCCAGGCCTTTCAGTAATCTGTAAGTTTCAATCAGATTCCCCCCTCATCCTTCCACACTCCTTTGAGTATACACCCTGAGTCCTCAAAAGTTCCTCATATGTTATGCCTTTCATTCCTGGGATCATTCTTGTGAACATCCTCTGGAACTTCTCCAGGGGCAGAATAACCTTCCTGAGAAACGGGGCCCAAAATTGCTCACAATATTTTAAATGTTGTCTGACCAGAGTCTTATAAATCCTGAGCAGCACATCCCTGCTTTTATATTCTAGTCCTCTCGAAATAAATGCCAACATTGCATTTAACTTCCTAACTAACGACTCAACCTGCAAGTTACTCTTAAGAGAATACTGACTAGGGCTCCCAGGTCCCTTTGCGCTCCAGGTTTCTGAATTATCTACCCATTTAGAAAATAGTCTATGCCTCTATTATTCCTACCAAAATGCATGACCTCACACTTCCCCACGTTGAATTCCATCTGCTACTTCTTTGCCCATTCTTCTAACCTGTCTAAAACCTTCTGCAGCCTCCTCGCCTCCTCAATACTACCTGTCCCTCCACCTATCTTTGTATCATCTGTAAACTTAGCCAGAATGCCCTCAGTTCCTCCATCTAGATCATTAATGTGTTAACTGAAAAGTTGTGGTCCCATCACTGACCCTTGCGGAACTCCATTAGTTACCATCTGCCATCTTGAAAAGGACCCCCTTACCCCCATTCTCTGCCTCCTGCTAGACAGCCAATCTTCTTTCCATGCTAGTACCTTGCCCCTAACACCATGGGCTCTTATCTTACTGAGCAGCCTCCTGTGCGGCACTTTGTCAAAGGCCTTCTGGATGTCCTAGTAGATAACATCCACTGGCTCTCCTTTGTCTAACCTGCTCGTTACCTCCTCAACGAATTCTAACAGATTTGTAGGGCATGAACTCTCCTTGATGAAACCATGCTGACTTTGTCCTTTTTACCATGCACTTCCATGTATTCCGAAATCTCATCTTTAATAATGGAGTCTAAAATCTTACCGAGGTCAGGCTAATAGGCCTGTAATTTCCCGTTTTTTGCCTCATTCCCTTCTTAAACAAGGGGGGTTACATTAACGATTTTCCAGTCCTTTGGGACCATCCCAGACTCCAGTCATTCCTGAAAGATCACCACTAACGCCTCCACTATCTCTTCTTCTATCTCCTTCAGAACTCAGGTTGTAATCTATCTGGTCCAGTTGATTTATCCACCTTCAGACCTTTCAGTTTTCCTAGCTCCTTCTCCTTGGTAATTTTCACCATACTCACCTCTGCCTTCCGACTCTCTTAAATTTTGGGGATGTTATTCGTGTCTTCCAACGTGAAGACTGACGCAAAGTACCTATTCAGTTCCTCCGCCATTTCTTTGTTCCCCATTACTACTTCTCCAGCGTCATTTTCCAGCGGCCCAATGACTGCTTTTGCCTCTCTCTTACCCTTTATACATCTAAAAAAAAGAACTCTTGCATTCTTCTTTTATATTACTAGCTAGTTTACGATCATATTTAATCCTATCCCTCGTTATTTCTTTTTTAGTTGTCCTCTGTTGGTCAATGTAGGCTTCCCAATGCACTGGCTTCCCAATGCTCTTCGCCGCATTGAATGCATTCTCTTTTGCTTTTATGCTGTCTCTGACTTCCCTTGTCAGCTGTGGTTGCCTCGTCCTACCTTTAGTATGCTTATTCTTCCTAGGGATGAATTTTTGCTGTGTCTCCCAAATTACTCCCAGAAACTCCTGCCATTGCTGTTCCACTGTCTTCCCTGCTGGTCTCATGTCCCAGTTAATTCTGGGCCCCACCACAAGCTGCTCCAAAAAGCCATCTCGTAAACATTCCACACTTCCTTTTCTTGGGATCCTCTACGCACCTCATTTTCACAGTCTACCTGCATATTGAAATGCTCCAAGATCACTGTAACCTTGCCTTTATTACATGCCTTTTCTATCTCCTGGAGTATCTTTTGCCCCACATCCTGACTACTGTTTGGAGGCCTGTACATAACTCCCATTCTGTTTTTTTTTTACTTTTCCGCTTCCTCAACTCTACCCACACAGATTCTACATCATCTGACCCTACGTCGTTTCTTGCTATCGATTTAATTTCATTTCTTACTCACAAAGCAACGCCTCCTCCTCTGCCAACCTGCCTATCTCTTGAATAGGATGTATATCCTTGAATATGTAGCTCCCAGAGCTGATCCCCTTGCAGCCATGTCTCCGTGATGCCCACCACATCATACCTGCCAATTTGAATCTGCATCAAACGCTCATTTAGCTTATTTAATATACTGCGTGCATTCAGATACAACACATTCAGATACAACACCTTCAGTCCTGCATTTTCCGTCCCCCTTCTCATTGTCGTCCCTTTATCTGATGCGCTTGAATTTTGATTCCAAGCCCTTTCCAAAGTTAAGATAGAGAGAAAGAGAAGGGCAGATAGCAAAAGAGATGGCGGGAGAAAGGCAATAATAAAGAGAGAGAAAAATAAAGTGGGAGGGTTAGAGAGAGTCAGAATTAGTGATAGAATGGCAGAGAGGGGGAGAGACAGGTAGAGACAGAAAGCGTGTAAAGCGTGAAACAGAGAGGGAGGGGAGAGAAAGGAGAGGAATAGAGAGATTGCAAAAAGAGTGAGAGGGAGGGAGATACGTAGAGAAAGTGCGAGAGGTCGACACACACACACACACACACAAACACACATACACAAACAGAGAAAGAGAGGGGAGAGAATGAGACAAAGAAAAGGAGAGGCAGACACAGAGGTAAATTGCGAATGAGGCGGGGAGAAAGAGAGACACAAACAGAAAGACAGAAAGAGGGAGACAGAGGGTGAGAGGCAGAGGAAGGCGACAATGAGATGGGGAGAGACAGAGAGAGAAACAGAGAAAGCGATAGTGATGCAGAATCAGTGAAATCTGGACACACAGAGAGAGAGTGAGATAGAGGTAGAAAGAGAGCCAGAGAGAAAGAGCGAATGTGAGATGTGGAGACAGAGAGGCAGAAAGAGAGAGAGAGAGAGAGAGAGGGAGGGAGAAACACATACACACACATAAACATAAAGAAAGAGTAAGAATGGGAGGGAGAGGGAAACCAAGAGAGGGAGAGACAGATTGAATAGAAACGATCACACAAAGAGAGAATGAGAGAAAATGAGGGAGAGAGGGTAGGGAGGGAGAGATGGGCAAAGGCAGAAAGGGACAGAGAGTTAGAGAGTGGGCAGAGGCATTGGCACAGAGGGAGAGGCGGAGAAAGTGAGAGACAGATATAGAATGATAGATAACTGTAGAGAGTGAGGGAGAGATGGGCAGAGATGCAGATAGAGGAATAGGCAGAGGCAAAATAAGCAGAGAGAAGGAGAATGCGAGAGAGGGAAAGGGAGAAGGAGAGAGACAGGGTTGTGTAACGAGGCAGAGAATAAGGAGGTGGAAAGGGACTGAGAGAGGGATGCAGAGTGATACGGAATAACTTAGACTTAGAGACACAGCGAGAGAGACACGCAGAGAGAAAGGGAGAGAGAAAAAGAATGGCAGGCAGTGAGAATGAAAGAGCGAAAGAGGGAGAAGAAGAGAGAGAATGTGGGTGTGACAAATGGAAAGAAATAGAGAGAGTAAGAGATATTTAAAAAGAGAAGGGGGAAAAGAGAGAGAGAGACAGAGGGAGAGAAAGTTTGACACAAAGAGAGAGACAGGGAAAGATAGAGAGAGAGAATGAGGCAGAATAACTGAGAGACAGAGTGAGAGATAAAAGGAGAGAGAGAGGGAGAGAAACAGAGAGGGACAGAGATAAACAGAGAGAAACATACAAAGGGAATTTTAGATTGTGAGAGGCAGACTCAGGGAGAGAGAAACACGTACACAAAGGGATAACCACACAAAGAACAAGAGAGGGGTGAAGGGAGAGAACAATCGAAAGGGAGAAAAATAGTGAATTGCTGGGAAGGAAAGAGTGTTGAGGCAGAGAGAGAAAAAGAGCGAAAGAGAGAGTGTGACAGAGGGACAGGCAGAGAGAATGAGAAAGTGTAAGAGGGAGAAGAAGGGAAACTGAGTGTATGACATCGCGTGTGAGTGAGAGAGAGAGAAAGAAAGAGAGAAAGATAAAAAAGAGAGAGGGGCTAAGAGAGAGACAGAGTTAGACACAGAGTGTGAAACAGAGGCCGAGAGAGAAAGAGACAGAGAAAAAGTGAGAGGGCGACGCAGAGAGAGAGAGGTGCAGAGTGTGAGAGGTGGAGAGAAAGTGAGGGAGAGAGTGAGAAAGAGAAAGAAAGGGAAGGAGATATTGAAAGACTACACACATGGAGAGGCAGAGAAGAAGGGACAGAGAGAGCGAGAGAGAGAGAGAGAGAGAGAGAGAGAGAGAAGAGAGGGAGAGGCAAAGAGAGAGAGACAGAGATAGGCTCTCTGTGCGAGACAGAGGCTGGGAGAGAATGAGACAGAGAGACAACGTGAGAGAGAGGCGCAGAGAGAGATTTGGAGAGTGAGAGAGATAGAGAATAATGAGAAATAGTGAGAGAGAGAAAGAAAGGGAAGGAGAGAACGAAAGAAAATTAGACAGGGATAGGCAGAGAAGAACAGGCACAAAGAGAGAGAGAGATAGAGACTGGAATAGACAAATGGAAGCTTAGCAAACCAAGAGAAAGAAAATGAGAGTGAAAGAGGGAAACAGAATAGCGGGACAAAGAGAGAGATAGAATGAGAAGGAGGGTGAGAGAGTAATGCAGAGAGATACAGGGTTTAGATACGCAGAGGGAGATGTAGAGAGAAAGAAAGGGAGACGGAGGCATAGAGATAGAAACGAGGAAGAGAAAGAGATAGCGAGAACAATAGAGCAAGAAGGAATGAATGAGAGCTAGAGACACAGAGAGAGGCACAGAGAGATAGAGAGAGAGCCACGCAGACAGACAAAGAGAGAGTATGCGAGAAGGAGGGAGAGACACAGAGACGGAATACCACAGAGAAAGAGAGAGAGAAGGAGATGGCAGAGGTACAAAAAGACAGAGATCGTTACATAAGTCAGTAGACAGGCGGAGAGGCAGAGAGATGGATAGATATACAGATGGATAGATAGATAGATGGATACATAGGTAGATGGATAATTTGAAAGATGGATAGGTAGACAGGTGGATAGACAGATAGATAGACAGACAGATATATAGACCAGAAGACAGACAGACACACACACAGATAGACAGACCGATAGATAGATAGACAGACAGGCAGGTAGAGGGAGAATGACGGAGAAGGAGAGCAAGAGACGCGAAAGACAGACAGAGTTACAAAAACACAGATTGAAAGAAAGAGAGGAACTTGAGAGAGAGATAGAGACCCACAGACACACAAACACACACTCATAGAGAGAGAGAGAGAGAGGTGTGGACATATAGACACAGGAAATTTTAGATGGTGAGAGGCAGGGGCGCAGAGAGAGAAACATGTAAACACACAAACGTAGACACCCACACAGAAAGAGAGAGAGATAGTGCGATCAAATTGGAGAAAAGGAGATAGTTGCTGGTAGAGAAAGAGAGGTGGAGGCAGATAGAGAGAGAAAGAGAGAGAGAGAGAGAGAGAGAGAGACAGGCAGAGAGAATGCGAGATTGAAAGAGTCAGAAGGAGAGAGGCAGAAGGAGAGAGACAGAGTGTATGACATAGGCCGAGAGAGAAAGAGCTAGAGAGAGGGAGAAGAGAGCTTGAGAGAAAGAGAATAGATAGAGAGGGGGAAACGCCAGAGTGAGGGAGACACAGGGAGAAGGAGGGAGTGCGATTTAGAGACACAGCGAGTGGGACACAGAGAGAAAGAAAGAGAGAGAGAAAAAGAGAGAGATTGAAAAAGTGGGAGCGGGATAGACAAGAGAGAAAGGCAAAGGGAGAGGCTCAGTTAGAGATAAAACAAGAGAGTGAGGCAGACAGAGAGAGACAGAGCGAAAATGAGACAGAAAGACAGAGTGAGAGATAGACGCAGAGAGACAGAGTGAGAGATAGACGCAGAGCGAGAGAAAGAGAGAGAGCGAGATAGCATTTGACAGAGGAAGTGAGAGAGAAATAAGGGGAAGGAGAGAGGGAGAAACATGCAGACAGGCAGAGGAAGAGAAGAAGTGGCAATGATAGAGAGGGAGAGAGAGAGAGCGTGAGACCATGAAATAGACAGAGGGGAGTTTAGCAAGCGAGAAAGAGAGAGAAAGTGAGAATGAAGGAGGGAAGGAGAACAGACAGACAAAGAGAGAGAGACTGTAAAGGAGGGCAGAGGAGTGATGCAGAAATAAGCATGCAGAGGGAGAGATAGAGAGAAAGAGAGGGAAGTAGAGAAGGTAAGAGAGCAAAGTCGAAGAGAAAGTGACAGCGAGCACCAGAGAGCGATAAGGAAATAGTGAAAGATAGAGACACAGAGAGTCTAACAGAGAGGGAGAGCGAGAGAGAGAGACAGGCAGACAAAAACAGAGAGTGTGTGAGAGGTGGAGAGAAATAGAGAGGGAGAGAGGGTGAGACTGAAATACAAAAAGACATAGAAAGACAGATAGGCAGTCAGACAGGCAGATAGATAGATAGCTAAATGGATAGGGAATGTGAGATATAGATAGAGAGATAGATCGATAGACAGATAGAGAGACAGATAGACAGAAAGAATTTAAGATAGACAGATTGATAGATAGATACACAGACAGACAGGCAGACAGAAAGGCAGATGGAGGGAGAGAGACTGATAAGTGAAGCAAGAGAAGCGGAAAAACACACAGAGATACACACAGATTGAGAGACAGAAAAACGTGAGGGAGAATGATAGAGACCCACCGACACACACACACACACACACACAAACACACATACAGACACATGCACACACAGACACACACATATACTCACACACAGAACACGTGGAGAGATGGGAAGAAAGGGATAAAGGAAAGTATAACGTGATAGGGAGAGAACAGAAAGAGAGAGGCACGGACAAACAAACATATCGGCACAAACACCGAAAAAGTGGGAGAGGGCAGAGAAAGGGCGATCGAAAGGGAACAAAAGAGAGAGTTGCTCGGAGAGAAAGGGTAAGGCAGAGAGAGAGAGAAGCAGAGATAATGATAGAGTGAAAGACGGAGAAGGAGAGAGGCAGAATGCATGATATAGGGCGAGAAAGTGAAAAAGAGAGGAAGTAAGTGAGAGAGAGAGAATAGAGAGAAAGGAAGAAGCGCACTGACAGAGGGGGACAGAGGGAGGAGGAGAGATTGAAAGTTGGAGACACAGCCATAGAGACCGAGAGATGGAGAGAGAGAGAGAGAGATAGCGAGAGGCAGATATAGCACAGAGAGACTGAGAAAGAATGAGACAGAGAGGCAACATGAGCGCTAGGCGCAGAGAGAGAGTTGGAGAGAGACAGAGAGAGATAGAGAGAGAGAGAAAGTGAGAAAGAAAGTGAGAGAGTGAAAGAAAGGGAATGAGTGAGCGAGAGACATACAGGCAGAGGCAGAGAAGAAGAGGTGGACAGAAAGAGAGAGACACTGAATTAGACAAAGGAAACTGTTGCAAGAGAGAAAGAGAAAGGATGCAAAAGTGGAAGAGGGAAATAGAACAGAGAGGCAAAGAGTGAGGTAGACTGAGAAGGAGCACGAGAGACTGAGGCAGATAGAGACAGAAAGATATAAGCACAGAGAGAAAGAGCAGGAGAGAGAGAGACATGGAGAGAGAAAAGAGGAACATAAAGAGACAGCGAGAGCAATAGAATGGGAGGGAAAGAGTGAGAGAGAAACACAGTGAAAGTGAGACGGGCACAGAGAGAGAGAGAGAGAGAGAGTGGGGGGTGGGGGAGTCAGGCAAACTGAGAGAGTGTGCTAGAGGGGGAGAGAGACAGAGAATGATAGAGTGGCAGAAAGAGACAGAGGGAGAGAGTGAGAGATGGAGAAGGCAGAGATACAAATGGACAGAGATGGGTAGATAAATAGATAGACAAACAAATAGACAGACAGACAGACAGATAGATAGATAGATAGATAGATAGATAGATAGATAGATAGATAGATAGATAGATAGATAGATAGATAGATAGATAGATAGATAGATAGATAGATAGATAGATAGATAGATAGATAGATAGATAGATAGATAGATAGATAGATAGATAGATAGATAGATAGATAGATAGATAGACAGATAGACAGACAGACAGACAGGTAAAGGGAGAAGGACTGGCAAGGATAGCAAGAGAGGTGGAAAGACAGACAGAGATACATGTACAGGGTGAAAGAGACAGAGAAACGTGAGGAAGAGAGATAAATATACACGGACACGGATACACACATTCAGAGAGAGAGTGAATGAGAGGGAGAGAGAGATGGATAGAAAGGGAAAAATATAATTTTAAATTGTGAGATGGAGAGGATGCAGATAGAGAAGCCCGTACACATATAATCGTAGATAACCACACCGAAAGAGAGAGAGAGAGAGAGAGAGAGAGAGAGAGAGGACTGAGAGAGAGAGGGCGATGAAAGGGGAGAAAAAAAAGAGAATTGTTTGGAGCGAAAGAGAGGGTGAGGCAGAGAGAGAGAGAGAGAGAGAGAGAGAGAGAGAGGCAGACAGAGAGACAGAATGAATGAGTGATTGAAAGAGGGAAAATGAGGGAGGCAGATTGTGTGTCATAGGGCGAGAGAGAGAGAGATAGAGAAAGTGGGGGAATAGAGATAGTGAGAGAATTGAGAGACAAGCGGGAATGAACCTTGTGAGGGGGAAAGATGGAGATGGAGGGATTGAGATTTAGAGACACTGCCAAAGCAAAAGAGAGAGGGAGGGGGAGAGAGGGGGAAGAGAGTGAGGGATAGAGAGAGAGCGAGAGAGATGAGGAATATTGAAAGAGAGAGAGGGGGAGTGAAATGAGAGAGAGAAAAACAAAAAGAGAGACAGAGTTAGAAATGAAGTGTGAGAGTGAGACAGCAGGAGAGAGACAGAGAGAGAATGAGACAGATGGACATAGTGAGAGATAGGCACAGAGAGAGAGAGGAGAGAGAGAGAGACAGAGACAGAGACAGAGAGAGGTGGAGGGAAAAATCCTAATGGTATCTTAGTGTGTGAGAGGCAGAGGCAGAGAGAGAGAGAGAGAAACACGTACACATACACACAAAGGCACTGAGACAGAAAGAGAGAGAGGGCTGAGAGAGAGGGGGCGACCAAAAGGGAGAAAAGTAGAGTGTATCTGGGAGTGAAAGACAGGGTGAGGCGGAGAGGGAGAGATAGAAAGAGGCAGGCAGAGCAAATGAGAGAATAAAAAAGGAAGACGGAGGAAGGCAGACTGTTTGGCAGTGTGCGAGAGAAATAGAAAGAGAGAAAGAGAGGAAGAGAATAGAGAGAGAGGCAGAAACGTACCGAGGAAAGGGGACAAAGAGAGAAGGATAGCTGAGATTTTGAGACACAGTCAAAGAGACACGGAGAGAAAGAGAGAGAGACAGACATTGAATAAGAGATTGGGGGACAGATAAAGAGAGAGGCAAAGAGAGAGACAGAGTTAGAGACAGAGTGATGGAGAGGTAGAGAGAGAGACAGAGAGAGAATGAGACTGAGTGATAGAGTGAGAGACAGGCGGAGTGAAAGAGAGAGAAAGAGAGATAAGAGAGAGGAAGAGAGTTGGAGAGAAAAAAGAGAAAAGACATTTTAGAGTGCGAAAAGCGGAGACAGAGGCAGAGAAACAGGTGCACACACACACACTGACACAAAAAAGAGAGCGAGGGGTGAGAGAGAGGGGGATCGAATGGGAGAAAAAGAGAGAATTTCTGGGAAAGAGAGGGTGAGGCAGAGAGAGAGAGAGTGATTGAAAAAGCGAGAGGTGGTCAGAAAAGAGAGAGAGAGGCAAAGAGAGATACAGAGTTACACAGAAAGGGTGAGGGAGAGGTAGGGAGAGAGGGACAGGTAGAATGAGACAGAGAGATAGAGTGAGAGATAAACGGAGGGACAGAGAGATAGATAGATGATAGAGAGGGAGAGGGTTGGAGAGAAAGAGACAAAGGGAATTTTACAATCCGTCTTGCAGAGACAGAGGCAGAGAAATACGCACACACACACACATGTAGACACTGACACAGAAAAGAGAGAGAGGGCTGAGAGAGAGGGCGATGGAAAGGACGAAAAAGAGCTTTTCTGAGAGAGAAAGGGAGGGTTAGGCTGAGAGAGAGAGAGAGAGAGTGAGAGAGAGAGAGAGAGAGAGGCAGAGAAAATGAGAGAATGAAAGAGGAAGAAGGAGGGAGGCAGACTGTTTGACTGTGTGCGAGAGAAAGAGAAAGAGAGAGAGAGAGAATTGAGAGAAAGACGGAAATGCACCTAGAGAGGGAGACAAAGGGAGGAAGAGATATGAGATATTGAGACACAGAGAGAGAAACAGAGAGAGAGATGGACGGAGAGAATGAAATAGAGGGAGAGAGAGAGATAGAGAGACATTGAAAAAGAGAGAGGGGGACAGATTAGAAAGAGAGAGGCAAAAAGAGAGACAGATTTAGACAGAAAGGGTGAGACAAAGGTAGGGAGAGGGAGAGAGAGAGACAGAGAATGAGAAAGAGAGATAAAGTGAGAGACAGATGGAGGGAAAGAGAGACAAAGAGCAATAGAGGAGAGAGAGGGAGAGAAGTGAGGAGAAATAGATAAAGGGAATTTTACAGTGTTAGAGGCAGAGACAGAGACAGAGAAACACTCACACACACACATGTCGGCACCCACACAGAAAGAGAGAGAGAGAGGGCTGAGAGAGAGAAAGAGAGAGAGCGATCGAAATGGAGATAAAAAGGAGAGTTCCTTGGAGAGAAAGAGAGGTTGAGGCAGAGAGAGAGAGAGAGAGAAAGGGAGAGGGGCAGAAAAAATAATAGAGTGAAATAGGGAAGTGAAAGAGAATGTCTTACATAGGGCGAGAGAGAAAGAGAAAGGAGGGGTAATAGGGAGGAGGAGTGAGAATTAGATAAACAGCGAGAGTGACAGAGGGAGAGAGCGAAGGAGAGAGACAAATAGGCACTGAAAAAGAGAAGGGGAGAGAAAAGAGAGAGAAGCAAAGAGAGAGGCAGCGTGAGACACAGTGTTAGAGAGAGACAGAGAGAGATAGAGAGAGGGAGAGAGAGAACCTTAAGTGAGAGAGAAAGTGAGAGAAAGAAAGGGACAAAGAGAGGGATAGACAAACAGATAAGCAGAGGCAGAGAAGGAGAGGCAGAGACAGGCAATGAAACAGACAAAGGGACGTTTAGCAAGCGAGAAAGAGAGAGAAACAGAAAGTGAAAGTAACAAAGAGAACAGAGAGACAAAGGGAGAGAGACTGAGAAGGAGGGCGAGGGAGGGAGGCGAAGAGAGATTGGCACGCAGAGGGAGAGATGGAGGGAAAGATGGGGATAGAGAGACAGATAGAAGAAAGAGGAATAGGAAGAGACAGCAGGAGCGATACAATGAGAAGGGAAGTGTGAGAGATAGAGACAGAGCGAGAGAGGCATAGAGAGATAGCGTTAGAAAAACAGAGAAAATATGCGAAAAAGAGGTGGAGGGAGGCATAGAGCGATAGAGTGTCAGAGTGAGAGCGACAAAAATACAGAGATAGATAGATACATAAATAGATACATAGATAGATAGATACATACATAGAAAGAAAGAAAGATAGATAGATATATAGACAGACTGACAGACAGGCAGATAGGAGAGGGACAGAGAAGGAGAGCGAGAGAGGCGGAAATACAGACATAGATACACATACAAAGATTCAAAGAGACTGAGAAACGGGAGAGAGAGAGAGAGACACCCACCAACACACACACATACATATGCAGACGAACGGACAAACACATATTCACACAAAGAGAGCAATGGAGAAGAGAAAGAGGAAGAAAATCAGGGAGGGAGACCGAGAAAGATGGAGAGAGAAGCAAAGAGAGTCAGAGAGAGAAGGAAAGAAACAGAGAGAGTGAGAGAGGGAAACAGATGGATTGAGAGAGAAAGAGAGAGAGAGAGACAATGGGACAGAAAGTGAGAGTGGGGAAGTGAGAGGTAGAGAAACGGACAAAAGGACAGCGAGAGCCAGATGGAGATAAACAGAGCGGAACAACACGGGAATGGGGGTGACAGTGAGCGAAAAAAATGCGGAGAGAGAGAGAGATAAAGTGTGCAAGAGTGACAAAGGGGGAAAGAGAGAAACACAGAAGGAGTGAGAGAGAGAAACGTGCAGAGAAAAAGAGAGACAAATAGATGGGAAGAGAGAGAGAGATCGTGAGATAGATACGCATTTGATTGGGGTGTGGAATGAATTTTTGGCAGATTTTAAATATTTCCTGATAATTTAATTGTTTGAATTAAGTCATAAACTGACACCCTAAACCCACTGTAATCGCACAACTGAATGTCAATTGTAAAACAGGACAGCTAAATCCCAGGGTGTAATAGAACAGCGTGGAGAGAGGAACTCTAACATTTTTTATTCAATCCATAAATGGTAACAGTCAAGTGACGGATATCACTGAAACAATAGGGAATCTAGAAATGGGACTGATGCTGTTTGAGTGGAAAGCATATTATCCGGGTGAATACAGCTCCTGTTTGTTTAATAGTTAATTAATATGATAAGTAATGTCCAGTCTTTGGAACCTCGCAGTTCCATTTAAAAACAAACATATTGTTTCACTCAGCTCAATGTCATAATCTGTTTGTTCATTTTTAAAAACATGATTTGAACGATGTTGCAATTTCAACGTCCCTTAGGTGATCCCACAGTGTATAAATTAAAGGCTTTGGGAGTGTGTCACCTCAGCGTTTAAGACACAGAGATTACCAGCAGCACAAAGGGGCACATCACTTCGCACTGAAACGATGCTATCAATTTTTGTGGCTGAGAAAATATTCTACCCAATCCTTGCTCTAATAGGTGTTCCTGGTGAGTGACCATAACCATTGAACTTGTGCAGATCTGTATGTGAGCTGTTCTCTCATTTTAAATTGTGATTGAAAATATTACATGCTGATCTGGTGGTCACTGTTAAGATACACCAAATCAGCGATATAATTTGCTGAATACAAATGTCTGGAAATGTCTCTGCGGCTTTATTTAATTTTGTCAAATGAAAATAAGACTTTGTTTGTAACTCACAGGCTCTCTGATGAATTAAGTCTTAATATTTTTTGGAAACGTTAAATTAGATCACAGTGAAGGGAAAGTCTCTGAAGAAAGGTTTAGTGGTAGTCAGAGGAAAATCAGCAAGAGTGTTGGTCGGTAAACAGAGTGGAATACCTGGCCCCAGTGACCATGTATTACTGGGTCTATCTGCCAGTGTAGAATTGCACTGAGTGTGGGTCATTAATCAGAGTGGAATGCATGGCCCCAGTGACCATGTATTATTTGGTCTATCTGCCAGTGTAGAATTGTACTGAGTGTGCATCAGTAACCAAAGTGGAATAAATGACATCAGTGACCATGTATTACAGGGTCTATCTGTAAATGTAGAATTGCACTGAGTGTGGTTCATTAATCAGAGTGGGATACCTGGCCCCAGTCAACACTCATTCACTGACTGCATCTGTTAGTGTCAAATTCTCCTAAGTTTAGGTTAGTAACCAGAGTGGAATATATGACTCCAGTCACCACTCTTTCACTGACTTTATCTGTTAGTGTCAAATTGTCCCAAGGGTGCATTAGTATCCAGAGTGGAATACGTGACTCCAGTGACCATATATTTCTGGGTCTAACTGTTAATTTCAAATTGTACTAAGTGTGGATGAGTAACCAAAGTAGAAAACCTGGCCTCAGTGATCATGTATTATTGGGTCTATCTGTCAGTGTAGAATTGTACTGTTTCTGGGTCGTTAATCAGAGTGGAATACCTCGCCCCAGTCAGCACTCTTTCACTGACTTTATCTGATGGTGTCAAATTGTACTAAGTGTTGTTTAGTCACCAGAGTGTAATATCTGACCCCAGTCAACATTTATTATTGGGTCTATCTGTCAGTGTAGAATTGTACTGTGTCTGGGTCATTAATCAGAGTGGAATACCTGGCCCCAGTCACCACTCTTTCACTGGCTGTATCTGATGGTGTGAAATTGTACTATGTGATGTTTAGTTACCAGAGTGGAATAGCTGACCTCAGTCAACATTTATTATTGGTTATATCTGGCATTGCAGAATTGCATTGAGCGTAGGTCAGTGTCCAGAGTGGAATACCTGCTCCAAGTGATAATGTATGACTGGAAGCATTTGTCGGTGTAGAATTGAACTGAGTGCGGGTCAGTAACTGGAACGAAAGAAATCGGTTCGATTCGGAAATCATGATTTTTTTGATTAGTGATCTTTCTATTCCGTGGAGATGTCTCTGTCTTTTGCCATGCGAATAATTTGACAACAGGAAGCGATTTGATGTTGGTTGAAGATATTTGGTAATGAGTGTGTGAAGTTAACTGTCTGGATATAGCTCCATTTTCTATTGAGCTGCTCCAGCAGAACTAGATGTCAACCTGTTCCTGATATTGAAGCAATCCGCCAGCACTCTTACAGTGTTCCAATATTCTTGTCGATTGTTTTATAATTCCATAAGACATTGGAGCAGAAGAATGTCATTCCGCCCATAGAGACTCCTCCGCCATTCAGTGAGATCATTGCTGATCTGATAATCATCAACTCCACAATTTTGCCTTTTCCCCAGAACCTTTGATTCTCTGACTGACTGACAAAAATCAGTCGAGCTCAGCCTTGAATATACTTAACGACCCATCAAATACAGCCCTTTACGGGAACTAATTCAACAAACACTACTCTCTGAGAGAATAAATTCCTCCTCATCTCTGTATTGAATTGGTGAACCCTTTCTCTGAAATGATGCCGGCTCGGACTAAACCTTCCCAGAAAGGGAACCAACTTCTCAGCATCTACCGTGTCAAGGCCCCCAGGAATCCAATATGTTTCAATAAGGTCTACTCTCATTCCATTAAGCTCCAATGAGTACACTCCCAATCTAATCAATCTGCCCACAGCAAATCGTCCCTCCACATCCGGCACCAGCCTATGAAACTTCTGTGGGCTGCCTCCACTTACAGCATATCTTTCCTCAAATAAGGAGACCAAAATTGTTGACATTATTCTAAGTGAGTCCCTTGTATAGTTCTAGCATGACTTCCCCATTTTTATAATCCATTCCCTTTGAAATTAAAGCCATCACATTATTTCCCTTCCCTATCACCTGGTGAAATTAACATTTTCATATTCATGCACGCGGTCTCCCAAATCCCTCTCTGCTGCAGCTTTCTGCAGTATTTCTCCATTTAAGTAATATTGAGCTCCTCTATTCTTCCTGCCAACGTGCATAAACCCACAGTTTCCGATAAGATATGCCATCTGCCAAGTTTTGCCCACTCACTTAACATTTCTATATGCCCCTGTAGGCCCTTTGAGTCTTCCTCACCACTTGCCTTCGCACCAATGTTTGTGATAGCTGGATATTTGGCGATAGTACATTCACTTCCATCATATCAGCCATTAATATATATTGTAAGTAAATGTAGTCCCAGCACTGATTCCTGTGGCGCTCCACTACTTACAGATTAGTATTCTGAAAATGCCCCCCTTATTTGAGGTCTCTGTCTTCTATTAGTTAGTAAATCCTCTATCCATGCTAGTGTACAACTCCCAGGACCATGAGCTCTTATCTTATTAAGCAGCCTTGTGCCTGGTAACTTATTGAACGCCTTTTTGGAAATACAAGAATATTGCATATCCTGGTTCCCCTTCACCCATTCTGCTTTTTACTTCCTCAAATAATTCTAATAAATTTACCAGGCAGGTTTTCCCCGTCATCAAGCCATGCTAACTCTGCTTGATTATTTTATGTATTTTAAATGTTCTGCTGTAACAGTCCTTGTAATAGACTTTAACCTTTTCCCAATAGCTCATGTTAAGCTATTTGGCCTATAGTTGCCTGAGCTTTTTTCTCCCTGCCTTTTTGAATATGTTTGTAACTTTGGCAGATTTCCAATCTTCTGAGTATTTTGCAGAACCAAACGATTCTTGGAAGATGACTGTCAGTGCATCCATTATTTCTGCAGATACTTCCTTTAATATCCTAGGATGCAACTCATCAGGGATTTATCGGTTTTTAGCTCCATTAGTTTCTTGATCACTTTTTCTCTAGTGATAGTTATTTCTTTATTCCCTTCCCCCGTTTTCCCCCTGATTATTTAGTATTTTAGGAATGGGATTAGTGTTATCTACCATGAAGACTGATGCAAAGCATTAATTCAACTCCTCTGCCATTTCCTGGTTCCCCATTCTCATTTTTACAGACTCATTCTCTAAGAGGCATTAGTTCACTTAAGCCTCTCTCTTCATTTTTTTCTTATATTTGAAGCAGCTGCTACGTAACGTTTTTATAGGACCTGTTAGTTATCGCTCAATGTTTATTTTCCCAATCTTTAATGTATTTTTGGTCATCTTTTCTTGGTTTTAAAAAAAAAAACCCTAATCCTCTGGCTAACCTCAAACCTTTGCCACATTGTATGTATTTTTATTTCAACTTGATTCTATCCTCAACTTCTTGGGTAAAATATGGTTGATTATGTCCATCCTACAATCCTAATTCCTCAAGGGGATATATCACAGATATGAGTCATGAACTATTTTCTTAAACATCTGCCATTGTTCATCAACCGTCTAATCTGTTGAACTCCTTTCCCAGTCTACTCCAGCCAACACTGCCCTCATTCCTTTGTAATTGTCCGTTTGAAAGTTCAGCACAGTTGTTTCGGACCCATTTTCACTCTCAAACTGAATACCAAATTATACCATGTTATGGTCATTTTTTTTCCTAGGGGACCTTTTACACTTTACCTTTTACATTTATTAACCTGCCTCATTCCACATTAACAGATCCAAAGTAGACTGATCCCTGATTAGATCCACAGCAAACTGTTCTAGGAAACTCTTCCGGATACACTCTATGATGTGATTTTCCCAAACGACATGGAGTTTCAAGTCACCCATGATTAATGTACTGCCATTTTTTCATGTCATAACTATCTCCTGACTTATTCTCTTTCCTACGGTATAGCTACTGTTAGGCACCCTGTAGAATACTCCCAGCACTGTCTTCATCCCCTTGTTATTTCTTACCTCTACCCATGTGAATTCTACTTCTGGAGATCCAAAATAATTTCTTGCTATCCAACGTATTCGATCTCGTCGAAAAAAGCTATCCCACCACCATTTTCATCCTGCCTGTCCTTTCGAAAACCACATGTCCCTGAATAATTAGTTATCAGCTTTGATCTCTTGGTAACCATGTCTCCGTAATGGCTATAAGATCATTCCCATTAACCTCTATTTATGCCTTTAATTTATTTATTTGGTTCTGAATACAGCCAGCAATTAAGTAATGAGGCATGAATTTTCACTTTTTCACCATTTCCCCATTTGACTCAATTTGCTGTTGTGTTTTATTATGTTTCTACACTCTGTCCCTTTCTGTCAAATTCTGGATATCATTACCTAAATAGCTGCCCTGCAAAGTTCCCACATCGTTTTGCTTCTTAAACCTACAAATCCCCTCTCCAGAACTCCCGCTCACCTATTTATCATAAAACACTCGCTAAAGCCCCAGTTATTCAATTCCCCACGACGCTGGAATCTGCATTTTTAAAGTGAAGCCCTTCCCACCGGAATAGCCCCATCCTATCCCAGCACTGGCGCCGGTGCCCCTTAAACTTTAAACACATTTTTCCCACACCAAACTTTGAGCACAAATTTAAATCCGTGACTTTATTTCTCCCATGGCAGTTTGCCCGTTGTTCAGGTAGAAATCCCAAGATATTTATCTCAGATCTCTTGCTTTTTAATTTGGCTGCTAACTGTTCGAGTTCATTCAGCAGAATTTCCTTTCTTGTTCTGTCAATGTCGCTGGCATCAACGTGGATGGTGACAAGTTGATTTATCCCCTCCACTCCCAGTTCCTCTCCAGCCCTGTGGAGATATCCTGGCACCGGGCAGGCAAGAGAGCCTTCGGAACTCATGCAATGAACAATACCCTTCGCCCATTATACTGTCCCCTACCACTACTGAATTTATTAATTCCACCCCTAGCTTGAATGGCTGCCTGTATCACGGTGCTGTGGTCAGTTTGCTCATCCTTCCTGCAGTCCCAGCTCTCATCCACACATCTTCCAAGAACCTAGCCACTGTTGAACAGTTGCAGGGGCCAAGGCCCCTTTAACGCGACCCCTTTGGTCCCCATACCTACGTCACCTGCGGTCAGACCCTCCTGTCCCTGATCCCAGAAAAAAATTTAATTTCCTGATCTGACGGCTGAGACCACCTCCTGGAGCAAAGTGTTCAGTTAACTTTCCCCTCCCTGATGTGGCGCAATGTCAGCAGCTCGGACACCAGCTCCTTAACTCGGATCCGAATGTTCTCGAGCTGCAAACTCTTGCTACTGATGTGCTCACTCTGGATCAACTTGGTGTCCAACAGGTCAACATTCTGCAGCAGCTACACATTAGATGTCCTGCCGTCGTTAATGTATTTTAATTGATTAATTAACCAAATACATTAGCATTTAAAGAATCTCCCCCTAGATGCACATTATTGTTATTATTTTTTTGCACAGCAGGACCGAATGTATACTGAAGAATCTATTTTTAGAGGAAAAACACCCGACAGAGTACAAAGCAAACTAAAGACTTCAATTTTATTTTACCGACTACACATACCCACCAAACAGCTGTTGTCGCGCTCTTTTCCCTCTCTGCTCTTTCAAGGTCTATTGCCTCTCTCCGGAATCTTAAATTATCTCTTTTTAATGGGTGATTCAAAAGTAGGTGGGAAGGCAAGTGGTGAAGATGACACAAAGTTTCCACAGAGGGGTACAGATAATTTAAGTGAGTGGGAAACACTTGGCAGCTGGAATATAACGTGGGAAAATGAGAGGTAATGCACGTTGGCACGAAGAATAGAGGAGCTGAATATTATTTAAATGGGGAAAGACTGCAGAAAGCTGCATCACAGTGGGATTTGGCAGTCCGCCTGCATGAATCCCCCCGAAAAAACAAACATATAACTTCAGCTGGTGATAGGGAAGGCGACAGGATTGTTGGCATTTATTCAAAGGGAATGGAGGGAAAAATTGGGAGGCTGTACTAGTACTTTGCACAGCATAGGTTAGGCTTTGCCTAGAATACTGTAAACAGTTTTGGGCCCTTATCTAAGGAAGTATATGCTGACATTAGAGGCAGCCCAGCGAATTAGCACTAGATTGAGCACGGGTAAGGATGGATTTTCTTCTGTGGAGAGGTTGAGTAGATTAGACCTGTACTCACTGGGGTCTGGAAGAGTGAGATGCAGCTTTATTAAAACAAATAAGATTCTTGGGGAGCTTGGCAGTGTAGATGCTGAGAAGTTGATTCCACCTGCGGAGGGTCGGGGAACAGAGGGCATTTTCATAGAGTGTCGCCTATTTACCAGAGACGAGGAGGAATTTCTTCATTCAGATCGTAGTGAATTAATGGATTATTTATTACTGATGGCGTTGAACGCTGGGTCATTAGTAATATGCAAAGCAGATTTTTAATCAAAAATGCAACAAAAGGCTCTGGCAAATGTAAGGAAAGTGTAGTTGAAGATTATCAGGTCAGCAATGACCTCATTAAATGGCGAACAGATTCGTTGTCCGAGTAGCCTACTTCAGCTAATAGGTTTAATGATCTCTTGGTTTCATGCTCTCTACTCTCCCCCTGCTCAGAAATGCTATGTGGCCATTCTCTCCGTGTGCTCCAATGGTCGCTCACTCAACTCACACTGTCTCACTGTTAATGTTCCCGCTGTTCCTTTTGCTCTCTCACTGTTATTGGCACCACTGTTTCTCCCACTCTCCCACTCTCAATGCCTGCTCTGTTCCTGTATCACTCATAGAGTCAGAGGGTCACAGTGTATCCGAGTTATACAGCATAGAAACAGGTCTTAAGGCCCATCATGACCGTGCCAGGAGTCAAGTGCCTATCTATTCTAATCCCATTTAACAGCTCTTGGCCCCTAAGCCTATATGCGATGCCGTTTCAAGGGCTCATCTAAATACTTCTTAAATGGTGTGAGGGTTCCTGCCCGTACCACCCACTCAGGCAGTGTGCTGCAGTTTCCAACATCATTCTGGGTGATTTTCCCCCCGCCTCTAAAATCCTGCTAACAGCCTCGCTGCTTCTCTCGCAGTTTCACTCACACTTTCCCGCTCCTAATGGCCCACTGCTCTCTCACTCTCTCAGTGCTAATGGCCCCCTTGCTCCTCTCTAACTCTCTCACTGTTATTGGCCCCGCTACTACTCTCTCACTGCTAACGGCCCCGCTTCTCCTATCTCACTCTTCTCCAGTACAGTGGCACCCCTCGAATGGCCAGATCCCCCCTGATTTATGCAGCTACATTGTCGTTCTCCACAGTCATCACAGATGAAAAGTAAGCATTTATAACCTCACCTATGTACTTCGGTTACAGCACAATCTGCCACTTTGTTCTCTGATGGGTCCTAATCTTTCCCTGGTTATCCGCATGCCCTTAATATAATTATAAAATGCCTTGGGATTTTCCATTTCCTTTCCCTCCAGTGTTTAGTAATGTCACCTGTTCGCTCTCCTAACTATGTGATAACTATCACACGCACTTTTTATGCTTCTCCAGGGCTTCCCCGCTGATTTAACCACCCTGTATCTACCATCAGTCACTTTTCTTTTTCCATATTCAATCCTACATATCCCTTGACTACCAGTATCCCCTGGAATTGTTTGTCCTACCCCTCACCTCTACGGGAACATGTTGGCCCTGAACTCTCACTATTTCCTTTCTGAATGACTTCCGCAGGCCTGATGTAGACTTTCCTACAATTAGCTGCTCCCAGTCCACTTTGGCCACATCCTGTCATAAAATATTGAAGTCGGCCTTCCCCAATTTCAGGACCTTTAATTACAAGCCATCTTTGTAATTTTCAATAACTACCTTAAAACCGCAAGAACTATGGTCTCTCTCACCGAAATGCTTTCCCCCACTGACACTTATACCACTTTCCTGGCTTCATTTCCTAAGATTAGGTCCAGTCCCGCCCCTTCTCTCGTAGGGCTTTAGCGTTGGCTCAAAAATACCTCTTTCAAGTACTTTAAGAATTCCACCATATCGAAGCCTCTCACAGTAAGACTATCCAAGTTAACACTGGTAAATATAAATTTCCTACTATTATTACCCTTTTACACATCTCTGAGATTTTCCTACATATCCGCTCCTCTAGCCCCCCTGACTCTTTGGAGGCATTTAGTGAACCCTCAGCAAAGTGATTGCCTCCTCTAATTAACTTCTCTACAGATGGCCTCATTTGAGGAACCTTCTAAAATACTATCACTCTTTGAGGCTTTAATTTACTACTTGATCAAGCGTGAAATGCCGGCTTCCATTTTAAATCCCCACCACCAAGTCGCCATCAGCCCCCTGTATGCCTGAACATTCTATACCCGGCATATTGAGCTGTCAGTCCTGCCCTGCCATCAACCATGTCCCTGTGATAGCAACAATATCATATTCCCATGTGTTAATCAGCACCCTCAATTCATCTGCCCTACTTATAAGAGTCCTTTCATTACAATAGCACTTAACCGGCCTTGCATTACTCCCCTGTGCCTTAACAGGTCTACGTTTGCTCTGCCTTCCAGACTCACTTAGTTCCACTTCTATATTAGGCTGTGCACCACCCTCTACTCTACCTTCACTCATCATTACATAAAAATACTGAATTTGTTTTACCCTCCCCCCACAACCCCACCCCAACATCACTAGCAAACCTTCCCACAAAGATGTTGCTCCTGTGCCAGTTCAGGTGCAACCTGTCCGACGTGTATAGGAGCCAACTTCGCCAGAAACATACCCTGATCAAGGAACCAGAAGGCCTCCCCCCAGCAACATTTCTTCAGCCACGCATTCATCTTCTCTATCCTCATATTCCTACACTCACTTTCACGTGACAAGCGGGCCATCCAGAGGTTGCAACATTTGAGGTCCTGCTTTTTAATCAGCTGCTGAGGTCCCTATGTTCATTTTGCAGGACCTCAACCCTCTTTCTACCTAAGTCGTTTGTACCAATGTGTACCACGACCTCTGAGTTTTCCCTCCCTCTTCAGAATGCCCTGCAAGTGTTCTGTGATATCCTTGACCCTGCTACCAGGGACGCAACACACCATTCTGGAGTCATGCCTACAGCTGCAGAAGCTCCTGTCTGCATCCCTCACTAGTTAGTCTCCTTCCATTATTGCTCTAGCACTCTTACCCCTCCCCACTGGTGCATTCAACATACCCACAGTGCCTGGAATGTGACACTGGTTGCACTCTCCAGAGGAACATTCACCCTTACCCTTTTCCAAAACAAAAAAAATAGGATTTCCTCATTACTTACCTGTGGCTTTCCTCATTACATTCCTGCCTCCCTTCTTCTGACTGGTGGTCACCCATTCCCGCACTTCCTCAAGCTGCTGAGTGACCACATCTAAAAATGATCTGTCCTCGTAACTCTCAGCTTCGCGAATGCACCGCTGTGTCTCCAGCTGACGCTAATGCTCTGAAACACATTGCTCAAGCTGATGAATCCAGTGGCACTTCCTGCACATGTGGTCATTCACATTGCAATGCGTGTCGAAGAGACCCCATGCAAATCACGTGACTGAGTCCCTTTGCCATACGTTTTGTTTGATTTTTATGTAGAAAAAGCTGTTTCCCTAAATTTAAGCCAAGTAAAAAAATGATTTAGCTTTTTTCTGACAAAATAAAGTCGAAAGCGCTGACTGCTACCTCCTGTAATGTAGTTTTAAAGTGGAGAAAAAAGAAAACACCTTACTCACTAACTACAATCCAGCTCTCTCCATTATCCTGACATCACTCCTTTCGAATTCCAGCACCGCCCTGTACCTGTGTGAGAACAGGCTTCCTCACAGGTAAACTTCACTATCGCTCTGTATACACCCGCTCCGCTCCCTCAAAGGGGCACTCCGCTACACACTTTACACAGCCGCTCTGCTCCGTCACAGGTAAACTCCTGCTCTATGTGCACCCGCTCCACTCTTGCTCTTTATACAGCCGTTCCATTCCCTCACAGGTAAACCCCCACTCTATATGCAACCGTTCAACTCTCGCTCCTTATACAGCTGCTCTGCTCCCTCACAGGTAAACTCCTGCTCTATATGCACCCGCTCCACTCTTGGTCTTTATACAGCTACTCCGCTCCCTCACAGGTAAACTCCTGATCTTTAAACACCCGCTCACGTCTGGCTCTTTTTTGTTGTTTCACCTTTATTGTTTGTTTAATTTCCCCCTATTTTTAAATTACTAAAATTTATAATAATCAATAAGTGATTGTAACTCTGTTGCTAATTTCAATCTAAAAACAAAGATAAAAGCTGAAATACTCACCAGCCAGTCGCCTGCCTCTCCTCCTGTGACCAAACTCTATTTTGGTGCTGAAATCCTGTCCTCCCTGTGAGGCTCAGACACGGAAAATGTTTAATCAATGATTTACAGTACATTCACCCCTCTCTCTGACAGTTAATTTACTGGGAATTGTGATCCTGTCGCGGGGAAAGTGCGGCCTCTCCACCTGCACCACTCGCTACCTGGTTGCCATGGCAACGGCGGATCTACTGGTCATTATCACAAACGTCATACTGAACAAGATAAATAGATATTATTTCCCACTGAGTTTCCTGGAGCTCACTCCTTTGTGTCGTGTTCGCGCTGTCCTGCAGGTTGCAGCCATGGACTGTTCTGTCTGGTTCACCGTCACTTTCACTTTTGATCGATTTGTAGCCATTCGTTGCCAGAAGCTGAAAACAGAATATTGCACCGGGAAAACAGCGGCTGTGGTTCTAGCGACAACTGGTATCCTCCTCGGTTTAAAAAACATACCCCAATACTTTACACTGGAACCTGGACAGATAATCAACAATGTACCGTGGGGCTGTGTGGCAAAGCCAAGCGTTTTTACTAATCCTAGATGGGTTGGATTTAACTGGTTTCAGTCGGTTTTAACCCCTTTGCTCCCATTTGGATTAATTGTGTTGATCAACGCTCTGATAGTCAGACACATTTTAGTGACCAGTCGAGTCCGGAAGGGACTGAGGGCTCAGAGTAAGGGAGAGAGTCACAGTGGCCCAGAGATGGAGAGCAGGAGGAAGTCTATGATTTTACTCTTCACCATAACCGTCACCTTCATCCTCCTGTGGTCGGTGTATGTTATACAATTCTTCTATATTGATGTGCGAGAGTTAATTGACCTCACCGACACTGAATATATCTTCCAAAAGGTCGGGTTTATGCTGCTGAAATTAAGTTGTTGCACAAACACATTTATTTACACTGTGACTCAGTCCAAGTTCCGAGAGCAGATGAAGAAAACGGTGAATTATCCGGTTACATCAATTATTCAATTAATGAAGAAAAACACCTGACTGTCAGACGCCTCAGCCAATCAGAGAGTTCCGGCCACTGACGGACAGGTTCTTTCGCCAATGAGGAAGCTCCGCATGCTGACTGACAGTCGCCTCAGCCAATCAGAGATTGCCGCCGCTAACTTACAGCTGCTTTTGCCAATCAGGGCAATCAGCCCCATAATTGACAGGCGCGGCAGCCACTGGAGCAGCATCACATGTACATCCACAGCCACCTCAGCCATTCAGGGAAATCCGCTCGCTGAATGACAGCTGCTTGAGCCAATCAAGGTGACCTACCGGCTAACTGACAGTCGCTTCATCCATTCAGGGATTTTGCAGAATTTTGGCCCAGAGTCACGTGAGCCAGCCAGGGTATTCTTCATCTGCGCCGACATTGAACACAACCAATCAGGGAGCGACAACTGCTGACTGAAATACAGATCAGCCAAACAGTTCATTCCAACAGCTGACTGGCATCAGCTTCATCCACTCACGTTGCTGCAACCAGTGACTCACAGATATTTCAGCCAATCAGCGACCTTCACCATTGACCACAGAAGTATCAGCCCATCAGGGAGCTGAACACCATCAGGGACAGCCGCATCAGCCAGTCAGCACTTCAATTAATCAAACAGCACAAACCAATTCCCACCATCTAGCGCGGAGTTTTGTTCAAACACAGTGTTCAATATTTGACTGATAGCTCCTCAAACAAATGGAGAGTCCCGAAAGTGTGACGGACACCTGCCCTGCCCGACTGGAGCGTTTCAGCATGAGAGTGACAGCTCTACTGTCCAATCGGAGAGATGCAACAGCCCTGGAATTTCCTGGAGTAATGAACATCCCGCTTCAAAATCCGACCAATAGTCGAGCGCCTTACTCACCTGAGCAATACCTATCCCTGCCCACTTTGCGATTGACAGCAGCGTAAGCCAATGGCTGAGTTGCTTGCAGATCATTGGCCAATCGAAATCCGGCCCAGTTACTTCGATTCAGAAATGGTCACCAACAACCTACCATCATGACGCTCGATCCTGGCTCGAGGTTGGTCAATGATCCTTAAACTGGGAATTACGGCAGTGCAACTATATTTCACTGATTCTAATTAAAGCTGGAACCGAAATGCAGAAATTCAGAGATTGAAATAGGAGGGACACAGGGAAATGGAAGGATCAAGTTAAATGACAGAATCACAGAACTGTTACCAAGTTGAAGGCGGCCATTTGGCCCATCGTGTCTGCACCGAATCTCTCAATGATCAACTTACAAAGTTCTATTCTCCAACCTTCTTCCCATAACCTACACTTTCTTCATTTACATATAACAGTCTAATTCCCGAATGAATGCTTCATTTTAACTTGCCTCCAACAGCTCTCTGTCACTGTTTTACAGATCCAAAACACTCGCAGTGTGAAAACATTAAAGTTAATGTTATCAGTGCTTCTTTTCCTGACGAACTTAATACTGAGCTTCCTCACTCTGAGTGCTTTCACGAAAATGAACCCTTTCCCCTTGTTTAATAAAGCTCACTCATGATTCTAAACAGGCAGATCAAATATCCTCTCAGCCTCCGCTTCGTCAAGGAAAACAATCCTAACTTAGATTCATAGAGTCATAGGGGTCTACAGCACAGAAAAAGGCCCTTTTTGGCACATCGAATCTGCACCAGTCAGACAAGTACTTATCTATTCTCAACACATTGTCCAGCACCAGGCCCATAGCCTTGTATGCCATGGCAACGCAAGTGCACATCCAAACATATCTAACATGTTATGAGGTTTTCCGATTCAAACATTCCTTCAGGCAATGATTTCCAGATGCCCAACACCCTCTGGGTGAAAACATTCTTCCTCACCTCCGCACTAAATCTCATGCCCCTTACCATAAGTCTATGCCCACTGGTTATGTATCTCTCCACCAAGGCGAAGAGCTCCTTCCTGACTCCCCATCTATGCACCTCATAATTCTATACACTCAAACATATCCCCCCCTCAATCTGCTCTCCTCCAGGGAAATAAAACCCAGTCTATTTAATCTCGCTTCGTAACTAAAGCTCTCCAGTCCAGGCAACAACCTGGTAAATCTCCTATGTACTTTCTCGAGTTGAATCACATCCTTCCCATAATGCAGTTTCCAGAACTGTACGCAATATTCTAACTGTGGCCTGAACAGTGTTTTATATAGTTGATGCATAACCTCCCTGCTCTTACACTCTATGCCTCATCTAATATCGGCAAGTACCCCATATGTCTTCTTAACCAGCTTATCTACATGTTCGGCTACCTTAACGGACCTGAGGATATGCACACCCAGGACCCTCTGATTCTCGGCTCTTCCCAGGTACAATTCATCGTGTACTCCGGTGCCTTGCTTGACCAGCACAAGTGAATCACCTCACACTTATCCGGAATAAATTACATTTGCCAACTATCAGCCCATCTGACATGCGCGTCTATATTATCTTTTAATCAAGGGCTATCCTATGCACTATTTTCCACACCAGCAATATTCGTGTCATTCGCGACCTTAATGATCAACCATCCTGCATTCAATTCTAAATCGTTTATATACACCACAAACAGCATGGGACCTAACACCAATCCCTGTAACTTCTCCAAGCTCAAAACGTGGAAACGTTATCGTGAAGCTTATCTGTCCTTTATACAGTAACTTCACATTCTTTGCCCAGATCTCGACATAATACTTCAACTAGAGTCCAAACTAGTGATTTATGCAAGTTCAACTAACTTACTTGCACTTATACTCTATTTTACGATAAATACAGCCTTGCTTTAGTTACTGATTTCTCAAAATATACTGCCATCTTCATTGGCTTGTCCTTCTGTTCATACCCCCTTCAGAGAAGTATCCTTCATTTTATGCTGTCTCTCCTCATGTTCTCGCTACTAATGAAGCATTTCGCATCTATTTGCATTGAACTTCACCTACCACCTGCCTATCCATTCCACTAACTTGTCCGTGCCCTTTGGAAATGCAATTCTACCCTCCTCACAGTTCAGAAATCTTCTGATTTAGCTGCTTATCAGCTGAAATACCAGTATACATTTATTTTCTTCCCTTGTAATGCTTTCAAGACCAATACAACAATTAGCTTTACTTTATATCTTTTATATTAGTTATCATGACCAATTCACGATTTGCACTCAATTTATCCGTCTGTGTGTTGGCTATCAAGTTAAATTTTACAAGTCAGATCGAGCATTATAACCTGTGGATCAGTTATTATGCCCAATAAAAGAAACACGTACAATTGTATTCCTCTGCATAGGGTCTGAAGGCCAACTTAGCAACCAAATGTCAATTTAAGCTAGAATGTATAATTGATCTTAATTATTTAGCATCTATTTGTTTGTGTGTGTGTGTGTGTGTGTTTGTGTGTGTTTGTGTGTGTTTGTGTGTGTGTGTGTGTGTGTGTGTGTGTTTGTGTGTGTGTGTGTGTGTGTGTGTGAGTGTTTGTGTGTGTGTGTGTGTGTTCGTGCGCCCGCGGTCATGATAAACCCCAGCCAAGGGCGATTGCTGATGGTGAGGTTTTGTTTGCGTGTGTGATTTGACTGTGTGAGTAAATATGTCTATTTATGTCTCTGTCCGTCTGTGTGTGCGAATGTGTGTGACAATCTGTATATGTGTGTGTGTGTTTGTGCGTATATCTGTGGCTGTGTGCATCTGTGTCTGCCTGAGTGCCTGTCCGTCTATGTGTACGTGCATGCGTATATTTGCGTGGGTGCGTATTTGAGCATATGTCTGCCTGTGTGTATGGCTGTCTGCATGTATGATTTTTGTGTGCATGTGTGTATGTGTTTGTGTATGTTTGTGCGTGCCTATTGGAGTGCACGCATCTATTTAGGTCTCTGTCCGCCTGTACGTTTGTGTCTCTTTATATGTATGTGTCTATGTGAGAGAGCGAGTGTACATCTCTCTGCCTGTCGATCTGTGTGTGTGCGTGTACGCAATGTGTTTCTGTGCCATGTGAACATGACAGCATCCTACAGTGGGAGAGCGCTGATGGTGAACCTGTTTTGTGTAGGTGCCTGTGTCTGTCAGCCAGTTCGTCTTCCTGTGTCTGTGTGTGGAAGAGAGAGAAAGAGAATGTGAAAGTGAGAGATAAAGAGAGTGAGAGAGAGAGAGAGAGTTGCACACACTATTTTTTTTATTCAGGAAAAACCTTGTTAATGTTCTGCCATCAATCTGATCTCTGTGTAAAAAACGTACAAGGCAGTGCTTGTTGTGAAACGAGAATTATAAGCCTAACCAGTTTGTAAGTGTTCAAAATTATCATAGTAACACATGTTGCATCAAAAGAGATTGAACGTTAATACACTATTAGTCAAAGTGGAACAGTCATGTACAAAAAACAAACAAAATGCTGGAAAATCTCAACGGACCTGACAGAATGTGTGGAGAGAAAGACTGAGTTAAATTTTCGAGTCCGTCTGACTCTTCTTCAGAGCTCCCAAGAGTAGTCATGCGGAGTCGATGCACTAATATTGCCTTTCTCACCACAGATGCTGTCAAACCTGCTGAGTTTCCAGGCATATGTTTTTTGCTTCAGATTTTCAGCATCCGCATTATTTTTCCATTATGGAACAGTCATGTACTGCACCTTGAGATGTTTGATGAATAAAATATATCATTTTTTGGTAAACTAATGTTTTACACAGTTTCCATTCTCCTTTCTCCAATTTATCACAGACACTCATTGTGCCCATTTAATCCCAACTTCACCCTGTCTTAAACCTCTTAATTGCCTAACGTTTTCCAGATCTGAAATAAGCTCAATGGCATGAAATATAAAGTCAGTGAGTTTTGAATAGAAACACAAAGAAATAGCCAGGTCTACAGAAGTCAAAGACGTGTCTTATGAATGTCACTTACAGGACTTGATTAAGACATTCTGAGACGCTGAGGTCTGTCAAGTTGAAAACGGCCCATTCCGTAAAAGGTTTCCGTTCGAATGCTCACAGAATGTGGACTGAAAATGTTATCTTTGCAAATTTACAACAGTAAAGGCACAAATATCACATTATTTGGAACTAAAATACATCTTACAAAATAACTGTTTGCATTAGATAATAATTTCAAATCAAAATACGTTCACGATTTGTTATTTGGTAAAAATGAAACTTTTGACGACACAAACAGAAAAGCTGTTAGACCAATCAACAGCTTATTAAGAGGAAGCAGTAATACAAACTGCAGCAAATCTGTTTGCAGATCATATGAATCGAAAACATTGAAACATTTTCTTTCGTGATGTTTGGAAAGCAACATCATCGATGATGTCCTCAAATAATAAGCTACCAAATGTATCACTTTGGATGTACATAATGCTGAGGGCAGATCGCTATCCTTGCAGCAAACTTTAGCCAAATTCATGGAACTCAGTCCTGGTGCCATGAGCAGAATTTCTCACGTAAGCATTTGTGAACGTGTGTCATTCTTAAAAAGATACATCCCGTTCAAAGCTTGTAAACAATTCGAATTGTTGGATTTCAAAACTTACATATCCAAAAATGTAGATATTGATCTTGTGCCAAAGAGATAAAAAATCCATGTGCAGCTCGACCCAAGGCACAACTGATGCTGCCGGGCAGCTGGGACCAGCAGACTGCTGGATTTAAACACGTAGTTTGCAACTTAATTGTTCAACATGGAACACATTTAAGCTACAGGAAATAATTATGTGGACAGCAGCAAGGGGACCTGAATGGAATCCTTCATTTTGCATGAATTAAATGTTTATCAATGGAGTTTTACAGCATTTTGAAATTAAAAATTGTTACTCCTGCACAAATACATGAACTCATTCTGACCAGTAATTTTGTAACGATATAGATGAGAATGTTTTTCGCATATTGGAATGAAAAGTCCATATTTGTAGTGTAACCTGCCAGTGTGAACCGATTCTGTCCAATTACCGCCCTCCCAGCCAACGACCGCCCGCCCCACACGCTTGAAAGTGTGAAATCGCGCCGGTCCGGAACATGCACGGGCCAAATTTCAGGACTAGACAGGATGGAGGCCTGGAAGAGCTCATGGGCATTGAGAACGATTGAGAACTTTGGGCATGGTGGTTTCCTGAGCACCATGTGCTGCTGATTTTATCAGCCATGGCTCCAATGGACCCTCCAGCAGTTGTCGCTTCGATCGTTTGGTCTCCCCAGCAGCAGTCACATCACTCGGGTGGTCTCTCCAGCAATAGTTTTATCGCTCGGGTGGTCTCTACAGCAGTAGTTACATAGCTCGGCTGTTCTGTCCAGCAGTAGTTACATCACTCATGCGGTTTCTCCAGCTGTAGTTACATCACTCGGGTGGTCTCTCCAGCAGCGGTCACATCGCTGAGGTGAACTCTCCAGCGATATACAGCTGAAGTAGCCCTGGAGCATGTCGTTTGGTTAAACCAAAGCTTTGCAATCGGGGCGTGTGTGAAGGGCAAACGACAAGCATCCATAGAAGGCTTCTCACACGAGGCTCACAAGCACTCGGTCAAAGGGTGATTCGTCTCTGTGTGCATAAGCTTCTGGGTGGCATAGACCCAGCCTGGGTTGTCCAACTGAATATAGGGAGTGTGCTCATGAACAAAAAATAGGAAAAGGAATGAGAACACTCAAGCCCGGCGTGGAAAATCCAGGCTTCTCTCTCAAACCCACACACACACAGATACACAAATACATACTCACACAATTACACACACAAACACACACACACACACATACACAAACACATACTCATTCAATTACAAACATAAACACTCACACACGCACATACACAAAAACGCACAACAATAACATGCAGCCATAGATGTTCACTCGATCTCATACTATTAAATTGTCAAAAACACTTTTTCAAACATATGCACTATCCCGCTTGCACTCAGTCACAGTATCATACACTCACACTGGCCCTCATACACTCATCCTCCCACACACACACTCACAGACACATTTTCACTCACGGACTCAAATCCCGAGCTCACTCAATCTGACACTGTGAAAACGTCACACATTCTCTCTCTCTCTCCCACACACAGACTCTCATAGACTGACGTACACTCACACTTTTCCTCACAATCACACTCACACACAAATTCTCTCTCACATATTTTCACGAAATCTCATGCTCACACAATCCCACACTGTTCACATCTCTCTATCTCTTTCTCTCTCACTCACACACACACAACATGCACACACTTACACAGGCAGACAATCACAGACACTCTGTATTCCACATTTTTCTCTCACAGACACAGGCATTCACTCACTTCCTCACACACATTCACAGGAGCACTCACACATTAATCGCAAGAACAAACTCACTCCGTCACACACGCACACTCCCAGAATCAAATACTCATTCAATATCACACTATCACAATGCCACACATTCTCTTTCACCCACACGCACACACTTTCACTCACACAGACTCAAACGCGCACAGACACAACCCAACATGCACACACACAGATTCTGTCACACAGTCACAATATCATATACTCAATGTCTCACACACACTGACACTCTCACTCTCTATCTCTCACAAGCAGACATACACGCAGATTCACATACTTATTCACACAGCCTCACAAAAGCTTTTCTGTTCTCACACTTGTACGCATAATAATATCACACTCACAAACTCTTGCAGAGAAGCACTCATGTGCATCAACAGGGAATCCCAAACACATTCAGAAACACTCTCCCTCTCTAATAGTTTCACTAACACGCACATTCACACATTCTCTCAAGCACTCTAAATCTCACACACCCTGCTGCCCCACCATACACAGAAACGCATTCACACAATCACGCACTCTTTCACATAATTACAAACTCAATTTCGCAATCTCAAAATGACACACTCTTACACACACACTATTACCGCACTCATACAAACACATAAACACATTCTTCCTGAATCACAAATAAACAAAGTCATCGTCATACTGAATCACAAGCTCTGCCTCGCACACTCTCCGTCACACACACACACACTCACAGGCTGTCAGATACAAAGTAATATATTTGCACCGCACTCTCACACACACACAGATACACACTTGCTCAATCTTACCCTGTGTTTGTCTATGTGGGTGTGTGTGTGTGTGAGTTTGTGTGTTTTATCTGGATCTGTTTTTTGTTTGCGCGTGTGTTTTATGCACGTTAATATCCCGAGCGTGTGGGAGTGAGTCTGTTTTTGTGTATGTGTATGAGGGTGAGTGCTTTCAGGCAGAAATTCAACCATGAACTTATTGGATGCCGTACTAACTCCAATGCCCGAATGGCCACCTCATTGTCCCAATTACTTAATTCATTACTCACTAAAAGAATTCTATTTGTCCTAACTGTTGATAGTGCAATGGCGGCCGCTGTTCCCACAATCCGCTGCGGATGTGAAAGCCTTCTATTAGTTAGCAGGGCCGCACTGCACTCTGGGTGACTGAACCGACTGCACATGCGCAACAATATTGCTGCTTCTCATTTTTCATTTAATTGTTATCACTATTATTCTTATTTAGCTCCTTGACGGTACAGAGTTCCAGTTCCTTCTCCATTCTGAAGAGTCGAATCTTCCTTTCTCTTTGTCGATTTAAAATAAATGCCTGCAATAAAACACTGAAGCCAGGAGGCCATTGCTACCGACCTGTGGCCAGGGTTCGACAAAGAGCAGCGGTAGATACAGCGGGAGGGCAACAGTTAACACTGGGAGGACCAGAGAGGCACAGGAGGTCCCGGGAAAGTTTATAGCGCCACGTAGTGGTTAGGAGGTGAAATGACATAATGCGCAGTCGCCCTCTTCCCAAAGCCCAGTTCAGTGGCAGAGGCAGGAGGAAATGGATTCAAATATGAACTGCAGCTTCTAAATTCAACATCAAAAAGAACCATTCAAGCTGCACAACATAGTTACTCTCCATTCCCCACACTATATCCGCCCTTATCACATCAACTGTGGTGTGAGATAGTTTAAGTCATTTCCTGTTGAAAGAACTCAGATATCAAAAACGATTAATGGCTTTAGAAATAGGAGTAGGAGAAGGATACTAGAGCCCTCGAGCCAACTCCGCCATTTAATCAGATCATCGCTGATCAGATTGTGCCCTTATCTACAAAGCTCTGCTCCATTTCCGCTTCTGTCCCCCCAATGCTCACCGTTCCCTTGTCGAACTCAGCTTTGAATAAAATCAATGTCCCGGCTTCCACTGCTCACTGGGGAAGGGAATTAATGAATCTGGGAAACAAGGAATTCCTCATCATCTCCGTCTTAAATGCCTGACTCATCTTCTTAAATTGTGCCACTTGTTCTGATTCCGTCACAAAGGGAAACATCCTCTCAGCAGCCACCGATTCAAAGCCTCTCGGAATTATACCTGTTCCAAGGCGACTCTGAATTCCAATATGCACCAGTTCAAAGAGCTGAAAATTTGTTCATGAGACAACGCTTTCATCACTGGAATCAGCATCTCTGAACTGCCTGCAGTTCAAGCACTACCATCGTTATGTCAGGAGATCAAAGTGAGTAGAGAAGATTAGAAGAGAATGGATTCAGCGATGAGGAACCTCCGTTAAGTGAATAGATTGGAGGAACTGGCGTTGTTGAAGGAGAAGAGAAGCTTGTGAGACTAGGTAGATGTGACCTGAATCATGACTGAACGAAACAGAGAAGATAGTTTTTCTTCACGTTGGCAGAAGGGATGAAAATCAGTTGGCATTAGGTTAATTTGTTTGCCAATGAAGCAAAGATGACATGGGGAAAACCCCGTTAACACCGTGAGGAGATGGGGTCTCGAATGTTCTGTCCGAGAAAGAGGTGGAGCAAAGTTTAATCTTGGTTTCTGAGAGGAAATGGGACGGAAGGTGAAGGGAAAATATTTGCTGCGTTTCGGGGAAAGGGTGGACAAGTGGCAGTAGTGAGATTGCTCCTGCAGTGCACTTTCACATCCAGTGCTGAATGCCCTCCTTCTGTACTGAAACCGTTCTATGATTCACACATAGAGCTGGGTATCAGTTATGCTGACTGCACCATGGCATCCCCTGTTTAAATCTGATTTCTGCTCCAACACATCGGTGCTCACTTAAAGGGCAAATGATTGATGACGGAATTTGAACAGCCCAAAGGGTGTGCTGAATGATGTCAGGAGTGAAGATTCCTCATCAAGCTTCACGTTCAAGTCGCCATATCTGGTATCAAGCTGCTGAAAGCTTTGGTACCTGCCAGTTCTGGCATGGTCTCTTGCACTGTTGGAATAACGTAGTCAGAGCTCTTTATTGTTTGAATTAGGTCTTTGGGATCCAGGCAAATACTCACTCGCCCATTTGCCCTCTCTCTGACAGCATTGGAATTTATCAATCTCTAGGCTCGGTGACTGACTTGGGTATTATTTTCTTCTCTCTATCTCTTGGAGATCACTTTCAAGCTTCCTTTCAGCTCTGTTGGTAATTTACACTGGGAATGAAACAGTGATATTCTTTTGATCAATCATCATGTGATACTCAAAATATTCAGAGCATTCACACTCTTGGTCCTATTGGGCGAGATGTTTATTTCATCAGCTTGTAGGACGTTTTTTCAATGAATGTATTCTTTTCAATCCTCAGTGACGCATTATTCATTTCTTGATTTGCTGCGATCAGATACAGCTTTTCACAACTGCTCAACCCCCGGATAGCAGGTCCATCTGTTTCAGTGGCATATAAGATTCAATTAACGTCACTTCCTTTTGGACCCTTTCACTTTGCGCGTCCCCAGCTATGAAATATCAGTTCCACCTTAGACCATCAAAGTAAGTTTCCTGGCTTTCATTGGATCTTTCTTCGGGGAACCATTCCCTTTCAAACTTTCAGCAAATATTTCCTGGTTTTAGCTTGAACGTTTTTACATTTCTTGGTGCTCTGGCTTTAAGCTTTGGATTAATGCTTATGAGCGTATTTCCCATCTTATCCAGGTCTGAGTAGTTTTGTAAATTACTTCAGTCCAGGAAAAGTCACGTCTATAAATGTCATTCAGTTGTTTAGTTCCGATCTCGTATGTACCTTCAACCTCATCGCCGTTTCCTAGGGAATGGAGTTTTTGATTTCTTCTCTTCCACATTCGCCCTGTTCCTCTGCCGCTGATAATTTGTTGACCGTGTTCTTTCTTTGCCCCCGTGCATCTGTTCCCAGTGATTGTGTTGTCCACAAGCCCTGCATCAAAGTATCTGTGGGCTCTGTTGGCCTCCTATTTCTGCAGGCAGGTACTACTATCGGTCAACATTGCATCCCCGCACTGTCAGTCATGATCATGACCACATTGTTCATTTACATTTGGAGACACGGAAGGTTCTGGGAAACAATGATTTCCATCCCCACTTCCCCGACGGTTTACGGGTTGGAACAGCTGGTGCTCCATGAAGAGGAAACAGGTGGAAATCTGGTCCAATATGACAACAATGCAAAAGCCTCAATTGCCGTGGTGGCTCGGCATGTAGCCTTTGAGTTTGGGAAGTTGGAAGTTCCTGCCATTCAGGTGCAGAGAGCATGCTATTTTATCTGGATCTGAAGTGGGAGTTGGAGAGAAGATGAAAAAAATGCTCCAGGGAGACGGATTGTGGGAGTGGAGCCGAGTGACATGGTCACGGTTGCATTGACAAGTTAAGCAGGTCATTGTGAGTTTTCAAGTGGTGGGTTGTGGTTCTGTGGGATGGCGATACCTTCGGATATACAAGTCATAAAATAATTGAGGCCTTGAGAGCAGAAACAAGCCTTTCGGATAATCGAGCCTACGCCAATTAAACAAGTACCTGACAATTCTAATCCTATTTTCCAGCACTAGGCACATAGCCTTGTATGCCTGAGCATCGCAAGTGTACATCCAAACACTTCATAGATATTAAGAGGATTTCTGTCTCTACAACCCTTTCAGGCACCACCCTCTGGGTGAAAATAAATTCTCCATCTCATACCCTATAAACCTCCTGCCCCTTACAGTAAATCTATGCCCGCTGGTAATTGATCCCTCCACCAAGGGGAAAAGTCCCTACCTGTCATCCCTATCTATGCTCCTCATAATTCTATACACCTCAGTCATGCCCCTCCTCAGTCTCCTGTGCTCCAGGGAAATTAACCTCAATCTATCCAGTCTCTCTTCATAACTAAAACTCTCCACCCCAGGCACACCCTTTTAAATCTCGTCTGCACTCTCTCCAGTACAGCCACAACCTTCCTATAATGCGGACTCCAGAACTGCATGCAATACTCAAGCTGTGGCCTAACCAGTGTCTTATACTGTTCCAGCATAACCTCCCTGCTCTTGTATTCTATTCCTTGGCTAATAAAAGCAACAATCCCATATCCGTCTTAACCAACTTACCTACCTGTCCCGCTAACTTAAGGGACGGGTGGACATGCACACCAAGCTGCCTCTCATCTTCGGTTCATCCCAGGGTCCTTGCATTCATCGTGCATTCCTGTGCATTGTTTCTCCTGCTCAAGTGCATCACCTCATATTTATCCAAATTAAATTCAATATGCCACTGATCAGCTCATCTGACCAGCCCGTCTATATCTTCCTGAAATCTAATACTTTCGTCTTCTATATTTACCTACCCAGCATTTTTAATTTCATCCACAAGCGGCCAGCTGGATGGGCTCAATAGCTTCTCTAAGACTTTGTGAGACGGGAGACATGATGGAAATCTCTCCATATGTCTTGGTGCCCCCCGATTCGAGAATGAAACTATAGTGAGTCTGAAACACCTAAAGGAGAGGACTCCTCCATGCTCTGCAACAACAAACCAGGGAAATTCTTATCGTTATCGTGTCCACGGACAGTCTATACATGGCCCAGCCAGAAATGGACACATTTTTGCGCCTTGTTGTTGAATTCGGCAAGGCCTGCAACACTGCAGGGTTCCTCTAGCGATAGGCATCGCAGCAGATGTTGCATAGTATGTATCTCAGTTCCACATTCGCAAGCTGTCGGACTGGTTGTACAGACCCATTTGCTGACTGACGCCTTTGAACGACCTACACCCGTCCTAAGTGTGTGGATGCACTTCCAGGTTGCCCAGTTGCAATTAGATCCTAGGGGAAGGTTTTCATCCGGTAGAATTTCCATCGCTGGGTTTTGTTCGAGACCAGGGAGCCGGTCTTTCCACAAGGCGATGCGGATTTCAGTTCTGTTGAAGGGTCATGTGGACTCGAAACGTCAACTGTGCTCTCCTCCGCCGATGCTCCCAGACCTGCTGAGTTTTTCAAGGTATTTCTGTTTCTGTTTTGGTTTTGGATTTCCAGCATCCGCAGTTTTTTGCTTTTATATCCGGGCTTCAGATGGGGTTGATTGTAATTGAACAACACTGTTCATGAAGCTCTTCCGTGACTTTAGGCGGCTGGGTGTAGGTGAATGACCATGTAGAGGGTGCCTCTCATCTGATGTTTAACAGAGTCGCTCTTTTTTGCCGGCTACCGTTCTTCCAATGTCAGGTACCCGCCAGGATATGTAGGCTATTGGTGTTTGTTGGTTTTAAACAACCTGTGATAAGTCGGCAGCTTGCATTCAGAACGGCATCCATCTTCTTAGACTGAGAAGATCTTTCCCATGCAGGGCAGGCATATTCGGCAGTGGAATAGCAAAGAGCAAGTGCACTGGTTCGCAACGTTTTCGAGCTTGCTACCCATTTTGTGTTAAAGAGCTTATTCAGGATGTTGCGTCGTGCGCTCACTTTTCCCTTTGTCCTTTCAACGTGGTTCTTGAAGGTGAGTCATTCGTCAAGGGTGGCGCCTCAGTAGATAGGGTGCTCGCAATGCGTCAGTGTTGCTCCACACCAGGTTACTTTAACCTGGCATTTGGCTTCACTGTTTCTGAGGTGGAATGCACAAACTTGTACTTTGATGGGTTTGTGCGAAGGTGGTTTTCTTCATAGTACGACCTTAGTCCCTCCAAGGCCTCAGAAAGCGTTTTCTCCACGATGTTAAAATCAGTGCCTTGGGCAGTGACACATCAGTCATCCGCATATATTAAACGCCCTGTGACACCTTCTATAGGGTGGTCAGTCGTGTAGATGTTGTACAAATGCGGTGCAAGCACGCTTCCCTGAGGAAGACCATTCTTCTGAATACGCCACCTGCTGCACTACCCACCTAGTTAAACATCGAACCAGCGATTCTGAAGCATGCTTTCTAACAGCTCTGTTAAGTGAATATCTTTTGTCATCTCTAGGATCTTGCAGAGGAGACGTCTATGGTTCACTGTATCGGATGCTGCTGACAGGTCTACAAAAACAGCACCTGTTACCATCCCTTGATCAAAACCATCTTCGATGTGTTGTGTGAGGTTGAGCAGTTGGCTTGTTGTTGATTGGCCGGAGTGGCAACCTGCTTGTTCTGGAATGATCTTCTCATCTACAGATGGTGCTATCCTATTGAGTATCAGGGATTCAAACATCTTATTGGTGCGGCAAAGCAGTGAAATTGGCCGAAAACTCTTAGGATCTGAGGGATCTTTTCTGGGCTTTAATATGGCTACTACCTGTGTCTTCTGCCAAATATTAGGTAACATGTGTGATGCCAGGCAGTGGTTGAACAATTGTAGGAACCATTTCTTTGCTTGCTGTCCAAAGTGCTTTATCTGCTCCGCTGCCATGTTGTCAAGACCAGGGAAAAGAAGGAAGATAATTCACTGGTCACTGGCATCAAGGCACTCACGGAAAACAGTAAGTTCCATACTGAAAATTAAAGCAGGGGACACGTCAGCCCCTTCCACCATCGCACGCAGCCCCACCCTCGCACTGCCGCACGCCCCCCCCCCCCCCCCCCACCCCCCACCCCACCCCCCACCCCCCCCTCCAACATCCATTGCTCGATAAAAGCCAGAGGTAACCTAATCAGCACTGCATTAATTGTCCTAGATGAACGGGAACACGTTGGCAGCCACTGCCCCATTGAGCCACCATGGATAGGATTTTAACAGATTCCTGTTAAATACCCATAGGGAAGCTGCCTTCCAGGTGGACTCGGGAGATTATCAATGTCTCAGTCAGAGACTGAGTCGTGCCCAACGAGCGGGGCACCTCCTGGTGCTGGAGTGAAGGAACACAGAAATGCCACCCCAGATTTTGTCGCACATGCTGAAAGAGGTGAGGCCGATTGCTTTGTGCTAAAGTGATGGAGGCTGCAGTCAAGCTGAGAGCAGTTAAAGACAGGCATCAAAATTCAGATGTTTTGGAGGAAGAATGTCCTCCGATAGATCACTGGGACCTTCCGTGGAGACTCCTGACATCTCCACCTCTGGAGAAGTGGGGTGGTGTGAGGTAGAGCAGCTTTATGAGGTGGGCCAGGCTGATCCACAGCAAGATGGTTTCTCAAGGACTGGTGGGGTAGGGGTTGTGAAATCTCCTGTTGGAGGTCTGCATGTGTCTGACACCATCGTGACTGTCCCATATCAGGCAGAGGAAACGGCTCCGTGTGACGGTGCTAGTGAGTTAGCGCTTCCTGCGGGTGTGGTCTCGCCCATTCCACCGACTGAAATGCAGGTCAAATGGAGGAAGACGATTCACTGCTCAGCAACACGGAGGCACCCACGGCACAAAGTGAGTTCCCAACTGGAAACCGTGAAGAAAAATCCCTAAAGGAAATTTGGCGGAAATGCTGAAAATGATAGAAGCCGAACACCCCCTCCTTTGGACAGAGAGACAAAGTATTGCATCAACACTAATTTAACACATGTTTTATCAAAATGGAGAGTGAGTATCCACTGAAAATCATTTCCCCAGCTCAAGAGAAATGTGGGGTAGCCCAATCAACCACTGCACTCTCATACACACGCTGTATTGCAGATCAAATCGCAGGATTGTCAGTGCCTGTGAGATATAGCAGATGAGGCAGTAATTTACCCGAAGGTCTCGGCACATCCTGGCGTGGGAGTGAAGTGACAAGAGCGCGGAATGTGTGGCACAGGTAAAGCCAGATTCAACCGTTATGCTGGTGCTGGTGGACGGTCGGGTTTGGGGGGTTGTGGGCCATGGGTATGGCTGAAGCCAATCCGGGAGCATCCAATGCCGGTCATCGACATTCGGCTGCCCCCTAGTTTTGTGTCTACAGCCCTCGACCGTACTGGCTGCTACTTTCACATCATTGAAGAAGTGCTCGGAGTTGCACGGTGGCGCCAAAACCCACACAGGGAGGAGCCATTAGTTGGCCGTATTTAGCTGGATAGCACAGCTTTGTGGGACGACCATTCTGCAAGAAAGTATTCGAACTCCCCAGGTCTTCCTGTTTAGCCACTGTGCTTGCAAATGCAAATCAGCTTTTTACAACGACGCAGTGAACTTCAGAACCAGGTCTCAGGCATACTTGGTACACTGAGTGTTCAGTTGAAGTCTGTTCCTTTCCAGGGTATGAAACATTGGGTTCTACATTGTGTGACGATTTTGACCTCAGACACTACAGCTGCAGTTGTGTCCTGTCCCTTCCCACATCCATTCAGACAAGTTCATCATGCACTTATGAAAATCAGTGGGAAAGGGGCTGAGACTGTGCAGTGAGTGCTTTTAAGCAGCTGTTTGGAAACTAACTAATCCATCCGTGAGAAATATTATCCCTGGCAATGAGCAGCATGAGATTCTCAATAAACACGAATTGGCAGGATCGTTCAACACATTCATCCCCCTAATATTCATCACACGACTTATTTATCTCAGTTACTTTCTTAATCACTCCCAGCTTAATGATGTTGCTGCTGATACTGAATCTCAGCCGCGGAGTTGGAAACTCTGACATGTTGGGCTTCAAATCAGAACTTGAAAAAAATAGTGATGCTGCTGTTGAATCATCCAACTATCATGGCACGTAGATGTTATAAGTTAGTTATGATCTAAAGTTTCGCTTCCAAAGTAAAGCAACACAAAAATGCCCTGGAATGGAGGAAGGCGTGAAGTTGTATAGAACTCTTCCAGGAGACAGGGCATTGTGATCTGCTTGACATGGATATCTGGGGCCCAGGTTCAATCCTACTGAAAGTCAGTGGTGAGCTTTACACCTTGACACAAAGGAAGAAGTAACATGTGCTTTGATGAGTACAGACTTCAAAATCTCAGAATCAGTCAGACCAGAAGTGGCAGAGGAAAGAAGGACAACACCAGGCGCTTCAACGCCATGCAGAAGAGAAGGACTGCTTTTCAGATAATGACAAAACAGATAACTCGACAGAACCACTGACTGGGAATAGTTAAAGATGTTGGAACCACCAGAGGGAATCTTCAAAGGGAATTTCAGTCGATTATGGTCAAAGGTTTGAATGATAGAGACTTTGTTTCACCTCCGTGAAGAAGGGAAAAGGGTTCCTGTTAGAGCTGGAATGCGCCAGGTTTAAGGTTAGGGCGACATGAATACAGAGAGTCTCTACAATGCATTAACTCGGAGTGAGTTTTTTCCTTTTAGTTATGAAGTTAAAGCGGGATATATTCCCTGTAATTAAATGCATTAGTTGCCTGCTCATCAATGTTTAGTCTTGGTTGATTTAATGAAATTTGCACAGCAAAAGTCTTAAAGTGAGAAAACTCGTTTTGCATAATTTTGCAAGGTCACTTTGACTTCAGATCTTTCTAAACGTTAGCAGACTGTGTGCAACAATTTACAGAGACATCTAGTTCAACAAATGGAGAAAAAATGCAGTATTTAATATTCACCAAATTATCTGTTCTGCTGGTCAGTGCAATAACAGAACATGCAGCCAACAGTCTGTTCCTAAATTTTCACAAAGTTGTTTCTCAGATCCTTAGAGTTCAAGACAATCAGGCAGTTACTACGATCTCCTTCTTTACTGGACTGTTGAGAGTTCCGCTGGTTTCATTCTGCAGTTCATAGACATGGTGGTGGAAGTTTTTTGATGGATTTCCTGAACGCCTGTCCTGTTGCCGAGTGGTTGTGTCAGAGCCCTGGAAATCCCTGAAAGCGAAAATAATGTCTTGGAGAATGAAAGACACATTGATTGTCCTACTGGAGAATGGGCAGAACCCAGATACAGTAACACTTGTGTTATTGTCTTGCCTGCATATCACGCCAGTTAGTTTTAGATTACCTGAAATGGTGAGCTCCGATGCAACGAATGACGAGTTATTAAGTAATGAGCAACAGCAGCTCCGAGATCGCACATCGGAATTTTCAACCTTACGCCTGGAATGTCCAAAATGTTTCCAAGTCTCCCGATGTGCCTGCCACCTGTTGACAGAATTGCAGAGTCAACTGTTGCTGTCCAGACCCTGAATGAACCCGAAATCCCCAGGATAAGAACCTCCTGCACCTCCTCCTCCTTTTTAAATCAATTCATTCTTCTCCCAAAATGAGCTATAAATAAAGCCTTGGTGTAGATAACAGCTTGTTCTACTGCAAATAACTATTGTGCACAATAAATAAATTGCGTAAATACATAGATTTCCTGGTTATTTAAATACTTGGAGGGCCTGAGCCTGGGAGAGCCAGAGGATCTGACACATGCAGAACCAAGGGAACAGACACATTCTGAACCCTGTCTCTACCAGATGATGTAACATTGGCTGAATCAGGGGATTTGACAATGATTGAATCAGGGGATCAGCCATCAGATAAATCAAGGAATCAGTCACTCACTCAACTAGGGGATTAGGGAATCGCTGAACCAGGGGATCAAATAACGGCTGAATAATTTCCATAGAGTCATAAAGTCATAGTTATGGACTTGCACAGAGCAGGAACAGGCCCTTCGGCCCATCGTGTACCTGCCGGCCACCTGCACCTATCTACTCTAATCGCATTTTACTACACTGGGCCCATAGTCATGTCTGCTATGACGTTACAATTGCTCTTCTAAATACTCGTCAAATATTGTGTAGTTTCCATCCTCTACCAACACTTCTGCTTCCAGGTTCCAAACCCCTCTGGGTGAAAAATAAAATCCTCAAATCGCCTTACCATAAATTTATGGTCCCTGGATATTGACACAACTTCTCAGGGCAAACGATTATTCCCACCTCCACAATCCATAGTTTTGCCTACCTCTGTCAGGTCCCCCTCAGCATTCTCTGCTCTAAGGAAAACAGCCCTAGCCTATCCAGTCTTTCTTCATAGCTGAAATTCTCAGCCTAGGCAACACATACTGTATCTCCTCTGCATCCTCTCCAGTGAAATCACATTCTTCCAATAGTTTGGAGACCAGAACTGCACAGAATACTCCAGCTGTGACCCAAATATCGTTTTATAAAGCTTCAACATAATCTTCCCGATTCTAAATTCTATGCCTCGGCTAATAAAGGCACATATCCCGTAAGCCTTCCTAAGTACCTTACCTTCCTCCGCTGCTGCCTTCAGGGATCAATGGACATCTACACCAATGTCGCTCTGATCCCCTGTTCTTCCGAGGGTCCTACTATTCACTTTGTATTCCTTTGCCGTGTTAGGGCTCCCAAAATGCATCAGCTCACATTTATCAGGATTAAATTCCATTGACCACCGCTCTGCCCATCTCACCAGCCCACCTATATCGTCCAGGGATCTAAGGCTTTCCTCCTCACTAATTTCAGGACCACCAATCTGCGATCCTACTGATCACACCTTCTATATTCACGTCCAAATCATTAATGTGCACTACAAACAGCAGGGGTGCCAGCGCCGATCCTTGCGGTACGCCACTAGACAGAGGCTTCCAATCGCAAAAGCAATCTTCGGCCATCACCCTCTGGCTCCTGCCATGAAGTAAATTTTGGCCCCAATTTGCCAAATTGCCCTGGATCCAATGGGTTCTTTCCTTATTGACCATTCTCCCACGTGGGACCTTGTCAAAAGCTTAACTGAAGTACATGTTCACTACATCAGCAGCACTACCCTGATCTACACAACCAGCCAACACCCCTAAAAATTCAGTCAAATGTGTTAAGATATGACTTCCCTCTGAGAAAGCCATTCTGGCTATCTCTGATTAATCCCTAACTCTCCAAGTGGAGGTTAAGCATGTCCTTCAGACTTGTTTTTGTCAATAGTTTCCCAACCACTTATGTAAGGCTCACTGGGCTGTAATTACCAGCTTTATTACGATAACACTTCTTGAATAATGTTAGTGCATTCCCTGTCCGCCAGTCCTCCGGAACCTCTCCTGTGTCCAAAGTGTTTTGATTATTAGTGAAAGGGCCTTTGCAATCTCCTCCCTTGCCTCACATAGCAGCCTCGGTTACACATCATCTGTGCCTGCAGGTTGATCAATGTTCAATCCCGAAAAAATAATTAACACCTCCTCGCTTCCATTGCCAATTTTTTTCAAGTATATTACAGTCCCCCTCCCAAATCACTACACCTACGTCGTCCTTCCCTTTCGAGAACATGAGTGAAAATTAATAATTCAAAACTTCACTTACATCCTTCACCTCCAAGCACACATTGCCACTTTGGTCCATTATGGACCCCACTTTTTCCCTGATTATCCTCTTGCCCTTAATATATTTATAAGATGAGTTGTGATTTCCTTTATCTTGCCCCTTATTCACCCTCCTAAATACATTTTCAGTACCCCCTACACTTTCTACACGACTCTAGGGCGTCCACAGTTTTGAGCCTCTGTATCTGACTTGAGCTTTCTTTATTTTGCTTATATCCCTTGACATCCTGATTGCACTGACCTTGTTGGTCCTGCCCTTCACCTCTACGGGAATATGTTGGCCCTGAAATCTTACTATTTCCCCTTTGTATGCCTCCCACTGGTTTGATGTAGACTTTCCAACAAGTAGCTGCTCCGAATCCATTTTGGCCAGATCCTGTCTTAACAATTAGAAATCGGCCTTCTCCAATTCATGACCTTTATTTCCGGTCTATCTTTGACCTTTCCCATAATCACATTAAAACTTACAGAGTCATGGTCACTATTTCAGAACTGCTCCCCCACTGACACTTTTACCACTTGCGTAGCTTCATTCCCTAATAGTCTTTCCAGCACCGCCCCCTCTCTTGTAGGAATTTATGTGTGGAGGCTCAAAAAAGCTCTCCTGCATGCACTTTAAGATTTCTGTCACCATCCACCACCAGCCCTCCCAACCCGCTCCCTCTAAGCATTCCACACTAACACTACCTGCATTAATATTTGGGAAGTTGAAATCCCCTACTAGTATTGCCCTATTACATTTAATATTCTCTTAGATTTGCCAACATATCTGACCTTCTTCCCAACAACTCCCCTCCTCCCATGCCCTCCCCCACCCCACACAACCCCCTACCCACCCAGCACTCTTTCGGGGATGAGGCATTCGCTGAAACAAAGGATCAGATACTGGCTGAACATGAGGATGAGACACTGACTGAATCAGAGCACAAGGCACTGTATGCACCATTGGATCCCACCCTGTCAGGATCAGCGAATATGATACTCTCCCGTCCAGAGGATCTGACTTGCACCAGAGCATCTGACACAGTCTACACCGTTGGATCCCATTCTGTCAGAATCAGAGCGCCTGGCACTGACTGTAACAGTGGATATCACTCTGTCTGGACCATAAGATCTAACATTTTCTGATCCAGTGGATCTGATAGTGCCTGATCCAGTGGATCTGACACTGAAGCAGAAGATGAGGCACTGGGTGAAACATAACACAAGACATTTTCTGTAACATTGAATCTCATTCTGTCCGATCCAGATTACCTGACACTATCTGAACTGGAAAGCCTGACACTAACTGAAAAAGAGGATCTGGCCCTGTCGTAATCGGAGCATCTGACTTTCTCTGAACCTGAGAAAATGACACTGCCTGCTGTAGGGTATCTGACACTGTCTGAACCAGAGGATCTGACACTGCCTGTAGCACTGGATCTCACTCACTCTGGATTTGAGGATCTGACGATGTCTGATCTAGTGGGTCTGACAGTATCTGATCTAGTGGATTAAACACAGGCTGTGCGAGTGGATCTGATTCTGTGAGAACCAGAGGATCTGACACTGCCTGAACCAAAGGTTCTAACACAGCCTGATACAGAAGATCTACCACTAATCATTTCAATGTTTCGGGACTATCTGGAGCAGCGGACCACACTCTGTGTGAACCACAAGGTCTGAAACTGTCTGCTCGAGTTGACATGACACAGCCTGAACCATAAAATCTGACACAGTCTGATCTATTGGACCTGGCACGATCTGGACCATGGAATCTGACTCTGTCCGATCTATTCGACCTGGCACGATCTGGACCATGAAATCTGACTCTGTCCGATCTATTGGACCTGGCACGATCTGGACCATGGAATCTGACTCTGTCCGATCTATTGGACCTGGCACGATCTGGACCATGAAATCTGACTCTGTCCGATCTATTGGACCTGGCACGATCTGGACCATGGAATCTGACTCTGTCCGATCTATTGGACCTGGCATGATCTGGACCATGGAATCTGACTCTGTCCGATCTATTGGAACTGGCAAGATCGAGACCATGGAATCTGACTCTGTCCGATCTATTGGACCTGGCACGATCTGGATCATTGAATCTGACTCTGTCCGATCTATTGGACCTGGGACGATCTGGACCATGGAATCTGACACTGTCCGATCTGTTCGACCTGGCACGATCTGGGCCATTGGGTATCTCTCTGTCTGAGCCAGATGATCTGACACTGTCTGTTCCATGGGATCTTACACTTTCTCCTCCAGTGGACCTGGCACTATCAGAAACGTGAGGCCTGACGCAATTGGACCCAATGGATCTCACTCGCTCTGCTCCAATGGATGTGACATTTCCCTGTGAAACAGGGGATCTGGCACTATGTGATCCAGTGGATCTCATTCTGTATGATCCGGTGGATCTGTGCCTCTAACAACTGTTCTAATATAATATTTTCCAGCATGGTTCAATCTATGGACAACCTGGTGTCTCCCACGACATCCTTGCACAGTTAGTGGGAAAGCGTGTTCAAGATCCAACCCTTCCACAGAGATCAACTGGAGAGGGATCTCACACTGGGTCTGTCAGAGATCAACGAGAGAGGGATTCCACACTGGGGCTGTGTCAGAGATCAACCAGAGAGGGATCTCACACTGGCACTGTGTCAGAGATCAACTAGAGAGGGATTCCACACTGGGGCTGGGTCAGAGATCAACTAGAGAGGCGTCCACACTGGGGCTTTGTCAGAGATCAACTAGAGAGGGATCTCACACTGGGGCTCTGTCAGAGATCAACTAGAGACGGAGTCCACACTGGGGATGTGTCAGAGATCAACTAGAGAGGGATTCCAAATTGGAGCTGTGTCAGAGATCAACTAGAGAGGGATTCCACAGAGGCTGTGTCAAAGATCAACTAGAGAGGGATTCCACACTGGAGCTGTGTCAGAGATCAACTAGAGAGGGATTCCACACTGGGGCTGTGTCACAGATCAAGTAGAGAGGGATTCCACACTGGAGCTGTGTCAGAGATCAGTTAGTGAGGGATTCCACACCGGGAATGTCTCTTATCAACTCGTTAGTGAACCCACATTGTGGGGAGCCAGAGATCAACTAGGGCGGTGCCCCAGATCGGGAGGTTTCATAGCTCAACTACAGAGTGGTCTTGCACTGGGGAGAGTCTGTGATCAACTAGAGAGTGATCCCACACTGTGCAGTCTCCGAGATCAACCAGAAAGTGTTCCCAAACTGGGGAGTGGCTGAAATCAACTAGAGAATGTTCCCACACGTTGGGGGTTTTCTTAGAAATTACCGAGAGATGGATGACACACTAGCGGGTGCCTGAAATCAAGTAGAGAGGGATCCATTATTGGAGATGCCTCTGATCAACGAGAGTGTGAACCCACATTGTGGGGAGTCAGAGATCAACTAGGGCAGGGCCCTAGATTGGGAGATATCAGGGATCAACTCGAGAGGGGTCTTGCACTGGAGAGTTTCTCTGATATGCTGGAGAGGGATCCCACACTGGGGAGTCTCTGAGGTCAACTGCAGAGTGATCCAGTACAGGGGATGTATCAGAGATGAACTGGAGTGGGATGCCACACGAGGGGGTGTCTGAATTCAATTAGAGGGGGTGATTGAACGGAGTGTGGCGAAGCGAAGGCTCGGTGCTTGTGTATCGGAGAGATCATTAACGATGCCACTGATCTATTCCGTAGAATTTCACAGGTTTGGCAGCCCAGATACAGGCCTTTCGGCATCTCTTCTCCATACTGGTGATCTTTCCCACACCAGCCTTCTCCCACCCACTAGTTCATCCCCCCCATCCCCGTATCCTTCTATTCCTGTCTGCCTGATGGGTTTATCCAGCTCCCCCACCCCGCACCCCCTTAAGTTCATCGTCACCATTCACCTCCTCCCATCCCTTTTGGAGCTAGTTCCACATTCCCACCGCTTTCTGAGTGAAGAATTTCCTCCTCAAATACCCGACTGGATTACAGGCTTAAATTTAGCTTGTCTCCAAAGCCATACTTTGCAACCCTGTTGCACTGCAGCCCTACGTTACCACGGTGACTACTCATTAAGAAGGAATCTATTGGTTTACCTTTGGGCACATTCTGAAATGGTGAAAGTCGCTGAAGAAATGCAAAACTTTATTTATATTTTTCCATTTGCAGAATCCTGCACTTTGATCCCTGTCTCCTCACTCAACGCTTGAAGTTAGGGAAATGTGATTCATGCTGACGTCACACTGTCCAGCGCGAAGCCATGATGACATAGTCCTGTGTTATCAAAGCTCCCGGCATGTGTGTCGACACCAACCTGCATCGCCCGCTTGCATAGTTAAACCCGTTCACTGAATGTTTACCGTTGTTTCGATGTACTACCTGCCTGCTGTCTACAGGGGCAGCAGCTACTGCGGGTGAGTATTGCATTTTCACCATACCCACCGTCCCCCATATCACCCACCCCACAACCACTGTCATCAAGGTTTTTATCAAGATGGATTATCTTTTTGTTTTTGAGGACATCGATTGTTTTTGGGGCAAATAAATTCCGTCCCTGTTTCCCCATCGGTCAATAAGCTGGAAAGGCTGGTGGTCAATGAATACGGAGTCAGGGGGAAGTCCGGCCCAACGCAACACCGAGGCGAAGAACTCATATTCCATGGCGCCTGAGGAGGCAGCATCAGAGATTGGGAAGACGGAAGTTCCCACCAAGCAAGCGGAAGTCACCGTTGTGTTAATGCGATCTGACGCTGAGGAGAAGAGAACTTCCCAGGTGCTCCATAGAGCCCAACTGAGCGAGGGGATCCATGTTAACTGGACAACGAATCGGATCATGATGACTTTTCAAAAGATGCGTTGTGTCCTAGTGGGCTGAATCGGAAATACAAGCCTCCTGCTGGATGGTCTCACAGGTACCTCATAGTATCTGTGACGCAGGTGATGAGGCAGATATGTGCCCAACGATCTTGGCACATCCTCGCACGGAGATTGAAGGTACACAGGAGCTACGATCGCTGAATCAGTGGCGTCTGCTAGCACACACGAGGCTAGTGGCCCACTCGCTCGTAGGGGTGTTGCATGGAAGCAAGCTGTAAGTGTCTAACGACAGGGGTTTAGATAGGGCTGCTTTGGAGCAAGGCCACCCTACAACCGATGATTTGGTGAACGATCCCCCTCCCCTTCCAAGTCCCCAGCACTTGTGGACGCCTCGACCAATGGACAGTGGGGCTGGACGCTGCAACAGGCCAGGATACATCACGACAAGGTGGCTTTACAACCACTAGGGAGACTGCAGGTGTGAGCCCTTCTGACAGCATTGATTGTCTAACAAGTAGGGAAAATAATCTGGATGACAGTCCCAGCGAGTTTGTAGCATCAGGTGAGGACTTCTCCATTTCCGCCCTATAGCACTGCAAGTAAAATGGAGGAAGAGGACAGACTGGTCATACACAGAGATTTTCACGACAGACAGTGAGTTCCCTGTTGGAGCTTGTGGGGGAAAATTCCTTGCTGGAAAAGGGACAGGTGAGCTGCAAGAGGTGCACATTGAACACCGCACAGGAACAGTAGGAAAGAATCTCAGCAACAGACGCTTGCCGCAGTGCCTTTGCAAGATGAAGTGTGAGTACCCATGAGCAAGAACTACTGCCGAAACGGGATATTTACAAAGCAATACCGTTTACCGACTGCACTCCTGTTGATGGATGCCCGATTAGCTCATCAGCCAGAAGGTGGAGCAAAGCACGGTCACGCTGAGCTTCATTGAGTGCTCCGCCATGCAGCTTTAAACCTGGGAGGCTTGGAAGTTGGAAAACCTATGCAGGCGGCTGGGGATAGAGCCACAGGAACAATCGGACCAGTGACATGGAGCCCAGACCTGTGCTCAGTATTCCGAGTGCGATACGGAAAGTGGAATTTTGCACAATACTCCAGGGAGGTCTAACCCATGTTCTATATAAGTTCCAAACAACTACTCTACTTTTCAATTGTACTTTTCTAATTATCAACCCCAAAGCTTTGTTTGTGATTATTATAGCTTTGCTGACCCATGTTGCCACTGGTAATGTTTTGAGAATACGTAACCCAAGATTCCTTTACTGTATGCCCTGTTACGAGGCGTATTCATGAAGGAGTGGTGGCGCCTTCCAGTTGCAATCCTCAATCCCGATCCACATTGAACTTCAGTTGCCATTTGCATGCACATTCTGCAAGTTTGTTCATGCTGTCGTGTATTTCGTGGCAGTCGTCCTGGGCATTCTCAATCAGGTGGGAAACACAAAGATTGATGGGTGACCCCAGAAAAGGACAACTAGAATTTCAACTGGGAAGATTTAGGGATGAATGTTTTCACTTGTGTCGTGGGGGGTTGCTGAGTTCAAGACACCAGAACATTTGGACGCCATCAATATAACATACTCACTATTAGGTCCAGTTGGGGAATTCAAGGGAAACTTCTTAACCTGGAGAGCGGTGAGAATGTGGAACTCACTCCCATGGGCTGAGATGTATCGTGACGATGCATTTAAGGGAGGGGTGGGTGTATCTGGACAAACACGTGAGGGAGAAGGAATAGAAGGATATGAGGATGTGGAGAGCTGAAATGGGGGTGGGTGGAGACTGGTGTGGGGCAGGGAAACAAGCAAGGAGCAGGGGGTGCTGAATAGCCAGCTATAGTGCAGAGAATCATCTGTAGTCCTTTGAAACAGAGCGATGGGTACATTAGATTTTATGGCACTGTGTGGTAGGTGCATTTAGTGGAAGTCTTGGGCTTGTTGAGAGGTGACATTTTGTATATTGCCTTTATGAAAAGAGCTGAGTGGGGATTAGTATCATTTCGGGAATGTGTTGCCACACTATAATGGTGAGTAAAGCAGCGCCTACAAGTCCCTTGTGTCTCAGTGAATAAACAGTCCTCATTCATGTGATGGCCTTCGTCAAGCAAACATTGACCAAACCGGAATCGTGTTGCTGAGCTCACATCAACGGCCAACATCGGGCTCCCAACTTCCTTTCAAGCATATCGCCAGTAAGGTACTTTTTTGACTTGTAGTCAAGACGGTGGCCAGTTTTTTTGCAGAACAGGGTCCCAGAGACAACACGGGTTCATGTATAGGGCTTGGTGCGTGTGGGGACTGACTGATGGGATGTGATGGGTATAGCAATGTCACTGATGGGATGTGATGGGTGCAGCAGTGTCACTGATGGGGATTTCATATATATAGGAATCTTAGTGATGGGATGTGTTAGGTGTAGGAGTGTCACTAATGGGATGTGATGGGTGTAGGAGTGTTACTGATGGGATGTGGTGGGTGTAGTGATGTCACTTAAAGGATGTGACGGGTGTGGGAGTGTTACTGATGGGGTGTGATGATTGTAGGATGTCACTGATGGCATGAGATTTGTGTAGTAATGTCACAGAGAATGTGACGGGTGTGGGAGTGTCACTGATGGGATGTGATGGGCGTAGGAGTGTCACTAATGGGATGTGATGGGCGTAGGAGTATCACTGATGGGATGTGATTGGATTAGGAGTGTCACTGATGGGATATGTTGAGTGCAGGAGTGCCACTAAGGGGAAGTGATGGATGTTGGAGTGTCACTGAGGGAATGTGATGGGCGTAGGAGTGTCACTGACGGGATGTGATGGGTGTAGGAGTGTCACTGATGGGATGTGATGGGTGTAGGAATGTCACTAAGGGGAAGTGATGGATGTTGGAGTGTCACTGAGGGAATTTGATAGGCGTTGGAGTGTCACTGTTGGGATGTGATGAGTGTCGGAGTGTCACTGATGGGTTGTTATTGGATTAGCAGTGTCACTGATGGGATGTGATTGGATTAGGAGTGTCACATACGAGATGTGATGGGTGTAAGGATTGTCACAGATGCGAAGGGTGTTGCAGCGTCAAAAACGTGATGGGGGTAGCCATGTTTCTGCCGGAATTTGATGAGTTTAGGAATGTCACTGATGGGATGTGATGGGTGTAGTGATGTCACTGAAAGGTTGTGACTAATTTGGGCGTGTTACAGATGGGATGTGATGAGTGTAGGAATGTATCTGATGGCATGTGATGGGTGAAGTCATGTCACTGAGAGAATGTGATGGATGTGGGAGTGTCACTGATGGGATGTGATGATTGCAGGAGTGTCGCTGATGGGATGTGATGAGTGCAGGATTGCCACAAAGGGGAAGTGATGGGTGTCGGAGTATCACTGAGGGTTAGTGATGGGTGTAGGAGTATCACTGTTGGGAAGTGATGGGTGTAGGTGTGTCACTGATTGGATGTGATGTGATGAGTGTAGGAGTGTCACTGATGGGATGTGATGGGTGTAAGAATGTCACTGTTGGGATGTGATGGGTGTAGGCGTGTCACTGTTGGGATGTGATGGGTGTAGGAGTGTCACTGATTGAATGTGATGGGTTTACAACAAGTGATTAGGAGCACATAGCATGTCAGCTTTTACTGCAAAGGCAATGGAATTTAAGAGCTGGGATAATTTGATAAAATTGTACATGGCGTTGGTGAGACCATATCTGTAGCACTGTGCATAGTTTTGATCTCCTTATTTGGAAAGGGTATAATTGCATTATCAGCAGTTCAGTGAAGTTTTCGACAGATTGCTGGGACGACGGTTTACTTCATGAGGTAAGTTTGGACAGATTGGGCCTTTTTCCATTGGCGTTTAGAAGAATGAGAGGTGGATTTATTGAACATAGAAGATTTACAGGGTTTTTTCAGAATGATTGTTGAAAGGATGTTATCCCTTGTGGGAGAGAATAGAACTAGGGGACAGAGTTAATAAATCAGGGGTCTCAGATTTAAGACGGAGTTGAGGAGATATTTTTTTCTTTCAGAGGGTGGTAAGTCTGTGGAATTCTCTTTCGCAGCGAGCAGTGGAGTCTGGCTCATTGAATATGTGTAATGTCAGCGGTTGATAGACTCTTCACTAACAAGGGAGTCAATGGGTGTCGGAGGGAGGCGGGAATGTAGAGTTGTGCCACAATCAGACAGTGTTGAATGACAGGAGCAGGCACGAAGCACATACTCCTACTCCTAATTCCTATTTCCGTATGTGTTACGTTATATTTGATTATAATTCTGGTTGCTTGGATACAACAGTGACTGATTGCTGCATTTTTTGCTTCTCATTAGCTCAACAGCCAATAAGAGTCTAGCTGACAGTGGGTATTATCGCCAGCGACAAATAGGAAGCCGTGCTGTATGAGGGTGCCTGTCCCACTTGAGGAGTGAGGGCAATGACTCCTCCAAACGTAACAGGAGCAGTTCAGCAAGATTGTGGGTGTCCACTGGGCGGGCGTGCCCAGCTCAGTCTTGTGTGCCTCTGTGACTCTCCAATCCCTGCCGGGTTCCAGCCAGAATGCCTGTTTGCATGACCAGTTGCTGGCAATGCGCTTGCGCCGCATCACCTGTTCCCCCCCTCCTTCAATGCCGCATGCCTCACAGTCCAGGGGAGTCCTAAATAGATTGGGTGGGATGGAACGAGAAGAAAGGGCAGTTGGTGCGACTGAGGCCGTAAATTTGAGAGGGCGTGGAAGGAGTGCAAATAAAAAGTGTCACATTTTTGGTGTACAGACGCATGCGGTAATGTTATTGCAATAGTTATCCAGTGCCCTGAACGAATGATCCACGATGTACTCAAAGAAAAACAGAAGGAGGCCATTCTTCCTGTCTTGTCCATGCTGTATTTCTACAAGAACAACTCAGATAGCCCCTCTCTACCTGCCCATTCCCTCTAGCTCTGCCACTTTCTTCTCTTCAGGTAAAAATCCAATTCGCTCTTTAAAGCCTGGGTCTATCCTACCTCCACCACACACTCAGGCAGTTCGGTCCAGATCCTAACCACTCGCTGCGTGAAAAAGCTTCTCCTCACATCTCAATTGCTTCTTTTGCCAATAGCCTTAAATCTTTGTACCTCTGGTTCCCGATGTTTCCGCCAATGGGAAAAGATTTTCCCAACTTATCTGGTCAAGACCCCTCATCATTTTGAACACTTCGATCAAATCCCCTCTTAGTCTTCTCTTCTCCAAGGAGACCAATCCCAATTTCTCCAACCTAGCGTCATAAATGAAGCTGCTCATCCCTGGAACCATTCTCGTGACCCTTTTCTGATCTCTCTTTCTCTGCAACCTTCACATCCTTCCGAAAGTGTGGTAGACAGAATTGAACTCAGCTTCCCCAACTATCAACATCCCTGGGGTTACAATTGACCAGACACTGAACTGCACCAGCCATATAAATACTGTGACTACAAGAGCAGGCCAGAGGCTGGGAATTCTGCGATAGTAACCCACTTCCTGGCCCCACGAAGTCTAAACAGCATCTACAAGGCACAAGTCAGTAGTGTGATGGAATCCCTTCCAATTTCCTGGATGAATGCAGATCCAACATAATTCAAGAAGCTTGACACCATGCGGGGCAAAGCAGCCTTATTGATTTGCACACCATCCACAAGCATTCACTTCATCCACCAGTGCTGCCGTGTGGCAGCAGTGCGTACCGTCTAGAACATGCACTGCAGCAACTCACCAAGGTTGCTTCGGCAGCACCGCCCAAACTTGTGACTTCTACCACATAGAAGGACAAGGGAAGCAGACACAGGGGAACACCACCACCTGGAAGGTCCTCTCCAAGCCACACACGATCTTGACTTGGAAATATATCGGCCGTGCCTTCACTTTCACTGGGCCAAAATCCTTGGACTCCCCACTAGCAGCACCATGGCTGCACCTACACCACATGGTCTGCAGCGGTTCACGAAGACAGCACACACTACCACCTTTACAAGAGATACTTAGGGATGGGAAACAAATGCTGGCCCAGCCAGCGACGCCCACATCCCATGATTGATTTAAATAAGGAACTGAATGATGAGGGAAACGGGGCAAAGAGGGCATGGGGCATGGAATAATGAGGTATCGGAAGGAATGAAAATGCAGAGTGATTCTGAATGATGAGGAGGAATGAGGAAGGGCATGGGGCCAGGAATAGCTAAGGACACCAATGGTGTTTCTCGGAAATTATTGGAGGCTGCAACAATGAATTTATTCAAGATGGATTCTTGATGGAGAAGGCAAACAAGTGTTGTAGGGATTGGTGGACAGGAAGGTGGAGTTGAAGCCACAGCCAGTTCAGGCGTGATCTTATCGAGTGGTTAATCAGACTCGAAGGGCCGAATGCCCTGTCCCTGCTCCTAAGCCTTCTATTCCTATAAGGAGGTGTTGAGACAAAGAGTGAGAGAGATGTAGATCCATTATGTAAAGAGTACAGGGAGCGTGAGGCCGTGAATGATGAAGAGGACAGGGCCACGAATGAGTTAGGCGGGCATAGGGTGCTGGAGATTAGCACAGAGTAAGTTGCGCGGGGCTAACTGCCCCTATGGATGAAAGTGGCTTCCGGTTCAGGCAGGGCAAGGAGGCAGTGTACTGTGAGTGGGGGTCTGGAAGGGCAGAGCAAGGGACGGAGTGTGACAGATCATTTAAAGGAGTGTTGAGTACAGACTGTACACGGAGCGGCATGGAGGGAGCTGACAGGGAGTAAGTGGCCATCTGTGTAACATCTGCCTTCCACACTCCCACTGAGCTGATCAAGCACTGCCCACAATGACCCATGCAAATAATCAAATGTTCTCTCCACTGCAGCGCCTGTGTCTTTCGCTCCACATTGGCAAGGCTGGTGTGCAGATCGGCAACGCTTGCTGGGAGCTGTATTGCCTGGAGCAGCGGATCAAAACAGTTGGGACAATGCGCAGTTACAGGAGCACCAGAGGAGGCAACGACTACTTCAAAACCTTCTTCAGTGAGACGGGCGCGAGTAAACACGTTCCCCGAGCCGTGTTTATCGATTTGGAGCCCAATGTTATGGTAAGATTGCCCATGGATTTAGCTAAACTCAAGGTCTGTGCAACATATGGAGGAAGAAAGGACTGCGGTTTCTGGAGGAGCTTTCACAATGTCCCAAATTGTTTTATAGGCAATGATGTACATTGGAATTATACTCCCAGCTTTAATGTAGGAAACAATATCTGATATATAAAATGATATGATTTATAAAATAATATGATGTGAAAAATAACGTAAGGAAAGTTGAAATCCTTGTTCAGGAACAGATATAAATCCATTAGAAGCAGTTCAGGGAATGTTCACTCGAGTGATACCTGGGATAGGGGTTAACCTTTTGAGGGGAGGTTGGAGAGCTTGGGCCTGTATCCATTAGAGTTTAGAAGAATGAGAGGTGATTTTATTGAAACATTTAATATCTGGAGGGGGTTGACAGGATCGATTTGGCGAGGATGTTTCACCCTGTAGGGGAAATTAGAACTAGGGGACACAGTTTAAAAAATAAGACACCTGCAATTTTGGACAGAAATGAGGAGAATTTTATTCTCTCAGTGGCTTGACAGTTTTTGGAACTCTCTTCCCCGGAGAGCGGTGGAGGCAGCGTCTTTGAGTATTTTTAAAGCAGAGGTGGATATTTTCTTGACAAAGGGAGGCAAATGTTATCAGGGTAGCTGTGAATTTGGAGTTGAGGTTACGGTCAGGTCAGTGATCAGCATCTTATTGAACGGTGGAGCAGGCTCGAGGAGCTGAACAGCCCACTCCTGTTCCAAATTAATGCGTTTGTATGTAGGTGGAACCCCTTTCTAAAAGCACTATGTGTGTGCATATAACAGCTGGACTGTAGCATCGAGGAAGGCAGCTCACCACCATCTTCTCAAGCGGAAATTAGGAATGGGCAATAAAGGTTTAGTTTCCCAACGACAATCTCATCCCATGGAGAAATAAAAACAAATAGTTGTTTGTTAGCAGAGAACTTGAGTATTGCTGAAAAAAGTGATATGCTGTCGAAGCTTTTCGCTTTGCACTCATCAGGACAGATTCAAAAGAATACCAATTATAAAGCGAAAGAAAATGTATACTGCATGGAGAAGAGAGTGCTGATTGTTTGGCATGTGGACTCTGATTGGTAGAGATGTTGTCATGGAGAATGTAACAGGGAACAGTTAACTGCCAAGCATTTGTTCAAATTCTAACCAGGCAGGTTGACTCTTAATTGGGCAAGGCATTGCCATGGGGAATGAATCAGGGAATGACTGCCCCCCAAGTTTTAATTTAGTGGAAAAAGTCACAGTGCATTGACATGATTGTTCGATAATAATATAAAGGCAAAATACTGCGTATGCTGGAAATCTGCAACAAAAAAACAAAAAATGCTGGTAAAACTCAGCAGGTCTGACAGCATTTGTGGGGCTAAAAGCAAAGTTAACGTTTCGAGTCCGAATGGCTCTAAGAAGAGTCAGGTATACTGGAAGCATTAACTCTGTCTTTCTCTCCACAGTTGCTGTCAGATATGCTTCTTCTGTCTGTTGTACAAAATTAGATGTGATTCCGCGATAGGGCAACACTTACTAAACAGCACTGATTGTGCTCAGAATTACACTGAAAACCAGTTGAAGGTTATCAGCCGGGTTTGCAGTGCGGCTCACTTACACATGCTAGAAGCCACACACACTCACACACAGGGCCCTTTCCTTTGCTGACAGAAACGCAATGGGGAGCGTCCCTGCCTCTGAGCCAGAAGCTCTAGTTTCAAATCACACTTCAGGACTTGATGTTCATGGGAGGCGGGCTCCAATTGCAGGCCGTAAGAGCGGGAGTGGCAAACCTCTCCAGTATTTTGCCAAGCATAACCATGGACCAATCCAATAGAACATAGGGAACAGGAGTAGCCCATTCAGCCCATCAACCTGCTCCGTCATTCAACGAGAATATATCTGATATTCTACCACAGCATCATTTTCCCGCACTATCCCCATATCCCTTGATACCTTTAATATCAAAAAACCTGTCAATCCTTGGATGAACATAGTCAATAACTGAACCTCCACAGACCTCAGGAGTGGAGAATTCCAAAGACTCATTACCCTCTGAACAAAGAAATCCCCCCTGATCTCAGTCCTAAATGGACTACCTCTTATTCAGAGACTGTGTCCTTTGATTCTACCCCACCCATAGCCCACGTAGCCAGGTCTAACATCTTTCTGCATCTGGCCTATTGAGCCTGGGAGAATTTTGCACACTTCAGTGAGGTCACATCATATTATTTGAAAGTGTAAAGAATCCAGGCCCAGTATCCTCACTCTCTCCTCATCGGACAATCTAGTCATAGACACCAGGAGCACGAGTAGGCCATTAGGCACTTCGAGTCTGCTCCTCTATTCATTATGATCATTGCTGATTATCCAACTAAAGTGCCTGCTCCCGCTTTCTCCCCATACCCTTTGAACCCTTTCACCCCAAGAGCTACATGTAACTCCTTCTTGAATGCATACAATGTTTTCGTCTCAACTACTTTCTTTGGTAACGAACTCCACAGGCTCACTACGCCTTGGGTGACGAAATTTCTCCTCATCTCAGTCCTAAATCGTCTACCCCATATCCTCAGACTGTGACCCCTGGTGTTGGGCTACCCCGCCATCGGGAACATCCTTCCTGCATCTACCCTGTCTAGTCTTGTTTGAATTTTAATCGGTTTCTATGAGTTTCCCCGCTCATTCTTCTGAGCTCCAGTGAATATAATCCTAATCGACTCAATCTCTCCTCATATTGCAGTTCCACCTATCCAGGAATCAGTCGGGTGAACCTTCGCTGCACTCCCTCTATAGCAAGTACATACTTCCTCATATAAGGAGACCAAAACTGCACACAATACTCCTGGTGTGGTCTCACCAAGGCCCTGTACATTTGCAAGAAGACATCGCTGTTCCTGTCCTCGAATCCTCTGGCTATGAAGGCCAACATAACATTTGCCTTCTTTACCGCCTGCTACACCTGTATGCTTACCTTCAGCGACCTCTGTACAAGGACACCCAGGTCTCGATGCACATTCCCCTCTCTCAATTTATTGCCATTCAGATAATAATCTTCCATCCTGTTTTTTCTACCAAAATTGATAACCTAACATTTATCCAGTTTATACTGCATCTGCCTTGCATTTGCCCACTCACTCTTCTTGTCCAAATCACACCGAAGCATCTCTGCATTCTCCTCACAGCTCAACCTCCCAACCAGCTTTGTGTCACTGCAAATTTCGAGATATTACATTTAATTCCATCATCTAAATCATTAACATGTATTGTGAATAACTGGGGCCCCAGCAACGATCCCTGCGGTACCCCACTAGGCACTGACTGCCATTTGGAAAAAAAAGACCCGTTTATTCCTTTTCTTTGTTTCCTGTCTGCCAATCAGTTTTCTATCCATCTCAATACAGTAAACCCCATTCCCATGCGTTTTAATTTTACGCGCCAATCCCTTATATGGGACTTTGTCGAAAGCCTTCTGAAAGCCCAAATAATCGGCATCTACTGGCCCCCCCCCCCCCCCCCCCCCCCCCCCCCCCCCCCCTCATCAACTCTATTAGTTACATCGTCGAAAAATTCCAGTCGATTTGTCAAGCATTATTTCCCTTTCTTAAATCCATGCTGACCTTCCAATTCTGCCACTGTTTTCCACATGCTCAGCTTTTACATTTTTATAATGGACTCTAGAATTTTGCCCATTACCGACGTCAGTCTGACGCGTCTATAATTCCCTGTTTTCTCTCTGCCTCCCTATTTAAATAGTGCGGTTACATTAGCTACCCTCCAATCTGTAGGAACTGTTTCAGAGTCCATAGACTCTCGGAAGATGACCACCAATGCATCCACTATTTCAAGGGCCACTTCCTTAAGTACTCTGGGATGTAGATTATGAGGCCCCGGGGATTCATTAGCATTCAATCCCATCAATTTCCCCAACGCAATTTCCCTACTATACAGATTTCTTGCAGTTCCTCCCTCTCACTAAACCCTTTGTTCCACAACATTTCCGGTAAGTTATTAGTGTCCTTCATTGTGAAGACAGAACCAAAGTATGTATTTAGTTGGTCAGCCATTTCTTTCTTCCCCATTATAAATTGCTCTGTTTATGAATGCAAGGGACCGATATTTGTCTTCACCAATCGTTTTCTCTTCACATACCTGTAGAAACGTTTACACTCAGTTTTTTATGTTCCCTTCAAGCTTACTCTGGTACTCTATTTTCCCCTTCTTAATCAATCCCTTGTTCCTCCTTTGCTGAATTCTAAATAACTCCCAATCCTCCGGTCTGTTGTTTTTCCGGCCAATTTTTATGCCTCTTCCTTGCGTTTAATATTATCTCTAATGTCCCTTGTAAGCTATGGTTTGGCCAACTTTCCTGTTTTACATTTGCGCCTGACAGGAAGAAACAATTTTTGCAGTTCACCCATGCGCTCTTTGAATGTTTGTCATTGCCTATCCACCGTCATCACTTTAAGAAACCTTTCCCAATCCATCATAACCAACTCATGCCTTATACCATCCTAGTTTCCTCTATTATGATTCAGGACACAAGTCTCAGAATCAACTATGTTACTCTCCATCCTGATGAATAATTCTATCACATTATTGTCGCTCATCCCCAAGGGGCCTGGCACTTCTGGAATGCCAATTATTCCTTTCTCATTACACAATACCCAGTCGACTTTAGCCTGTTCTCTCGCTGGTTCCACAATGTATTGGTTCAGAAAAACATTCCGTATACACTCCAGGAATTCCTCCTCTGCGGTATTGGTACTCATTTGTGTTGCACGATCTAATTATATATTAAAGTCATCCATAATTACATATGTTCCTTTATTACATGCCCCTCTAATTTCCTGTTTAATGCCATACCCAACATCACCACTACAGTTTTGAGGTCTATATACAACCCCCACTAACGTTTTCTGCCAATTCGTGTTTATCAACTCTACCCATATAGATTCCCCATCATTGCAGCAAATATTTTTCCCCACTATTGCGTTAATTTCCTCTTTCACAAACGATGCAACTCCACCGCCTCTTACTTTTTGTCTGTCCTTCCTAAATACTGAATTCCCATGGATGTTCCGTTCCCATCCCTCGTCAGCCTGCAGCGATGTCTCCATAACCCTGACTTTTTCATACCTTTTTATAGCTATTTCCGCGCTTAATCAATGGACTTTATTGTGATGGCTCCTTGCGTTAAGGCACAAAGCCTTCAGGCTTGTCTTTTTAACATTACTTGTCCCGTTCCTACTACTTTTCACTGATAAACTGTTTGATTCTTGCCCTCGATTTCTCTGACTATCACTCTTCTTATCCACTTTCTGGCCTGCATAGGGTCCCATCTCTCTGCCATTTTATTTGAACCCCCAACCACTCTCGCAAATGTTCCCCCTAGGACATCAGTCACGGTCCTGCGCACGTATAACCCATGCAGTTTTTACTGGTCACACCTCCCCTAGAACCGGTCCCAATGACCCAGAATTCTGAAACCCTCCCCTTCACTCATTCAATTCAGCCACATATTCATCCGATATATCCTGCTTTTTCTAAGCTGACTGGCACGTTGCACTGGTAGTAATCCCGAGATCACTACCATTGTGGTCCTACTTTTCAACTTACTTCCTAACTCCCGATATTCTGCTTTTAGGACCACATCCCTTTTTTACCTATGTAATTTGTACCAGTATGTACCACGACCACTGGCTGTTCATCTTCCCCCTTCACAATGTCATCTAGCCGCTCTGAGACATCCTTGAACTTAGCACCATGGATCAGTGTGGTGAATATCTGCTGCACACCCTCCATGGCAAGTATACCCTTCCTTTAGGTAAGGAGACCAAAACTGTTACACTGCTCGAGTTGCAGGCTCCATATAATTGCAGCAAGACATCTATATTCCTGTACTCAAATCCATGGCACATTTTCACCAACACCCTTTCTGGGCATGGTGCGTAGAGAGGGAAGAGAGAGAGAGAGAGGATAAGATTAGAAGGGGGTAAAATTGATGCTCCAGCAATAAAAACCCTGGTTAGACCACGCCTGGAATTTCTCTGCGCAGCTCTGGGCACCACACATCAGGAAGTGTACATCAACCTTGGAGGAAGATCAATGTAGATTTACCAGAATGATACGTGGACCCCAAGAGTTAAATTACCTGGAGATATTTTTTTTTTTTCATAAGTATGTGGGCCTTGCCAACAAGGCCAACAATTGTTACCCATCCCGTGGATGGAGTGCCTCACTGGGGCCCATTTCAGAGGGGCATTAAAAGTTAACGACACTGCTCCTGCTGTGAGTCTGGAGTCACATGCAGTCCAGACCGGAATGGCAGGTTTCCTTCCGGAAAGGACATTAGTGAACCAGATGAGTTTTTAGATCCATCGTTGATGGTCACCATCACTGATGACCAGATTTCAATTCCCGATTTATTATTTGAATTTAAATTGCACCAGATGTCAGAGTGGGATTTGACCTTGTGTCCCCAGTGCATTGCCCTGAGATTTAGGATTACTAGTCCAGTGACATTACCACTACGCCACCTAAATTATTACACAGAATACACAAATCTACGTTATCGAGGTGACTGCAGTTCTGAAAAAAAACTCCATTGGCTGTAAAGCGCTTTGAGAAGTCCAGAGGTTGTGACAGGTGTTAAATAAAGGCAAGCCTTCTTTCGTTACACGACCTCCTGCCAAGACCATTGTAGTCAATGAGCAGCCACTATTCAGAGCTACATTTCCAGGAGTAGAGAGGCATCTCTTGGTAAAAGAACAAGATGAGAGGTTCCCTCAGGCGCTATTTATTTCTGGCTCCATGCATGGCCAATACTGATGGTTAAATACATGGTCAGAGTGAACGTGGTGTCAGCTGGCAAACTGTCACCTAGTCTTGCGAGTGAAAACTTTGTGGTTTGAGTTGCTTTCATCAAAACATCAGGGACACTTCACCGCAAACCATACCTTCTGCAAAGGCAGCTGGCATAACCACATTTTACATTTATATAACGCCTTTAACGTAGCAGAATCATCTCCAAGGTGCTTCACGGGAGCATGAACCAAACAGAACTTCAATAGCCAACGGCCCCGGGCAGCTTAAGGCAAGGCTGCCAATGTACGAGCGATGCGAATTGGGGGATGCACAAGAAGCTGGACTTGGTGCAGCACAGAAGTCTCGAAGGGCTGTAGGAGGTTACAGAGATAGGGAGGGTTGTTGCGGTTGTAGGAGGTTACAGATTTAGGGAGGGTTGTTGGGGCTGGAGGACGTTACAGTGATAGGGAGGGTTGAAGGGGCTGGAGGATTTTACAGAGATCGGGAGGTTTATAGGAGCTGGAGGAAGTTACAGAGATAAGGAGGAGGGTGTGCGAGTTCATGAAGGGATTTGAAAACCAGGGTGGGAGGTGTAAAATTGAATTCTACTTAACAGGACTTGATGTCGACCAAAGTGCACAGTGGGAGATTCAGGAACGGGACTCAGTGCGAGTTTGGCGACAGGGCAGCAGAAGTTTATATCCAATGTAGATCAGCGAGTCGGACACTCAGCTAACTATTGTCCATCCATTGCCCTGTCCCCCAGATGAGGTCTGTACCGGCACCTACCTGCAGTCCTTTCACCCCGAGCAGCTCATCACCAGTAAAGAGGATGCGGTAAATAACTATGCCTGGAGCCACTGCTCTATCAGCAAGGAGATTTTCGACCTGGTCTTGGATCGCATACGCAAGTTGGTAGGTTATTCACGAGCAATAAATTGGTTTGGCAGGTATGAGTTGTCAGGTCCCTTTTACCTTGCATTGGTTTGTTCATCGTGATTCATTCACCCATCCAATCTCCATTCACCCTCTGCAGACCTGGGTGGTGATCAGTGGCAGCCTATTTCATCTGGGACACCAGTTCCAGTCACCACTCGCTGCTCTACCCCCATGACACTGGTATGTACAAGTCCCGAGTTCAGGGCAGGAATGATTATTGTACGGCTATCACTGTACCGAGATTTGAGACCCTGTCTCAGCATTTCTCGACCTGAGCGGGATAATTAAGAGTTGCTGTCGATAACTTTAAAACTCCAGTCCTCATTTAAGCTACAGTTCCGGCATTTCTTCCCACCCAACCCACCAACCCGCCTCTTTCTCTCTCACTCTTTTTCCGCATCTTCAGATGTCAAAATGAGCAGCTTGCAAACTGCACAGCGCAATTAATGTAATGATGCAAACTTATAGGACTTCAATGGAGAGTTATCAAAGCATATTTGAAACAGATCCATGTAACAAGCTGTTATAATGCATGAGTAAAATTTGATCAAAGAGGTCAGCTTGAAAGAGCATGTTAAAGGAGAAGTTAGGAGCAAAGACTTAGGGAAGGAATTCCTGAGCTTGGGACCCAGGCAGCAAAAGGCACGGCAGCCAATCCAAAAACAGTGTCCGATTTTCCCTGTTACACGGGAACAGGGGGAGGCCCATAATGTGCCTCGAGCCTGTTACGCAGGGAAAAGAGGAGGCTAGTCATCCCTCGAGCCTGTTGCACAGAAAGAGGAGGAGGCCCATTCAGTCGCCCCGGCCTGTTCTCCCATTCATTCGGATCATGTCTGATATATGTCTTAACTCCATCTATCCACCTCGGTAACCCTTAATCGCCTTACCACAAAAAAAATCTATCAATCTTGGGTTTGAAATTTCTAATTTACCCTCTTTCCCAACAGCCTCAACATCATAATGGGGGGTGGGTGGGGGGGAGGGGTGGTGGGGTAGAGTTCTAGATTTCATCTGAAGGAGTGCTTCCTGACATCACACCTGAAAGGCCTGGCGCTCGTTTTAAGATTCTTCCCCTTTATTCTGGACTCCTGCTCTGCCCCACCTCAACACACCTCCACCGGAGGAATTAGTTTCTCTCTATTGACTGTGCTAAATCCATTGACCATCTTAAAGGCATCGATCAGTTCCTTAACCGTCAATACTCGAGGGAATAGCAGCCCGATCTGTGCAAACTCTCCTTGGAATTTAAGCCTGTTCACCTTGATTTTCTTTCCTCTACACTACAGGCTGCCCAATGCACAGGACTGGAGGGGCTCCTCATCTTCCATCGTTTTGTGGGTGGGACCGGATCAGGCTTTACCTCCCACCTTATGGAGAGTCTCTCCGTCTACTACAGAAAGAAAGCCAAGCTGCAGTTTTCTCTTTATCCTCCTCCCCAGGCCTCCACCGGGGTGGTCGAGTCGCACAACTCCGTGCTGGTCGCCCAATGGACCCACGAACACTTTGACTGCGCCTTCATGGTGGACAATGAGCCCATTTACGACGTATGTCAGCGCAACTTCGAGATCGAGGAGCCAACCTGTATCAGTGTCAAATGCTGGGTGGCGCAGATCGTCTCGTCCATCACAGGGTCACTGCGGATCGATGGCACTCTCAACCTGGACCTGATGGAGTTCCAGACGAACCTGGTCCCCGATCCACGCATCCATTTCCGGCTGGTAACGTACGCACCCCTGATACACAAAGAGGTGCAGTACAATGACCGCCACACCATGCTGAATATCACCGATATCACTGAATATCAAGACAGGCATCCAGATGGTGAATTTCGAACCCCACCAGGGCAAGTATATGGCATGCTGCATGCTGTACCGAGGAGACCTACTAGCTCAGGAGGTTAATGCCGGCATTACCACCATGAAGCGCCTGCACACCATCAGTTTTTCTGATTGGTGTCCGAATGGATTCAAGGTAGTTCCTCTGCGATTACAGAAGTTGTCCGCAGTGGAAGAATCGAGAGCCAGAGGGCACAGATTTAAGGCAACTGGTAAAAGAAGCAATGGCAGCATCTGTTAGTGTGACCCAAGTCGGTTAGTGAAGTTTACACCAAGCTGCAGAGCTTTTCTTCAATGAGCGAGTTTACTGAGTTGTTCAGTTCTCATAGATCTCCCCTCACACCCATTGCCCCAGCTATCCCCTAGTCATAGCTATTTTGAATATATCAACAAAATAAAGCATACTAAAAAATGAATTAACTAATTATACAAATTCACGGGCCCTTAAAGGGACACTGTAACAAAAAACAAACTCTAAAGTAAACTTATTAAATCAAATTAAAATATAATATTGTGTCCAGTGATGCAGTCAAGACCCTGCGATGTCCAGCTGACGGGGAAGGCTCGCCTACTTATATCTGGTCAAAGTACTAAACGAAACAATGCTTTTAACTTGTGTATCCTAACAATTTAATTAACCTACCAATTAGCAACATCAACATATGAACTGTGGCAGGAGAAAGCCAGACCAAGTCCTGAGTGGAGCTGACAGAGTGAATTTGAAAGGTTGTTTCCCCTCGTGAGCAGATTTCCTTCCTTAAATTACAAAAGTGATGTGGATGGCCTTTCCTAACAATTCGAAGTATTTTCGCCGTCGATGTTTCTGAAACTACATTTTTATTATAAATGTATTTAAGTGATTGAACTTAAGTTCCATCGAATCACGCCCCACCCCGCTCCCCGTCCCAGGGCCTGGCAACGGCTCGCACCGCACCCCCCACCCACTTCGCTCAACTGCCATGTTGGGATTCGAACTCGCATCTCCGATTATTAATCAGGCCTCCCTGGATTATTCACCCAGTAACATACGCAACAATTCTGTCACCTACCCGAAAATTATCTCCAATATCTGGTTATCATTCCACAGCTGTGCACAAATTGGCTTGTGCATTCCCGGATTCACAATGGTGACAACGCTTGAAAAAAAGCACATTTATGTTGAAGCGCTATGGGACATCAGGTGGTTGTGACAGGCACTATATAAATGCAAGTGTTTTTCTTGGGTGCAGAATTCTTGGTTACCTGTCTCGTGTGAACAAGCTCTCGTCAGTATCAATTGTAGCGGGTACAGACTGACGAAGGTACAGCCTATCTTGTTACCGGATACCTTGGGTACTGGTTCACTAGGGTGCAGGTTTGTGGGAATGTGCTCTGAACGGGACAGGCTCTAGGGGAAGAAATCTTGTGTCTAGAGGCTGTGAAGGCTATGGGCTGCCAAGGATTCAGTGGGTACAGGTTTTAGTGAGTACACATCTTTAAGGGACCTGAAATTATAGGTTATTTCGACTACCAGCCCATCAAGAGCATTTCCTCTTGGTAGACAAAACCCACTTACAGAGTCCCCTAGAAACAAGGCCGCACTGTTATAGCTTCCAATCTACACACAGTATCACTAGCACAGCTTCCCGTGAGTACAGGGTCTCACAGCTATAAGTTCCTCCGCTACAAAGTCTCACTGGTATAAATTCCCATGGGAACAGCATCTCACTTGTTTTGCTTCTCGTGCTACAGTGCCTCAATGGCAAAGCTTCCTGTGAGTACAGAGTCTCACTGGAATTGATTGGCAAGAGTACAGAGCCCCACTGGCATAGGTTATCCTGGGTACAGGGATTCGGTGGTATAGCTTCCCATGGGTACAGCATCTCACTGGTATAGATTTCTGTGGGTACCCAGTCTCACTGGTGTAGCTTCCAGTACACACAGGGTCTCACTGGTATAGTTTTCCGTGGGTACACGTTCACGCTGTTATAGCTTCCCGTGGGTACAGAGTCTCACTGATATAGATTCCTGTGCGTACAGATTCTCACTGGTATTGATTCCTGAGGGTACAGACTCTAACTGATATAGTGGGAGGAGGAGAGGCACTCTGCCCAGTCCATTCGGGATTTCCATTATCTCTTTTTCTAGCTGCACCTAGCCCAGGAGCAGAATGCGAGACGACTATCAATCAACAATGAGGTGGTTGCTGAACCTCATCACCTCATTGAACACGACCTGGAACCTCACATAAGGATGTGGATGGTGCTGCCACTAGTCGTTATAGTAACAGTTTCGTTGAACATCTATGATCAGTAACTTGCCTTATTGGAGCGGACGACACTTCCATCATCAATTCATATCGTTACCAAGTATGGATTACACAAGAAAATGCAATCAGGTCAAAATCCAACAGACAGCGCTGGTGAGAAGTGACTGAAGCATTCTGGGAGAAGTCATCGCAGCCACCGTGATTCAGGAGGGAATCGAGGATGACCCACTGTCAAAGACCGGAATAGCCCCAAACATTGCATTGCTGTAGTGTTTCCAACCCTCCCTCATCCTCAAACCTAAAAAAAAAGAGAGGAAGAGGCAGTGCCTTTAGGAGTGCACCAGACCTGCCTTCTGAAAGTGGATTTTAAAGAAAAAGCAGCTGATTGGTGAGTAAATTCTGGGAGCAGATTCGGAGGGAGGAGCACCGGAGTAGTAATTATAAATCTAGCTTACCTCGGGGATTCATGGCCTCGTGTTTAGGGAGCTGACTCAGAGGGAGGAGCACTGGAGAGGTTGCTTCGGGGCACAGAATAACTGAAGACAAACTGAAAAAGTGAAGTCACAGGAAAGCTGTGACCTGATTCCTTGGTAGGAAATCTGCACCAAATTTGAAAAAAAATCTCTGAAAAGCTAATTAATAAATTAATTATCTAAGTAGAGATGGCTGGGCAGGTGATGTGCTGTAGATGTATGATGTGGGAGCTGGCAGATCCCATTGTGAGCCGCAGTGTCCACATCTGCAACAAGTGTTGGTTGTTGGAGGAACTCCGGCTCAGAATTGATGAGATTGACTCTGAGCTCCAGACGTTGCGGCACATCCGGGAGGGAGAGTCTTACCTGGACGCTTTGTATCAGGAGGTGGTCACACCTGGTAGATTAACTATCTCAAGTCCGGTCAGTGGTCAGGGTCAGCAGGATGTGACTGCAAGTGAGGCAGGTAGAGGGAACCATTGTTCAGGAACAGAGGCGCCTCAGCTCTTGACCTTGTCCAACAGGTACGAGGTAATATCTCCCTGCGTGGATGACGAAGAGGGCTGTAGGGAGGATGAGCCAGCTGACCACGGCACCGTGGCACAGGAGGCCATTCAAGTGAGTGGAGCAAAAAGACAAATGGTAGTTGTACGGGATACTATAATTAGCGGAATTGATAGCTTCCTTTGTAAGCAGGATCGAGAGTTCCGCATGGTATGTTGCCTGCCCGGTGCCAGGGTGAGGGACATCACTGACCGGCTTGAAAGGATATTGGAGAGGGAGCGGGAGGATCCAGTTGTTGTGGTCCACGTTGGGACAAATAACATAGGTAAGGCTAGGAAAGAGGACCTGTTTGGGGATTATCAGCAACTAGGAACTAAATTAAAGAGCAGGTGCTCAAGGGTTGTAATCTTTGGATTAGTACCCGAGCCACGTGCAAATTGGCATAGGGACGCGAGAATAAGGGAAGTAAACACGTGGCTAAAGGAGTGATGTGGAAAGGAGGGGTTCCATTTCGTGGGGCACTGGCATCAGTATTAAAACAGGAGGGATCTGTACCATTGGGACGGTCTCCACCTGAACCGATCTGGGACCAATGTTCTAGCGAAAAGGGTAAATAGGGTGGTCAACAGGACTTTAAACTAGAAAGTTGGGAGGAGGGAAGGGTAAAACTCCAAGAAGCGTGACTAATGGGAAACAAAGCAACAGGTTAGCGTGTGGGGGGGGTGGGAGTGGTTGGGGTGGTGGTGGGGGAGGCGGTGGGGATGGGGCGCGGGGGGCTTGGATTCATCTTCATGGAAAATTATGAAATAAACTGAAAAGTAAGGAGAGCCCATGAGAGGCTATTAAATTCTCCAGAACACAAAATAGGCCAGAGTGTTTGGAAAGGGCTAGGAATCTAACTTGAAGCACATCAGACAAAGGGATGACAATGAGAAAGGGGACGGGAAATACAGTACTGAAGGTGAATGCACGCAGTATACGAAATAAGGTAAATTAGCTTGTGGCACAGATTGAAATTGGCAGGTATGATTTGGTGGGCAACACGGAGACATGGCTGCAAGTGAATCAGGACTGGGAGCTAAATATACAAGGATATACAGCTTATCGAAAAGATAGGCAGGTTGGCAGAGGGGGCAGTGTTGCTTTGTTAGTAAGACATTAAATTAAATCGATAGCAAGAAATGCTGTAGGGTCAGATGTTGTAGAATCTGTGTGGGTAGAGTTGAGGAACCGCAACGGTAAAAAAAAAACATAATGGGTGTTATGTACAGGCCTCCGAACAGTAGTCAGGATGTGGGGCACAAGATACACCAGGAGATAGAAAAGGGGTATAAGAAAGGCAAGGTTCCAGTCATCATGGGGGATTTCAATATGCAGGTAGACTGGGAAAATCAGGTTGCTAGTGGATCCCAAGAAGAGGAATTTGTGGAATGTCAAAAGCTGGCTTTTTGGAGCAGCTTGTGGTGGAGCCCACTAGGGAACAGGCAATTCTAGATTTAGTGATGTGTAATGAGGCAGATTTGATAAGGGAGCTTAAGGTGAAGGAACCCTTAGGAGGAAGTGACCATAATATAGTATAATTTTCCCTGCAATTCGAGAGAAAAAAGCTGGAATCAGATGTAACGGTATTAAAGGTGAATAAAGGCAACTACACAGACATGAGGGAGGAGCTGGCCAGAATTGGCTGGGAGATAAGCCTAGCAGGAAAGGCAGTGGAACAGCAATGGCAGGAGTTTCTGGGAGTAATTTGGGAGACACAGCAAAAATTCATCCCTAGGAAGAATAAGCATAGTAAAGGGAGGACGAGGCAACCATGGCTGACAAGGGAAGTCAGGGACAGCACACAAGTTAAAGAGAAAGCATACAATGCTGCAAAGAGCAGTGGGAAATCAGGTGATTGGGAAGCCTACATAGACCAACAGAGGACAACTTAAAAATAAATAAGGAGGGAGAAGATTAAATATGAGTGTAAACTAGCCAGTAATATAAAATGAGATTGCAAAGATTTTTTTTTAGATACATAAAGGGTAAGAGAGAGGCAAAAGTGGACATTGGGACGCTGGAAAATGACGCTGGCGATGCAGTAGTGGGGAACAAAGAAATGGCGAAGGAACTGAATAGGTACTTTGCGTCAGTCTTCACAGTGGAAGACACAAGTGACATCCCCAAAGTTCAAGAGAGTCGGAGGGCAGAGGTGAGTATGGTGGCCATTACCAAGGAGAAGGTGCTAGTAAAACTGAAAGGTCCGAAGGTGGATACATCACCTAGACCAGATGGAATACACCCCAGAGTTCTGAAGTTGATAGCTGAAGAGATAGTGGAGGCGTTAGTGGTGATCTTTCAGGAATCACTGGAGTCAGGGAGGTTCCCAGAGGACTGGAAAATCGCCAATGTAACCCCCTCCTGTGTTTAAGAAGAGAGTGAGGCAAAAGACGGGAAATTACAGTCCGATTAGCCTAACGTCGGTCGTTGGAATGATTTTAGACTCCATTATGAAGGATGAGATTTGAGAATACTTGCAAGTGCTGGTACAATCGGGCAAAGTCAGCATGGTTTCAGCAAGGGGAGGTCATGCCTGACAAATCTGTTATAATTCTTTGAGGAGGGAATGACTAGGTTAGACAAAGGAGAGCCAATGGATGTTATCTACTTGGACTTCCAGAATGCCTTTGACAAGGATCCGCATAGGCGGCTGCTCAGTTAGTTAAGAGCCCATGGTATTAGAGGGAAGGTATTAACATGGATAGAAGATTGGCTGTCTGGCAGGAGGCAGAGAGTCGGGATAAGAGGTTACTTCTCAGGATAGCGGCCGGTGACTAGTGGAGTCCCGAGGGATCAGTGTTGGGAGCACAACTTTCCACTTTATACATTAATGATCTAGATGAAGGAACTGAAGGCATCCTGGCTAGGTTTGCAGATGATACAAAGATAGATGGAGGGACAGGTACTATTCAGGAGGCGGGGAGGCTGCAGAAGGATTTGGACAGGTTAGGAGAATGGGCAAAGATGTGGGAGATGGAATACAACGTGGGGATGTGTGAGGTCATGCACTTTGGTTGGAAGAATAGAGGCATGGACTATTTTCTAAATGGGGAGAGAATTCAGAAATCTGGAGTGCAAAGGGACTTGCGTGTCTTAGTCCAGGATTCTCTTAAGGTTAACTTGCAGTTTGAGTCGGTAGTTAGGTAGGCAAATACAATGTTGGCATTTATTTCGAGAGGACTAGAATATAAAAGCAGGGATGTGCTGCTGAAAGTTTACAAGGCTCTGGTCAGACCACATTTCGAATATTGTGAGCAATTTTGGGGCCCGTATCTCAGGAAGGGTATTCTGGGCCTGGAGAGGGTCCAGAGGAGGTTCACGAGAATGATCCCAGGAATGGACGTCTTAACATATGAGGAACGTTTGAGGTTTCTGGGTCTATACTCGATCGAGTTTAGAAGGATGAGGGGAACCTGATTGAAACTTACAGAATACTGAAAGGCCTGGATAGAGTGGACGTGGGGAAGGTGTTCAGATTAGTAGGAGAGACTAGGACCCGAGGACACAGCCTCAGAGTAAAGGGAAGATCTTTTAGAACAGAGATGAGGAGAAACTTATTTAGCCAGAGAGTGGTGAATCTATGGAATTCATTGCCGCAGAAGGCTGTGGAGGCCAGGTCATTTGTGTATTTAAGACTGAGATAGAAAGGTTCTAGATTGGTAAGGGGATCAAAGGTTACGGGGAGAAGGCGGAAGAATGGGGTTGATAAACGTATCAGCCATGATTGACTGGCGGAGCAGACTCGATGGGCCGATTGGCCTAATTTCTTCTCCTGTGTCTAATGGTATAATTGTCCTACTGGTGCCTGTGCCCCTTGAGCTCAAACCCATTCTTCCCACACCAAACATTGAGCCACGCATTTAACTACTTGACTGTATTAATCCTATGGCAGTTTGCCTGTGACTCTGATAGTAATCCTGAGATAGAGGTTCTGATTTTTGTTTTTAACTTTAGCTCCCATCTGTTCGAATTCTGTCATCAGAAGCTCCTTTCAAGTCCTGTCAATGTCGTTGGCGCCACCGTGGACGCTGTCAATTAGATTTCTCCCCTCCACTCCAAGTGCCTCTCCATCCCTGAGGACATGTCTTTAACATTGGCACCGGGCAGGCAACACAACCTTTGGGGCTCGTGCTCACGGCGGCAGAGAACAGTATCTATGCCCCAACTTTGAACTCTCCACTACAACGTCAATTTCCACCCCCAACATCAGAGGCTCCGCCCACCACGGTGCCGTGGTCAGTACGTTTATTATGCCTGTAGTCCCCGCTGTCGTCCACATACCTTTCAATAACCTAGTGACTTCTGGTAGTGACAGGGGCCGAGGTTCCTCGAACGAGATGCCCTTGGTCACCATAACTGCTTCTCCTGCAGTCTCAGTTTCCTGCCCCATATCAAAGAAGGATTACCGAATCCAACGGGTGTGACCAGCTCCTGGAGCAAAGTGTCCAGGTACCTACCAGCTACCTGATGTGGCGCAATGTCTGCAGTTCGGACACCGGATGCTTAATTTTAATCGGAAGTTTTCGAGTTGCAAACAGTTTCTACAGATGTGTTTGCTGTAGATCACTTGCTGTCTAGCAGCAGCCACATGCTGCAGCAGCAACACATCAGCCGTCCTGCCATCGTTATCGTATTTTAATTACTTAATTACTCTTGTCTGCCTGCGCTTTAAACTTCAAGTATCTCCCACTCTTTACTCTTTATTTCATTTTTCCATTTTTTGCACATCATTACCGACCTTACGCTTAAGAAGACAAATGTTTTTAATAGAGAATAAAATAAAGACTACAGTCCTAAAGAAAAACTGAGGACCTTAGTTTAACTTCAAAGACTACATATACTCACCAATCAGATGCTCGCTGCATTTGTTTACCTCTTGTGCTCTTTAAAGGTTTATTGCCTCTCTCCATATTTTTTAATGGGATCTCTTTACTGGATGGCACAAAAATAGGTGAGGATGACACAAAGCGTCTTCAAAGATGTAGAGATATCTTAAGTGAGTGGGCAAAAGTTTGGGCGAAGAATAGAGGATCTGAAAGAATAGAGTAGCTGAACATAATTAAAATGGAGAAAGAACTCAGAAAGCTCCAACACAGAGGCATTTGGGAGTCCTCGTGCTTGAGTTCCACAAAAAAAAACTAACATACAATTTCATCAGGTTATAGGGAAGGCAGCTGAACTGTTGATATTTATTTCAATGGTGATGGAGGAGAAAATTGGGAAATCTTATATAAGCTCTATATGACATTAGTCAAACCACACCTAGGATGCTGTGAAAAGCTTTGGACCCCTTATCTAAGGAAATATAGACTTCCATCAGTGGGAGTGCAGTTAAGGTTCACTAGATTGAGCTTGGGAATGGAGGGATTTTCTTTAGTGGAGAGGTTTAGTAGGTTGGGACTGTACTCAGTACAGTAGAGAAGAATGAGAGGAAACCTTATTGAAACATGTAAGATTCTTAGCAGACTTGACAGGGTGGATGCTGTGAGGATGTTTCCCGTTGTGGGATCGTCCAGCGCCAGAGGCCATATTCTCAGATTCAGGCATCGCTTATATATGACAGGGATGAGGAGGAAGTTCTTCGCTCAGATGGTACAGAATCTCTGGATTATTTACGGCTGAGGGCTTTAACATCTGGGTCGTTAAATATATGTAATGCTGAGATAGACATATTTATAATCATAGGGGAACCAAAGTTTTGGGGACATGAAGGAAAGTGGAGTTGAGGATTATCAGATCAGCCAAGGGCTCATTGAATGGGGTGTAAGGCTCGGTGGGCCGAACTGCCAATGTCTCCTCATAGCTTTAATGGTCTTTTGGTCTTATGCTCTTCCCGCTCTCTATGCTGATTAATACTCGATGGCCTCTTTCTCCACGCTCTGTAATGGTTTCTCACTCTTCTCTCACTGTCTCAATGTTAAAGCCCCGCTGCTTCCCTTATTCTCTCACAGTTAATGGCCCCCCTGCGACTCTCGCTCTCTCTCAATGTTAATGGCCCCGCTGTTTCTTGCACTCTCTCACTGTAATTGGCCCCGCTGCTTCTCGCAATCTCCCACTGTTAGTGGGCATACTGTTTCTCTGTGACAGTGAGACAGAGAGAGAGAGAGAGAGAATGAGACAGAGAGACGGAGTGATAGATGGGCACAGAGAGAGAGAGTTGAGAGAGAGAGACAGAGAGAGAGAGAGACTGAAAGGGAGAGAGAGAGAGAGAGATGGAGGAAAAATACTAATGGAATTTTAGTGTGTGAGAGGCAGAGGCAGAGAGCGAGAAACACGTACACACACCCACGCAAAGAAACTGACACAGAAAGAGAGAGAGGGCGGTGAGAGAGATGGCGATCGAAAGGGAGAAAAATATAGTGTTTCTGGGAGAGAAAGACAGGGTGAGGCACAGAGAGACAGAGAGAGACAGGCAGAGATATTAAGAGAGTGAAAGGGGAAGAAGCAGGGAGCCAGACTGTTTGACATAGGGCGAGAGAGAAAGAGAGAGAGATAGAGTAGAGAGAGAGAGGCGGAAAAGTACCGAAAGAGGGAGACAGAGAGAGGATAGCTGAGATTTTGAAACACAGCAAAAGAGACACGGAAAGAGAGAGAGAGAGAAGGAGAGAGACATTGAAAAAGAGAGAGGGGGACAGGAAAAAGAGAGCGAGGCAAAGAGAGAGACAGAGTTAGACAGAAAGTTTGAGGGAGAGGTAGAGAGAGACAGAGACAGAGAGAGAATGAGACAGAGCGATAGAGTGAGAGACAGACAGAGTCAAAGAGAGAGAATAAGAGAGTTGGGGAGAAAGAGACAAAGGACATTTTAGAGTGTGAGAAGCAGAGAAACACGTGCACACACACACTTACACACTGAAACAGAAAAGAGAGCGAGGGCTGAGAGAGAGAGCGCTATCGAATGGGAGAAAAGGAGAGAATTGCTGGGAGAGAGAGAGAGGGTGTGGCAGAGAGAGAGAGAGAGAGAGAGAGTGAGAGAGATTGAAAAATAGAGAGGGGGACGGAAAGAGAGAGAGGCAAAGAGAGAGACAGAGTTAGACAGAAAGTTTGAGGAAGAGGTAGGGAGAGAAATGGAGAGGGAGAATGAGACAGAGAGATAGAGTGAGAGATAGACGGAGGGAAAGCGAGAGAGAGATGAGAAAGAGGGAGAGAGTTCGAGAGAAAGAGACAAGGGGAATTTTGCAGTCTGTGATGCATAGACAGAGGCAGAGAAACATGCACACACACACACACACGTAGTCACTGACAAAGAAAAGAGAGAGAGGGCTGAGAGAGGAAGTTCGAATGGGAGAGAATGAGTGAATTTCTGGGAGAGAAAGAGAGTATGAGGCAGAGAGAGAGAGGCAGACAGATATAGTGACAGAAAGATAATTGAGAGAGAGTTGGGAATGCAGCGAGTGAGGGAGACAGAGGGAGATGGAGGGAGTGAGATCTTGATACACCGCGAGAGAGACAGAGAGAGGGAGGGAGGGGGGTGTGGTGGAGAGAGAGAGAGAGCAATTATAAAAGAGTGAGGGAGTGAGAAAAAAGAGAGAGAGGCAAAGGGAGAGACAGATTTTGACACAAAGTGTGAGAGCGAGACAGAGATGGAGAGAGAGAGACAGAGACAGAATGAAACAGAGAGACAGAGTGAGAGATAGGCTGAGAGAGAGAGGAGAGAAAGAGAGATAAATGGAGAGAAAGAAACAAAGGGAATTTTACGGTGTGAGAGGCAGAGACACGGTGAGAGAAATACCTACACACACAGACACACTCATGTAGATCCTGGCACAGAAAGAGAGCGCGGGCTGAGAGAGAGGGCGATGGAAAGGAAGAAAAAGAGAGTTTCTGGGAGAGGAAGGGATGGTTAGGCAAAGGGAGAGAGAGAGATAGAGAGGGACAGGCAGAGAAAATGAGAAAGAGGAAGAAGGGGGGAGGCAGACTGTTTGACAGTGTGCGAGAGAAAGAGAAAGAGAGAGAGCATGGAGAGAAAGTCGGAAATGCACCTTGAGAGGGAGACAAAGGGAGGAAGAGATATGAGATTTTGAGACAGAGCAAGAGAAACAGAGAGAGAAAGGGAATGAAAGACTGAGAAAGAGAATGGGAGAGAGAGAGAGATAGATAGAAAGGCATTGAAAAAGAGAGGAGGGGGGTGCAGATTAGAGAGGGAGAGGCAAAGAGAGAGAGAGTTAGACAGAAAGTGTGAGACAAAGGTAGGGAGAATGAGATAGAGAATGATAAAGAGAGATAAAGTGAGAGACAGAGTGGGATAGAGGAGAGAGAGGGAGAGAAGTGGAGAGAAATAGATAATGGGAATTTTACAGTGTGAGAGGCAGAGACAGAGAAACACTCACACACACATGTCGGCACCCACACAGAAAGAGAGAGAGAAAGGGCTGAGGGAGAGAGGGCGATCGAAACGGAGAAAAATAGGAGAGTTGTTTGTAGAGAAAGAGAGGGTGAGGCAGAGAGAGAGGGAGAGAGGCAGAAAAAATAATAGAGTGAAATATGGAAGTGATTGACAGAGTGTCTTAAAAAAGGGCGAGAGAGAAAGAGAAAGTGGGGTGTGGTGGGGGGGGGGGCGGTCACATGTAGGAGGAGGGAGTGAGAGTTAGATAAACAGCGAGAGTGACACAGGTAGAGAGTGGAGAGAGACAGATAGGCATTGAAAATGAGAGGGGCTGAGAAAAGAGAGAGAAAGGCAAAGAGAGAGGCAGAGTGAGAAACACAGTGTTAGAGAGAGACAGAGAGAGATAGAGAGAGGCAGAGAGAGAGCAAAAGTAAGAGGGAGAGTGAGAGAAAGAAAGAAAGGGTAATAGAGAGGGACAGACAAACAGAGAAGCAGAGGCAGAGAAGGAGAGGCAGAGAAATAGAGACAGGCAGTGAAATAGACAACGGGAAGTTTAGCAAGCGAGAAAGAGAGAGAAAGGGAAAGTGAAAGTAACAAAGAGAACAGAGAGACAAAGGGACAAAGACTAAGAAGGAGGGCGAGGGAGGGAGGCAAAGAGGGATTGACACGCAGAGGGAGAGATGGAGAGAGAGATTAAGATAGATAGACAGATAGAAGAAAGAGGAAGAGGAAGAAACAGCAGGAGCAATACAACGAGAAGGGAATTGTGAGAGATAGAGCCAGAGCGTGAGAGGCATAGAGAGAGAATCACAAAAAACAGAGAAAGTTTGGGAGATCTCGAGGGAGGCAGTGAGTGATAGTGTGTCAGAGAGAGAGCGACAAAAATACAGAGATAGACAGATAGATAGATACATAGATGGATAGAAAGAAAGATAGATAGATATATAGACAGACTGACAGACAGATAGGAGAGGGACAGAGAAGGAGAGCGAGTGAAGCGAAAATATAGACATACATTCACTTATACAGATTGAAAGAGACTGAGATACGTGATAGAGAGAGAGATACCCACCAACACACAAACATACATATGCACACGAACAGACACACACACACATTCACACAAAGAGAGTGAGAGAGAAGAGAAAGAGGAAGAGAGAGGATAAGAATAAAGGAGGGAGACCGAGAGAGATGGAGAGAGAAGCAAATAGTGTCAGAGAGAGAAGGAAAGAGGCAGAGAGGGTGAGAGAGGGAAACAGATGGATTGAGAGAGAGAGAAAGAGAGAGAGAATGGGACAGAAAGTGAGAGTGGGAAAGTGAGAGGGAGAGAAAGAGACAAAGTGAGAGCCAGAGCCAGAGAGAGATAAACAGAGCGGATGAACAAGAGAATGGGAAAGAAAGTAAGCGAAAAAAAGCAGAGGGGGAGAGAGATAAAGCGAGCAAGAGCGACAAAGGGGGAAAGAGAGAAACACAGAAAGAGTGAGAGAGAGAAACGTGCACGGAAATAAAGAGAGACAAATAGACGGGGAGAGAAAGAGAGATCGTGAGATAGATACACATTGGATTGAGGTGTGGAATGAATTTTTGGGAGATTTTAAATATTTCCTGATAACTTAATTGTTTGAATTTAGTCATAAATTGTCACTGTAAACCCACTGTAATCGCATAAATGAATGTCAACTGTTAAATGGGATAGCTAAATCCCAGGATGTAATAGAACAGTGTGGAGAGAGGCACTCTAACATTTTTTTATTTAATCCATAAATGGTAACAGTCAAGTGACGGATATCACTGAAACAATAGGGAATCTAGAAATGGGACTGATGTTGTTTGAGTGGACAGCATATTATCCGGGTGAATACAGCTCCTGTTTGTTTAATAGTTAATTAATTTGATAAGTAATGTCCAGTCTTTGGAACCTCGCAGCTCCATTTAAAAACTAACATATTGTTTCACTCAGCTCAATGTCATAATCTGTTTGTTCAAAAATTTAAAAATGTTTTGAACAATGTGGCAATTTCAACATCCCTGAGGTGATCCCACAGGGTATAAATTAAAGGCTTTGGGAAAGTCTCACCTCAGCGTTTAAGACACAGAGATTACCAGCAGCACAAAGGGGCACATCACTTCGCACTGAAACGATGGACTCAATTGATGTGGCTCAGAAAATATTCTGCACAATCCTTGCTGTTATAGGTGTTCCTGGTGAGTGACCATAACCATTGAACTTGTGCAGATCTGTATGTGAGCTGCTCTCTCATTTTAAACTGTGACTGAAAATTTTACATGCTGATCTGGTGGTCACTGTTAAGATGCACCGAATCAGTGATATAATTTGCTGAATTAAAATGTCTGGAAATATCTCTGCGGCTTTATTTAATTTTGTCAAATGAAAATAAGCCTTTGTTTGTAACTCATAGGCTCTCTAATGAAATAAGTCTTAATATTTTTTGGAAACGTTAAATTAGACCTCAGTGAAGGGAAAGACTCTGAAGGAAGGTTTAGTGGTGGTCATAGGAAAATCACCAAGAGTGTGGGTCAGTAAACAGAGTGGAATACCTGGCCCCAGTGACCATGTATTACTGGGTCTATCTGCCAGTGTAGAATTATACTGAGTGTGCATCAGTAACCAAAGTGGAATACATGGCCCCAGTGACCACGTAGTACTGGGTGTATCTGTCAGTGTAGAATTGCACTGAGTGTGGGTCATTAATCAGAGTGGAATAATTGGCCCCAGTCAGCACTCATTCACTGACTGTATCTGATGATGTCAAATTGTACTAAGTGTTGTTTAGTGACCAGAGTGGAATAGCTGACCCCAGTTACATTTATTATTGGTTATATCTGGCAGTGCAGAATTGCATTTAGCGTAGGTCAGTGTCCAGAGTGGAATACCTGTTTCAAGTGATAATGTATAACTGGGAGCGTTTGTCGGTGTAGAATTGAACTGAGTGCGGGTCAGTAACTGGAAGGAAAGAAATCGATTCGATTTGGAAATCATGTTTTTTTTTTTGATTAGTGATCTTTCCATTCCATGAAGCTCTCTCTGTCTTTTGCAATGTGAATAATTTGACAACAGGAAGCGATTTGATGTTGGTTGAAGATATTTTGTAATTAGTGTGTGAAGTTAAATGTCTGGATTTAGCTCCATTTTCTATTGAACTGCTCCAGCAGAAATAGATGGCAACCTGTTCCTGATATTTACGCAATCCGCCAGCACTCTTACAGTGTTCCAATGTTCTTGTCGATTGTTTTTTAATTCCATAATATATCGGAGCAGACGAATGTCATTCCGCCCATAGAGACTCCTCCGCTATTCAGTAAGATCATTGCTGATCGGATCATTGTCAACTCCACAATTCTACCCTTTCCCCAGAACATTTGATTCTCTGACTGACAAAAAATCAGTCGAGCTCAGCGTTGAATATACTTAACGACCCATCAACTACAGCTCTTTACGGGAACTAATTCCACACATACACTAGTCACTGAGAGAATAAAATCCTCTTCATCTCTGTATTAACTTGGTAAACCCTTTCTCTGAAATGATGCCGGCTCGGACTAAATCCTCCCACAAGGGGAAACAACTTCTCAGCATCTACTGTCTCAAGGCCCCGAGGAATAAAATAGGTTTCAATAAGGTCCACTCTCATTCTATTAAACTCCAATGAGTACAGGCCCAATCTAATCAATCTGCCCACAGGAAATCGTCCCTCCACATCTGGCACCAGCCTTTAACTTTCTGTGGGCTGCCTCCGCTTCCAACATATCTTTCCTTAAATTAAGGAGCCAAAATTGTTGGCAGTATTCTATGTGAGTGCCTTTAATAGTTTCAGCATGACTTCCCGATTTTAATAATCCATTCCCTTTGAAATTAAAGCCAACATTTCATTAGCCTTCCTGATTACATACTTATCTTGTATGTTAGCGTTTTGATATTCATGTGTGCGGACTTCCAAATCCCTCTGTGCTGCAGCTTTCAGCAGTCATCCTCCATTTAAGTAATATTGAGCGCCACTATTGTTCCTGTCAATGGGCATAAACCCACTGTTTCCGATAATCGATGCCATCTGCCAAGTTTTGCCCTTTCAATTTACGTTTGTCTATCCCCCTGTAGAATCTTTGAGTCATCCTCATCACTTGCCTTCGCACCTATTTTTGTGATAACTAGAAATGTGACGATAGTTCATTTACTTCCCTCATATAAGTCATTAATATATACTGTAAATAATTGTGGCCCCAACACTGATCCCTGTGGCACTCAGCTAGTTACAGGCTACCATTCTGAAAATGCCCCTCTTCTCTCAACTCTCTGTCTTCTAATAGTTAGTAAATCCGCTATCCACGCTAATATACTACCCCCATCACTATGAGCTCTTAACGTATTAAGTAGCCGTATGCATGGTACCTTACTGAATGCCTTTTTGGAAGTCCAAGTATATTGCATCTCCTGGTTCCCCTTTATCCATTCTGCTTTTTACTTCCTCAAATGATTCTAATACATTTGACAGGCACGATTTCCCCTTCATCAAGCCATGCTAACCCTGCTTGACTATAATTTGTATTTTAAATGCTCTGGTAACTCATTCTTTATAATAGATTTAACATTTTCCCAATCGCGGATGTTATGCTAACTGGCCTACAGTTACCTGAGTTTTTCTCTCCCTCATTTTTTTTTTTGAATATGGGCTTTACTTTGGCAGACTTCAAATCTTCTTGGTCTTTTCCAGAATCAAAGGATTCTTGGAAGACTACTATCAGTGCATCCACTTTTGTGTTGCTAATTCCTTTCATATCCTAGGATGCAACCTATCAGGGATTTATCGGCTTTTAGCCCCATTAGTTTCCTTTGCACTTTTTCTCCAGTATTAGTTATTCCTTTATAGCCTCCCCCCATTTTGTGTATTGATTGGTATTTTTTGGAATGCTATTCTTGTCTTCTATCGTGAAGACTGATGCAAATCATGAATCCATCTCCTCTGCCATTTCCTTCTTCCCCATTATTGTTTCCACAGCCTCATTCTCTAAGGGGCAATAGTTCACATAAACCTCTCTCTTCAATTTTATATATTAAAAGAAGCTGCTCCTGAAGCTTTTTATATTACCTGCTGGTTTATGCACAATGTTTATTTTCCAAATCTTTAATGTAATTTTGGTCAACTTTTCTTGGTTGTTAAAAATGTCATAATCCTCTGGTTTACCACCAACCTTTGCCACATTGAATGTATTTTTTTGTCTTTAAATTTGATTCTCTCCTCAACTTCTTTGTTTAACCATGTTTGGCTTATCTCCATTCTTGAATACTAATTCCTCGCTGGGATATATCTGATATGAGTCATGAAATATTATCTTAAACGTCTGCCATTGTTCATCAACCGTCTTCTCTGTTCAATTCCTTTCCCAGTCTACTCCAGGCAACTCTGCCCTCATTCCTTTGTAATTACCTTTTTATAAGTTTAGCACAGTTGTTTTGGAACCATTTTCACTCTCAGACTTAATGCAAAATTACAGCATGTTATGAATTTTTTTTTTCAAGTTGATCTTTTACACTGATATAATTTATTAAAAGTGCCTCATTATACATTAACAGATCCAAAATAGCCTAATCCCTGATTGGATCCAATGCAAATTGTTCTAGGTAATTCTCCCGGATACACTCTATGATTTATTGCTCGTGGCTACCTCTGCCAATGTGATTTTCCCAAACGGAATGAAGATTAAAGCCACCCATGATTAATGATCTGCCATTTTTGCATGGCATAATTTTCTCCTGGCTTATTCTCATTCCTACAGTATAGCTACTGTTAGGCACCCTTTAGACTACTCCCAAAACTGTATTCGCCCTTTTCTTATTTCTTACCTGCACCCATATGAATTCTACATCTTCTGATCCAAAATAACCTTTTGCTATCATACGTATTATATCTCGTGCAAAAAAGCTGTCCCACCACTCTTTTCTCCCTGCCTGTCCTTTCGAAAATCACATACAACTGAATATTTGGTTCACAGCTGTGATCTCTTTGTAACCGTGTCTCTGCAATGGCTATAAGGTCATCCCCATTAACCATCATTTGTACCGTTAATTTATTTGTTTATTTCTTAATACTACCAGCAAGTAAGTAGAGAGGCATTAATTTTCACTTTTTACAGTTTTGCCCCTTTGATTCAATTTGCTGCTTTTTTTAAATGTTTGTACACTCTTTCCCTTCCTGTCACATTCTTGATATCATTACTTAAAGAGCAGGCTTCCAAAATTACCATACCATTTTGCTTCTTAAGCCTACATAGCCCCTCTCCAGAGTCTCCGCTCCCCTATTTATCTTAAAACTCTCTCTGCAGCCCTAGTTATTCAATTCGGCAGGACACTGGCCTCTGCAATTTTGAAGTAAAGCCCGTACGACCGTAATAACACCATAAGACAGAGGAGCAGAAATTAGACCTTTCGGCACATTGAGTCTGCTCTGCCATTCAATCATGGCTGATAAGTTTCTCAACCCCGTTCTCCCCATAATCTTTGATCCCCTTACCAATCAAAAACCTCTCTATCTCGCTCTTAAATACATCCAATGACCTGGCCTCCACAGCCTTCTGTGGCAATGAATTCCATAGATTCAGCACTCTCTGGCTAAAGACATTTCTTCGCATCTCTGTTCTAAAAGGTATTACCTTTAGTCTGAAGCTGTGCCCTCGGGTCCTAGTCTCTCCTACTAATGGAAACATCTTCCCCACATCCACTCTATCCAGACCTATCAGTATTCTGTAAGTTTCAATCAGATCCCCACTCGTCCATATAGTTCCCTTATATCCCTGAACTGGTGCCAGTACCCCTTAAACTGCAAAAACATTTTTTCCCACACTAAATTTTGAGCGCATATTTAACTCTGTGACTTTATTTATCCTGGGGCAGTTTGCCGGGGCTCAGGTAGTAAACTGAAGAGATTTATCATCGAAGTTCTGCGTTTTAATTTAGCTCCTGACTCTTTGAATACGTTCTGCAGAATTTCGTTTCTAGTTCTGTCAGTGTCGCTGACACCATCGTGGACGACGACAAGTAGATTTCTCCCCTCCGCTCCAAGTTCCTCTCCAGCCCTGAGGAGATGCCTTGGCATCGGGCAGGCAACAGGGCTTTCGTTACTCATGTACGGGCTGCCGAGAAAAGTGCACATCCGCCCATTTTGCTGTCCCCTACCATTAATGCATTCCTCATTCCTCCCGAGAATTGAATGGCTCCCTGTATCACGGTGCTGTGGCAAGTTCGCATATCCATCCTGCAGTCCCCGCTCTCGTCCACACAGCTTGCAAGAAGCTAGCAACTGTTGAAACGTTGCAGGTGCGAAAGCTCCTAGAACGCAACCCCCTTGGTCTCCATAAATACATCACCTGCGGTCAGACCCTCCTGTCCCTGATCCCTGACCAATTTTGAATTACCTGATCTGAGGTGTGTGACCACCTTCTGGAGCAAAGTGTCCAGGTAACTTCACCCTCTCTGATGTGGAGCAATGTCTGCAGCTCGGACACCAGCTTCTTAAATTGGACCAAAATGTCCTCGAACGGCAAAGAGTAGCTAGTGATGTACTCGCTCTGGATCGCCTCTCTGTCCGGCAGGCCCACATGCTGCAGCAGGAACACATCAGGCGTCCTGCCATCGCTATCGTATTTTAATTAATTCATTAACCAATTAGATCAGCATCCCTGCTCTTTACACTTGAAGAATCCCCCGCTTGAAGCAATTGATTGTTATTTTTTTTTTACACACCAGTACAGATCTTGTACTTAAGACGGTTTTTTTTAAGAGACAAAAGATCCACAGAACTCAACACAAACTAAAGGCCTTACTTTTACTTTAACGACTACAAATACCAACAATCAGCTGTTCTCGCGCTTTTTTCCCCCTCGAGCTCCTTCAAGGTCTTTCGCCTTTCTCCACACTCTTTAATGAGTGACATAAAAGTAGCTGGGAAGGCAAGTGGTGAAGATGACACAATGTGTCAACGGATGGGTAGAGAGAGGTTAAGTAAGTCGGCAAATAATTGGCAGATAGAATACAATGTGCGAAAATATGAGGTTATGCACTTTGGTGTGAGGAATTGAGGAGCTGAATATTATTTAAATGGAGAAAGACTGCAGAAAGCTGCAGCACAGAGGAATTTGGGAGTCTGCCTGTGTGAACCCTGCGAAATAATTTCATCGGGTAACAGGGAAGGCTACAGGAATATTGACTTTTAATCAAAGCAAATGGAGTATAAAAATTGAGAAGTCTTGCTAATACTTTGCAGAGCATTAGTTAGGCCACGCCTACAATACTTTAAACAGTTTTTGCCACTTTTCAATGGAAATATGTACTGACTTTGGAGGCAGCCCAACAAAGTTTCACTAGATTGATCCCGGGAACGGAGGGATTTTCTTCTGTCGGGTGGTTGAGTAGGTTAGACCTGTACTCATTGGAGTCTGCAAGAATGAGAGACAACTTTATTGAATCAAATAAGATTATTGGGGGGCTTGAGAGGGTAGCTGCTGAGTGGTTGATACCCATTGGGCAAGGTGTCGGACCAGGGAGCATAATCTCGGAGTTAGGGGTGACCTATTTAACACAAAACTGAGGAGGAATTTCTAAAATCAGATGGTGGTGAACCTGTGGATTCTTTACTGCTGATGGCGTGGAAGGCTGAGTCGTTAGATATATTCAAGTCTGAGATAGGCAGATTTTTAATCAGAAAGGTAACAAAGGGCTACGGGAAAAGGAAGGAAAGTAGAGTTGAAGATTATCAGGTCAGCAATGAGCTCATTGAATGGCGAACAGACTCGTTATCCGAATAGCCTTCTTTAAGCTCATAGTTTTTATGGTCTTTTGGTTTCATGCTCTCTCTTCTCCCCCTGCTCATTTATGATCTGTGGCCTCTCTCTCCGTGTGCTCTAATGGCTGCTCACTCTTCTCGCACTGTCTCACTATTAATGGCCCCGCTGTTCCTTTCAATCTCTATCTGTTTATTGCACCACTGGTTCTCGCCCTCTCCCACTGTTAATTGCTGCGCTGCGCCTTTCGCACTCACAGAGTCATAGGATCACAGAGTAACCAAGTTAAACAGCAAACAATCAGGCCCATCGGCTCATCATGACCGTGCCAGGTGTCAATTACCTATCTATTCCAGTCCTATTTTCCAGCTCTTGGCCTCTAGCCCTATATGCTATGCCGTTTCAAGCGTTCATCTAAATACTTCTTAAATATTGTGAGGATTCCTGTCTCTACCACCCCCTCAGCCAGTGTGTTGCAGATTCCAACCTCTTTCCTGGTGGTATTATTTTCCCTCAAGTCCCCTCTGAACTTCTTGCCCTTTGCCTTAATATTCGCTGGTTATTTTCATCTCTGCTAAGGGGAAATCGTTTATTCCTAAATACCATTTCTATGCCCATCATAATTTTCCATACCTCTATCAGGCACCACCTTAGCCTTCTCTGCTTTAAGAAAAGGAACGCTAGACTATCCAATCTATTTCCATGGCTGAAATGCTCCAGCCCAGGAAACACCCTGGTGAATTTCCTCAGCATCCTCTGCAATGTGATCTCATCCTTCCTGTGATGGGGCGGCCATCACTGCAATCAGTAAACAAGCTGTTGCCTAAATAGAGTTTTATACAGCTCCAACATAGCCTCCGTCTTCTTAAATTCTATGCCTCTGTTAATAAATGCAAGTATCCCATGTGCCTTCTTACCCACCTTATCTACCTGAGCTGTTGCCTTCAGGGGTCTATGAATTTGGACACAAACTTCCCTCTGATCCGTTCACCTACCTGGTGTCCGAACGTTCATTGTGTATTCCCTTGTTGTTTTCGTCCTCCCAAAATTCATCACCTCACACTTATCAGTGTGAAATTCAATTTGCCACTCTTCTGCTCACCTTACCAACCCACCTATATCGTCCTGTAATCTTAGGCTTTCCTCCACACTATTTATGACACCATCAATTTTCGTGTCACCTGCAAACGTACTGATCATACCTCCTAATTGCACGTCTTAATCATTATTGTGCACGACAAACAGCAAGGGTCCCAGCACCGACCCTGTCGTCACACCACTCATCACAGTCTTCCAATCGCAAACACAACTTTTGACCATCACACTTTGTCCCCTGCCACTAAGCCAATTTTGAATCCAATTTGCCGAATTTCCTTGCATCCCATGGACTCTTAACTTTTTGACCATTCTTCCATGCGGGACTTTGCCAAAAGCCTTACTGAAGTCCATGCTGACTGCATCAACTGCACGACCCCCACCTACACAGCTTAGCATCTCCTCGAAAAATTCAATCAAATTTGTCAAACATGATCTCGCCCTGACCATGTCACGCTGACCATCCCTGACAAATCCTTGCTTCTTCAAGTAAAGATTAATCCTGCCCCTCAGAAATTTTAAAAGTAGTTTCTCCATCACTGACGTCAGGCTCACGGTCCTGCAATTGTCTGCTTTGTACCGATGACCCTTCTTGAATAATCGCTCCACATTCGCTGTCCTCCAGTCCTCTGGCTCCCCTCCTGTGGCCAAAGAAAATGAAAATAAGTCTCATAGACATTGCAGCCTCCTTTCTTACCTCTTTTATCAGCCTGGGGTATATCTCACCTAAGCCTTTGAATTTAAGCACTTTTAACCTAAAACCATCGAAACCGCCACCCTTTCAATGCTAATTTGTTCAAGTATATTACAGTCCCCCTCCCAGATTTCTACAACTACATGTGCTTCTCCGCTGTCATCACAGATGAAAAATAAGCATTTATAACCTCACCTACAATCCTTCGGCTACAGCACAAGCTGCCACTTTGGTACATAATGAGTCTTACTCTCTCCTTGGTTTTCCTCTTGCGCTGAATATACTAATAAAATGCCTTCGGGTTTTCCTTTACCTGTCCCGCCAGTGTTTAGTCAATGCACCCTGCGCGCTCTCCTAGCTAATTGTTAAGTAACACCCTCTCCCCCACCACACACTTTTTTATTATCCTCTAGTGCTCCTCTGTTTTAAGCACCCTGTATCTGCCATAAGGCACTTTTCTTTTTCCTGATCCAATCCTCTATATCCCTTGACATCCAGTGTTCCCTGCAATTGTTTGTCCAACCCTTCACCTTTACGGGAACATGTTGGCCCTGAACTCTCACTATTACCTTTCTGAATGACAACCACTGGTCTGCTGTAGACTTTCCAACAGTTACCTGCTGCCAGTCCACTTTGGCCAGATCCTGTCTTGTCATATTGAAGTCGGCTTTCTCCCAACTCAGGACCTTTATTTACAAGCCATCTTTTGTTCTTTTCAATACCTAGCTTAAACCTTCAAGAACTATGGTCACTATACCTGAAATGCTCCCTCACTGACACTTATACCAATTGCCCGGCTTCGTTCCCTAAGATTGGTTCCAGTGCCGCCCCTTCTCTTGTAGGACTTCAGGGAAGGCTCAAAAGTCTCTCTTTCATGCACTTTAAGAATTCCACCACATCGAAGCCTCTCACAATAAGATTATCCAAGTTAACATTGGGGAAGTGAAATCCCCTACTATTACTATCCTATCATTTGTAGATTTCTCTGCGACTTGCCTACATATCTGCTCCCCTCCACCTGACTCTTCGGAGACATATAGTACACCTTCGGCATAGTGATTGTCTACTCTATTTAGGTTCTCTCCATATGGCTTCATTTGAAGAACCTTCGAAAATATTATCATTCCTTACAACATTAATTTACTTTTGATCAAACGTGCAAAGACACCTTCCCTTTTCCACCCCCACCACCAAGTTGCCCCCAACCCCCTGTCATGCTGAAGATTCAAAAACCTGGAACATTGAGCTGCCAGTCCTGCCCTGACATCAAACATGTCTCTGTGATAGCAACATTATCATATTCCCATGTGGTAATCAACACCCTCAATTCATCTGCCCTACTTGTAAGACTTCTTTCATTAAAATAGCAGGGAACCTGACTTGCATTATTCCCTTGTGCCTTAACAGGTCTATATTAGCTCTGCCTTCCAGGCTGACATAGTTCCTCTTCTCGATTAGGCTGTGAACCACCCGCTACAGCACCTTCACTAATTATCATATACCCCTGCCAAATTAGTTTAACCATCCCCACCTCAACACCCCACAACTCCACCCCAACAGCACTGTCGAACCTCCACACAAGAATGTTGCTCCAGCGCCAGTTCTGGTGCAACCTGTCCGATGTGTACAGGTGCCACCTTCGGTAGAAACACACCCATTGACCCACGAAAAAAAACCATCCCCCCCACCTCCGCAACAATTTATCAACCATGCATTCACCTTTTCTGTCCTACGATTTCTTTACTTACTGGCACATGACAGAGGGATTAACCCAGAGATTGCAACCTTTGAGGTCCTGCTTTTTAATCTGCTGCCTAACTCCCTAAAATCATTTTGCAGGTCCTCATCTCTCTTTCTGCCTATGCAGTTAGTACCAATGTGAACCAGGAACTCTGACTGTTTGCCCTCCCACTTCAGAATGCCCGGCAGCTGCTCTGTGACATCATTGACCCTGGTTCAGGCAGGCAACACACCACCTTGGAGTCACACTTAACGCTGCCGAATCTCCTGTCTGCAACCCTCACTATTGACTCTCCTACCACTCTTGCTCTTGCATACTTAACAACCCCTCCCTGCAACTTGTGCAGTTGAGACACCCACAGTGTCGGGAATTTGGTTCTGGCTACACTCTCCAAAGCAACATCCAACACAGAAAAATGTAGCTTTCCTCACTATCTGACTGGGGATGTCCTCATTACCTGCCTGCCCCCCTCCTTCTAACTGGTGCTCACCTATTCCCTCAATAACAGCACTTCCTTAAGCTGCAGAGTGACGATATTGATAAATCTGCTATCAATGTAACTCGGCATCGCGGATGCACCGCTGTGTCTCCAGCTGGCGCTCAAGCTCAGATATCTGTTCCTCAAGCTGGTCAAGCCATCGGCACATCCTGCACATGTGGTCATCCCGACTGCAAGGCCTGTTTCAGAATCCCCATGCAGCAGACGGGACTGGGTTCCTATGCCAAACGTTTTGTTTGTTTTTAATAAAAATAACTATTTCCCTAAATTAAAGTCAAGTAGAAAATGACTTAGCTTTTTTTTGAAAAAAAAAAGACAAATGCGGAGACTCTTAACTTCTGAGATGTCATTTACAAGTGGCAAAGAAGGAAAACAACATACTCACTAAATACCAATCAGCTCTCCACCTTGTCCTGACGTCACCCCTCTCGAATTCCAGCACCTCCGAGTGCCTGGGTGAGAACCGGCTCCTTCACAGGGAAACATCGGTCCACTCTTTATAATGCTGCTCTGCTCCCTCACAGGTAAACTCCACTCCACACTTTTTGCAGCCGGTCTGCTCCCTCACATACAAACTCTTCATACACCCGCTCCGCTCCGTCACAGGTAAACTCAGCTTTGCTCTTTGTACAGACACTCCACTCCAACACCGGCAAACTCCGCTCCGCATTTTATACACCCGCTCCACTCCTTCACAGGAAAACGCTATTTTTACAGCCGCTCCGCTCTCACACAGGCAAACTCCCCTCCGGTCGTTATACAGCCGCTCCGCTCCCTCACGGGCAAATTCCGCTCCACTCTTTATACAGCCACTCCGCTACCTCACAGGCAAATTCCGCTCCACTCTTTATACAGCCGCTCCGCTCCCTCACAGGCAAACTCCGCTCCAATCTTTATCCAGCCGCTCCAATCCCTCACAGGCAAACTCCGCTCCGCTCTTTATACAGCTGCTCCGCTCCCTCACAAGCAAACTCCGCTTCAGTCTTTATACAGCTGCTCCGCTCCATCACAGGCAAACTCCGCTCCACGCTTTATACAGCTGCTCCGCTCCCTCACAAGACTACGACCCGAGGGCACAGCCTCAGAGTAACTTTTATAACAGAGACGAGGAGAAACGTCTTTAGCCAGAGAGTGGTGAATCTATGGATTTCATTGCCACAGGAGGCTGACGAGGCCAGGTGATTGATTGTATTTACAACCGAGGTAGATAGGTTCTTGATTGGTAAGGAGATCAAAGGTTGCGGGGAGAAGGCGGGAGAATGGGCTTGAGAAACTTATCAGCCATGATTAAATGGCGGAGCAGACTCGATGGGCCGAAAGGCCTAATTTCTGCTCCTATGTCCGATGGTCTTATGGTCTTATTTTATTTCCCAGTGACTTTCCTGGGCCTCAGTCCTTTGTGTATTGTTTGCGTTGTCCTGCTGGCTGCAGCCACGGAATGTTCTGTCTGGTTCTCCCTCACATTCTCCCAAGGCAATTTTAGATTGTGAGTTGCAAAGGACAAGAAAGCGAAACACACACACACACACACACACACACGCGTAGACGCTCACACAGAAATAAAAAGAGGGCTGAGAGAAAGATGGCGATCGAAAGGCAGAAGAAGAGAGAGTTGCTGGGAGAGAAAGAGAGGGTGAGGCAGAGAGATAGAGAGACAGAGAGATAGAGAATCAATGCTTGAGATGGGGAGAAGCATAGAGACAGAGTGTGTGACATAGGGCGGGAGAGAAAGAGAGCGAGAGAGAGAGAGATGGGGATATAGATAGTGAGAGAAAGAGAAGAGAGTGAGGCATAAACACACCGACTGAGGGAGGCAGTGGGAGTGAGATTTAGAGCCACAATGACGGCGACACAGAGAGAGAGGGGGAGAGATGGATTACAAGAGACAACGGGAATTTACAATTTGAGAGGCTGAGGACAAAGAAAGCGAAACACACACACACAGACAAGCGTAGACACCTGCACAGAAATAAAGAGAGGGCTTAAAGAAAGATGGCGATCGAAAGGGAGAAGAACAGATATTTGCTGGGAGAGAAAGAGAGGGTGAGGCAGAGAGAGAGAGAGAGAGAGAGAATTGAAAGTTTGAGAGGGGGACACAGGCAGGCAGACAGACAGATAGTTGGATAGGTAGATAGAGAGACAGAAAGGCAGATAGAGGATGAGGGACTGCAAAGGAAAGAAGGAGAAGTGGAAAGACACAAAAATACGTACACAGATTGAAAGAGACAGAGAAACGTGACAGAAAGAGATCTACCGACAAACACACACACACAGGCGCACACATGTACACACCCATACTCACACACACACGGACACACATACGCGAACAGATGGACACACACATTCTCGCACACTCACGGACACACACACAGGGATGCAGAGAAAGAGACAAAGGGAATTTTAGAGTTTGAGAGGCAGAGGATAGAAAGAGAAAAACACGTACACACAAACACGTAGGCACCCACACAGAAAAAGAGAGAGAGTGCTGAGAGAGAGTGAGTGGACTATCGAAGGGGCGAAAAAGAGAGGGTTGCTGGGAGGGAAAGAGAGCGTGAGACAGAGATAGAGAGATAGAAAGGAAGAGACAGGCAGGCAAACATAGAGTGTGCGAGAGGGGGGGCAAGACAGAGAGAGATTGACTGGCAGAAAGAGATAGAGAGAGAGGGTGGTAGGGATAGAGAGAGAGGGAGAAGGCAGAGATGCAAGACAGAGATAGATCGATGAATAGATGGAGAGAGGAAGGCAGGCAGAGAGACAGACAGACAGACAGACAGACAGACAGACAGACAGAAAGAAAGAAAGAAAGAAAGAAAGAAAGAAAGAAAGAAAGAAAGAAAGAAAGAAAGAAAGAAAGAAAGAAAGAAAGAAAGAAAGAAAGAAAGAAAGAAAGAAAGAAAGAAAGAAAGATAGATAGATAGATAGATGGATGAATGGGTAGATAGATAGATAGATAGACAGAAATGCAGATAGAACGAGAGGGACTGCAAAGGAAAGCAAGTGAGGCGAAAAGAGACACAGAAATATCCACACATATTGAAAGAGACAGAGAAAAGTGCGAGAGAGATAGAGACCGACCAACACACACACACACACACACACCAACACACACATCCTCACACACACTCACAGAGAGAGTGGGGGAGATGAAAGGAGAGAGACAACAGGAATTTTAAAGAGGGAGAGGCAGCGGATAAAAAGAGAGAAATACTTACACACAAACATGTTGGCACCGACACAGAAAAAGAGAGAGAGAGGGCTGAGAGAGAGAGGACGATCGAAAAGGAGAAAAAGAGAGAATTGACGGGAGAGAAAGTGACGGTGGGGCAATTAGAGTGATACAGAGAGAGAGAGAGATAGAGACAGGCAGAGAGAATGAAAAAGTGAAAAGAGGGAGAAAGAGGGATACAGAGTGTACGACAAAGGTCGAGAGAGGAAGTGAGAGAGAGAGAGAGAATAGAGAGAGAGGAGAAATGTGCACTGAGAAAGGGGAAGAGAGGGAGGAGGGGAAAGTGAGAGTTAGAGAAACACTCAGAAAGGGAGAGGGAGATAGAAAGAGTGAGAGGGAGAGAGAGAGAGAGAGATTGTAAAAGAAAGAGCGGTAGGGAAAGCAGAGAGAAGGACAAAGAGTGAGACAGAGTTAGGTGCACAGTGTGAGAGAGATACTGAGAGATAATGAGACAGAGAGGCATCATGGTGAGTGATGGACGCAGAGACTTGTATAGAGAAAGAGATACAGAGTAAGTGAGAGAGGCAGTGAAAGAGGGAAAGAGATAACGAGAGACAAACAGACAGCCAGAGGCAGAGGAAAACAGTCAGAGAGAGAGACCATGCTATAGATAAATGAGAGATTAGCAAATTGAGAAAGTTATTTAAAGTGAGCGTGGAAGAGGGAAAGGGAGCAAAGATGCAAAGTGAGATAAACTGAGAAAGAGGGCAAGAGAGTGAGGCACATAGAGAAAAAGGGATAGATACACAAAGGGAGAGAGAGAGATATAGAGAGTAAAGAGGAAAAGACAGCGAGAGTCATAGAGCGATAAGGAAATAATGAGAGGTAGACACAGATGTAGAGTCAGAGAGAGAGAGAGAGATTGACAGACAAGCAGATAGAGTGTGCGAAAGGGTCAGAGAGACAGAGAGAAACAGAGAGGCAGAGAGAGACTGTGAGAGAGAGTGGTTGAGAGAGGGCGATTGAAAGGGATAAATAGAGAGGGTTGCTGGGCGAGAAAGAGAAAGTGAGGCAGAGAGAGAAATAGAGAGAGACAGGCAGAGAGAATGAAAGATTGAAAGAGGGAGAAGGAGAGAGGCAGAGTTTGTGACAGGGCGAGAGAGATAGAGCGAGAGGGACACAGATAGTGAGCGGAAGCCAACGGAGAGAGAGAGGGGCGTAAATGCACAGATTGAGAGCGGCAGGGGGAGATGGAGGGAGTGAGATTTAAAGACACAGTGAGAGTGACACAGAGAGAGTGAGAGGGAAGGAGAGAGAGAGAGTAAAATGGGAAATGAGAGAGAGGGAGAGAAAAGTGAATGAGAGGCTAAAGAGAGAGACAGAGTTAGACAAGCAGTCCGAGAGAGAGACAGAAAGAATGACACAGAGAGACAAAGGGAGAGATGGACGCAGAGAGAGATAGGATGGGAGGGAGAAAGTGAGGAAGAGAAAGAAAGGGAAAGAATGACGGAGAGACGTACAGGGAGGCTGAGGCAGAGAAGCAGTGGCAGAGTGAGAGAGGGAGACCATGAAATAGACAAAAGGAAGTTTAGCAAGTGAGAAAGAGAGAGAAAGCGACAGCGAGAGAGGGGAAAAAAAAACAGCGAGACAAAGAAGGAGAATGATTGGGTTGATACGCAGAGGGAGAGCGAGAGAGAAAGGGAGGGAGAGAGACTGAATGAGTGAGTAATGCGGGAGAGAAAGAGGCAACGAGAGCCATAGTGTGACAAGAAAAGAGTGAAAGATGGAGACACAGAGAGAGAGGCACACAAAGAAAGAGAGAGAGAGAGAAACAGGCAGAGAGACAAAGCGAGACAGAGAGTGCTTGAGAGGGGTGGAGAGACAGAGAGATAGTGAGGGAGATCGAGAGACAGAGATGGAGAGAGGCAGATATACAAAAATAGAGTTAAATAGTCAGATAGACAAATAGATAGTTTGATAGATAGGCAGAGAGACACATATACAGATAGATTAGATAGATAAATTGATAGACAGATAGGTAGACAGGCAGATGGACAAACAGGTAGGCAGATAGATAGATAGACAGACAGGAAGGCAGATAGAGGAAGAAGGGCTGCAAAGGAAAGCGAGAAATGGGAAAGGCACACAGAGATAAGCACACAGATTGAAAGGGGCAGAGAAAAGTGAGTGATAGAGATAGAGATCCCGCGACACACACACACACACACACACCCACAAACATACAGGTATGCTTATACTCAAACACACTGACAGACAGAGAGAGAGAGAGAGATGGAGAGAAAGAGACAATGGGAATTTTGGAGTTTGAGAGGCAGAGGATAGAAAGAGACAAGCACGTATACAGAAACACATAGGCAACCAAGCAGAAAAATGATAGAGAGATTGCTGAGAGAGAGACAGGACGATTGAAAGGGCGAAAAGGAGAGAGTTGATGGGAGAGGTAGAGATCGTGTGGCAGGTAGGGAGCGATTAAGAGAGAGAGAGGGAGAGAGAGACAGGCAGAGAGAATGAGAGATTGAAAGACGGAGAAGGAGGGATACAGAGTGTATGACAAAGGCTGAGAGAGGAAGTGAGAGGGGGAGAAGAGAGTGAGAGGTGGAAGCGCACTGAGAAATGGAGAGAGAGGGTAGAGGAGAAAGTGAGAGTTAGAGTCACAGCAAGAGAGAGAGCGAGAGTTTGAAAAATAGAGAGGGGGAGAGAAAAGAGAGAGAGAGGCAAGGAGAGAGACAGAGTCAGGCGCAAAATTTGAAAGGGAGACTGAGAGAAATGAGAAACAGACAACGTGAAAGATGGACGAAGAGAGTTGGATAGAGAGAGAGAAAGATATAGAGAGAAACGGTGAGAGAAAATGAGAGAGAGAAAGCAAGGGAAGGAGAGATCGAGAGGCAAACAAACAGGCAGAGGCAGAGAAGATGAATCAGAGAGAGATAGACCATGAAATAGACAAAGGGGAGTTAGCAAGCGAGAAATAGAGATAAATCAGGCGTCAAAGATGGAAAGAGAGCAAAGATAGAAAGAGAGATAGACAGAGAAAGAGGGCGCGAGAGTGAGGCATAGAGTGAAAGATGGATACAGAGAGGGAGAAACGGAGAGAAAGAAATGGAGCGTTTCACATAAGGAGAGTAAAGAGGAAGAGAAAGCGAGAGCCATAGAGCGAGAAGGAAAGAATGAGAGCTAGAGACAGAGAGAGAGAAGCACAGAGAGCAAGAGAGAGAGAGAGAGCGAGCCAGACAGACAGACAAACAGAGAGAACGTGTGAGAGGGTGAGAGAGAAAGAGAAAGATAGAGTGGCAGAGAGAGAGAGGGAGAGAGAGAGGAGGAGAGAAAAAGGGTGATCAAAAGGGAGAAAAAGAGAGGGCTGCTGGGCGAGAAAGAGAGTGTGAGGCTGAGCGCGAAATAGAGAGAGACAGGCAGGCAGAATGAGATTTATGAAAAAGGAAGAAGGGGAGCGACAGAGTGTGTGACATAGGGAGAGAGGGAGGGAGAGAGAGATTGAGAGAAAGAGAGGCAGAAACAAACCGAGTGAGGGAGGCAGAGGGAGAAGGAAATAGTGAAATTTAGAGACACAGCAAGAGAGGCAGACAGAGAGAGAGAGCAAGAAATATTGAAAAAGGGAGGGAGAGAGAGAAAAAAAGAGAATGACAGAGTTAGGCACAAAGTGCGAAAGCGAGACAGAGAGAGAGTGACGGAGAAAGAATGAGGCAGACAGTGAAAGAGGGAGAGATGACACAAAGATTGGCCGGGTGTTTAACAGTGAGGCTGAGTGTCTTCGACTACAGGAAAAAATCGATGGGATGGTCAAATGGGCAATTAAGTGGCAGATGTAATTTAACCCTGAAAATTGTAAGGTGATACACTTTGGAAGGAGTAATTTGTCAAAGAAGTATTCAATGAACGGCATGAAAATAGGAATTTCTGAGGAACAAAGGGACCTTGGCGTGTGTATCCATCGATATCTGAAGGCGGAGGGGCATGTGAGTGGGGTGGTGAAAAAGGCATATGGGACACGACTTTATCAATCGAGGCGTAGATTTCAAAAGTAGGGTTGTCATGTTGGAGTTGCATAGAACATTGGTGAGACCAGAGCTGGAGGACTGTGGTACTGTGTGCAGTTCTGGTCGCAACATTTTCGGGAAGATGTGATTGTTGTGGAGTGTCTGTAGAGGAGTTTCACAAGGATGTTGCCCTAGATGAAACATTTAAGATTTGAAGAGAGGTTGGATACGCTTGGGTTGGAGCAGAGAAGACTGAGGGGCCACCTGACAGACGTGTAAAAGATTATGAGGGGCATTGACAGGGTGGATAGGGTGCAGCTGTTATCCTTAGTTGAAGGGTAAGTCAAAAGCGGGCATAGGTTCAAGGTACGGGGCAAGAGGTTTAGAGGGGATGTGAGGAAAAACTTTTCTTTCCCAGGGGGTTGTGATGGTCTAGAATGCACTGCCTGGGAGGGTGGTGGAGACAGGTTGTCTAACACCATTGAAAAAGTACCTGGATGAACGCTTGGCACGTCATAACATTCAACGCTATGGGCCAAGTGCTGGTAATTGGGATTAGCTAAGTAGTTCACCTGTTTCTCACGTTTCGGTGCTGACCTGATGGGCCAAAGGGCCTCTTCTGCACTGTGATTCTATGTTTCTGTGATTCTGAGAGATTGAGTGAGAGAGAGAGATAATATTGAGGGAGAGAGAGAGAGGAAGAAGTGCACTGAGAGAGGGAGACAGAGGGCGGACGAGAGATTGAGAGTTGGAGAGAAAGCAAAACAGGTCAAGAAATGGATAGATAGAGATGCATAGAAAGAGAAAGAGTTAGGCACACATTGTGAGAGAGAGACTGAGAGAGAATGAGACAGAGAGACAACGTGAAGGATAGAGACAGAGAGAGAGAGAGTTGGAGAGAGAGAAGTCGAAAGAAAGTGAAAGCGAGAAAGAAAGGGAAGGGGAGAGCAAGAGACAAACAGACATGCAGAGGCAGAGAAGGAGAGGCAGAGAGAGAGACACTGAAATAGTCAAAGGAAAGCTTAGTAAGCGAGAAAGAGAAGGAAATTGAGAATGGAAGAGAGAATGAGAACGTAGAGACAAAGAGAGAGATAGAATGAGAAGGAGGGAGAGAGATATAGATGCGCAGAAGGGAGACAGAGAAGAAGACAGGGAGAGAGAGTCATAGCTTGGGTAAAAAGGAAGATTAAGAGACAGCGGGAGCCCTAGAGCGAGAGGGAAAGAGTGAGAGATAGAGACAGGGTGAGAGAGGCACAGAGAGAGAGATTGGGAGAGACAGACATACAAACGCAGAGTGTGTATGAGAGGGGAGAGCGACAGGGTGGCAGAGAGAGAGAGGGAGAGAGAGAGAGAGAGGGAGGGATAAGGCAGTGATACATAAAGACAAACATAGATAGATAAATAGATAGATTGGATGACAGGTAGGCAGGCAGGAAGGCAGATGGACAGGCAGACAATCAGATAGACAGATATACAAATAAAGAGATAGATAAATAAACAGATAGATAGATAGATAGACAGACAGACAGACAGACAGACAGACAGACAGACAGACAGACAGGCAGACAGACAGACAGACAGACATATAGATAGGTAGATAGATAGACAGACAGATAGATAGACAGACAGACATACAGACAGATTGAATGTCAGTTTGAGGGAAAGGAAATGAGAAGGAGAGCTAGAGAGACGGAAATACAAACAGAGGTACACACATATATTGAAAGAGAAGGAGAAACGTGAGAGAGAGATGGACACACATGCACATTCATTGTGTGTGTGTGTAAGAGAGAGAGAAGGAGAGAAACTGAGAGAACGAGACAAATGGAATTTTAGTTTGTGAGAGGCAGAGGACAGAGAGGGAGAGAATCACATACACACACAAATGGAGACACCCACACAGAAAGAGAGAGAGAGGTCTAAGAGAGATAAGGCGATCGAAAGGGAGAAAAATATAGTTACTGGGAGAGAAAGAAAGCGTGAGACAGGGAGAGAGAAAGAGAGAGTGAATGAGAGATTGAAAGATGGAGAAGTAGAGAGGCAGAGTGTGTGACATGGAGCGAGAGAGATTGAGAGACAGAGAGAAACGTTGAAAAAGAGGGGCAGAGAAAAGAACGAGAGAGGCATAGAGAGATACAGGGTTAGGCAAAAAGTGTGAGAGCTAAACAGAGAGAGAGAGAGAGAGAGAGAGAGAGAGAGAGAGAGAATGAGTCGGAGAGACAAAGTCAGAGATAAACTGATAGAAAGAGAGAGAGAGGAGAGAGAGATATAAGGAGAGAAAGAGACAAAGGGAAGTTTCGGGCATGAGAGACACACACGCGTAGACACTGTCATGGAAAGAGGGAGAGGGCTAAGAGAGACAGGCAGGTTGAAAACAGAAAAGGAGACAGTTGATGGGAGAGAAAGAGAGGGTGAGGCAGAGAGAGGGAGAGAGGCAGATAAATTAACAGAGTAAGAGGAGGAGAGAGACAGCGTGTGTTACATTGTGTGGGAGGGAAAGAGAAAGGAAGGGAGACATAGGGAGGAGGAGAGTGAGAGGTAGATAAATAGCGGGAGAGACACGGAGAGTAAGAACGATTCAGAGAGATAGACATTGAACAAGAGAGAATGGGAGATAAAAGAGGGAGAGGCAAAGAGAGAGACAGTGAGACACGGTATGAGAGAGAGAGAGAGAGATAGAGATAGAGAGAGAGAGAAAGTGACAGAAAAAAAGAAATGGAAAGAGGTGTAGAGTGGCAGAGAGAGATAGAGTGGCAGAGAGAGATACAGAAAGAGAGAGGGAAAGAGACAGAAAAATTCAGAGAGAGATAGATAAATAGATGAACAGACAGACTGGCAGACAGAGTGAAGGAAAGGGAAACAAAAGGATAGAGAGACAGAGAGAGAAAGTAGGACAGAAACAGAGAGTGCGGAAGTGAGAGTGGAGAAAATAGAGACAGGTTGAGCGAGAGCCAGAGAGAGAGAGAAAGAGAGAGGAAGAACGAGGTAATGGGAGAGAAAGTGAGCGTAAAAAACAGAGAGAGGGATAAAGAGTTCAAGAGCGACAGAGGAGGAAAGGGAGAGACACAGCAAACGGGAGAGAATGAGATGTACACGGAGAGAAAGAGAGACAGGTAGCGGGGGGAAGGATAGAGAGAGGGAGAGATAGAGAATGAGTGAGATTGAAAGTGAGAGAGTTTCGCATTTGATTGTGGTGTGGAATAAGTTTTTGAAGGATTTTGAATATTCACAGATATTTTATTTATGAATTTAGTAATACACTGACACACTTTACACACTGTGATCGCACAACTGAATGTCCACAGTTAAAGAGGACAGTTATATCACAGGGTGTAATTGAACAGCGTGGAGAGAGGCAGTCTAACATATGGAAATTAATCAATATTTGGTAACAGTCAAGTGACGGATATCACTGAAACAAAAGGAGATCTAGATGAGGGACTGATGGTGATTGAATAGACAGCATATTATCCGGATGAATACAGCTCTTGTTTTTATTAGTTAATTAGTTTGATAAATAGAGTCCAGTCCTTGCATCCTGGGAGCTCCATTTAAAAATAAACATTTTGTTTCACTAAACTCAAAGTCATTATCTGTTTGTTCATATATTTTTAAAAATAATTTGATCAATGTTGCAATTTCAACGTCGCTGAGGTGATCCCACAGGGTATAAATTAAAAGCTTTGGGAATGTATCACCTCAGCGTTTAAGGCAGAGAGATTATCAGCAGCACAAAGGGGCACATCACTTCGCACTGAAACTAAGCACACAATTGATGAGGCTGAGAAAATATTCTACACAATCCTTGATGTTATAGGTGTTCCTGGTGTGTGACCATAACTACTGAATTTGTGTAAATCTGTATTTGAGCGGCTCTCTCATTTTAAACTGTGACTGAAAATACTACATGCTAATCTGTTGCTCACTGTCATAGACACACTGAATCAGCGATATAATTTGCTGAATTAAAATGTCTTGAATGTCTCTGCGGCTTTATTCAATTTTGTCAAATGAAAATAAATCTTCGATTGTAACTCGCAGGCTCTCTGATGAATTATGTCCTAGTATTCAGTGGAAAATTGTGTAATGTTAAAGTAGACCTTAGTGAAAGCAAAATCTCTAAAGGAATGTTTAGTGGGAGTCCGAGGAAATTCACCCAGAGTGTAGGTCATTAATCAGAGTGTAATACCTGGCCCCAGTCACCACTCTTTCACAGACTGTGCCTGTTCGTGTCAAATTGTCCTAAGTTTGTGTTAGTAACCTGATTGGAAAACCTCACTCCAGTGGCCATGCGTTTCTGGGTCTAGCAGTTAATGTCAAATTGTACTAAATGTGTGTCAGTAACCAGAGTGGAATACTTTGACTCCAGTCACCAATCATTCACTGACTTTATCTGTTAGTGTCAAATTGTCCTCAGTGTGTGTTAGTAACCAGGTTGGACAACCTCACTCCACTGACCATATGTTTCTGGGTCTATATTTTAACGTCAAATTGTACTAGGTGTGTCTCAGTAACCAGAGTGGAATACCTGACTCCAGTCACCAATCTTTCACTAACTTTACATGTTAGTGTCAAGTTGTCCTAAGTGTGGGTTAGTAACCACAATGCAATACATGACTACAGTCACCAATCTTTCAATTACTGTATCTGATACTGTCAAATTTTTGTAAGTGTGGGTAATTAACCAGAGTGGAATATCTGGCCCCAGTGCTCATGTATTACTGGGTCTATCTGTCAGTGTTGAATTGTACTGAGTGTGGGTCGTTAATCAGAGTGGAATACCTGGCCCCAGTCACCACTCTTTCACTGGCTGTAGCTGGAAGTGTCAAATGGTCTTAATTGTGGGTTGGTAACCAGAGTGGAATACCTGACTCCAGTGACCATATATTTCTGGGTCTTTCTGTTGGTGCCAAATTGTACTAAGTGTGGGTCAGTAACCAGAGTTGAATACCTGTCCCCAGTGAACATATATTACTGGCTTTATCTGTCAGTGTAGAATTGTACTGAGTGTGGGTCATTAATCAGCGTGGAATACCTGGCACCAGTCACCACTCTTTCACTCACTGCATTTGTTAGTGTCAAATTGTATTAATTGTGGTTTAGTAACCAGAGTGGAATAACTGACTCCAGTCATCATTTGTTTATGGTTATATCTGGCAGTGCAGAATGGCATTGAGTGTAGGTCAGTAACAGAGTGGAATACCTCCTCCAAGTGATAATATATGATTGGGAACATTTGTCGGTGTCGAATTGAACTGATGTTGGTCAGTAACCGCAATGAAAGGAGTCGTTCAGATTTGGAAATCATGTTTGTTTTTGAATAGTCTTTCCATTCCTTGGAGCTCTCTCTGTGTTTTACCTTATGTATAGTTTAACAACAGAAAGTGTTTTGATGTTGGTTGAAGATATTTGGTAGTGAGTGTATGAAGTTAAATGTCTGGATTTAGCTCCATTTTCTATTCAGCTGCTCCAGCAGAAATAGATGTCAACCCGTTCCTGATATTTCAGCAATTCGCCAGCATTCTTACAGTGTTCCAATGTTCTTTTTGATTGTTTTATAAGGCCGGAAGAGATCGGAGCAGATGAAGGTCATTCCGCCCATGGAGTCAGCTCAGCCATTTAGTGAGATCATTGCTGATCTGATCATTGTCACCTCCACAATCCTGCCTTTTCCCCATAACCGTTGATTCTCTGACTGATTCAAAATCTGTCGAGCTCAGCCTTGAATATATTTAATGACCCATCATCTACGGCCCTCTAGGGAAACTAATTCCACAGATACACTAATCTCTGAGAGAAGAAATTCCTCCTAATCTCTGCATTAAATTGGTGAACGCTTTCTCTGAGATGATGCCCACTCGTCCTAAACCCTCCCGCAAGTGGAAACAGCTTCTCAACATGTACCTTGTCAAGACCCTCAGAATCTTATATGTTTCAGTATGTTCTCCTCTCATTCTATTAAACTCCAATGAGTACAGGCCCAATATAATCAATCTCTAAACATGAAAAAAAGTCCCTCCACATCTTGCACCAGCCTTTAACGTTATGTGGGCTGCCTCCACTTCCAGCATATATTTCCTTAAATAAGGAGACCAAAATCGTTGACATTATTCTAAGTGAGTGCCTTGTACAGTTCTAGCATGACTTCCCATTTTTATAATCCATTCCCTTTGAAATTAAAGCCAACATTTTATTTCCCTTCCCTATCAACTTTTGAAATTAACGTTTTCAAATTCATGTACGCAGGCTCCCATATCTCTCTCTGCTCCAGCTTTCTGCAGTCTTTCTCCATTTAAGTAATATTGAGCTCCTCTATTCTTCCTTCCAACGTGCATAGACCCACAGTTTCCGATAATATATGCCATCCACCAAGTTTTGCCAACTCACTTAACATTTCTATATGCCCCTGTAGGCCCTTTGAGTCTACCTCACCACTTGCCTTCGCACCAATGTCTGTGATAACTGGGAAATTGGTGATAGTACATTCACTTCCATCATATAAGCCATTAATATATATTGTAAGTAACTGTGGTCCCAGCACGGATCCCTGTGGCGCTCCACAACTTACAGTTTACTATTCTGAAAATGCCCCCCTTATCTCAGCTCTCTGTCTTCTATTAGTTACCAAATCCTCTATCCATGCTAGTGTAGTACTCCCAAGTCCATGAGCTGTTATCTTATTAAGCAGCCGTGTGTCTGGTAACCTATTGAACGCCTTTTTGGAAATACAAGAATATTGCATATCCTGTTTCCCCTTTATCCATTCTGCTTTTTACTTCCTCAAATATTTCTAATAAATTTGCCAGGCACGATTTCCCCATCATCAAGCCATGCTAACTCTGCTTGATTATATTATGTATTTTAAATGCTCTGCTATCACATTCCTTGTAATAGACTCTAACGCAGATTTCCAATCTTCTGAGTTTTTTCCAGAATCAAACGATTCTTGGAAGATGACTGTCAGTGAATCAATTATTTGTGCAGATACTTCCTTTAATACCCTAGGATGCAACACCTCAGGGACTTATTGGCTTTTAGCTCCATTAGTTTCTTGATCACTTTTTATCTAGCGATAGTTATTTCTTTATACCCTTTGCCCATTTTCCCCCTGATTATTTAGTATTTTTGGAATGCAATTAGTGTCGTCGACCATGAAGACTGATGCCAAGCATTAATTAAACTCCTCTGCCATTTCCCGGTTCCCCATTCTCATTTTCACAGACTCATTCCCTAAGACGCATTAATTCACTTACGCCTCTCTCTTCATTTTTTTAAATATTTAAAGCTGCTGCTACGTAACGTTTTTATAAGACCTGCTAGTTACCGCTTAATGTTTATTTTCCCAATCTTTAATGTATTTTTTGGTTAACTTTCCTTGGTTTTAAAAAAAAATCATAATTCTGGCTTGCGACTAACCTTTGCCACATTGTATGTTTTTCTTTTTTCAGCCTGATTCTATCCTCAACTTCTTGGGTAAACTATGGTTGATTATGTCCATCCTACAATCCTAATACCTCACAGGGATATATCGCTGATATGAGAAATCAACTGTTTTCTTAAACGTCTGGCATTGTTCATCAACCGTCTTTTCTGTTGAACTCCTTTACCAGTCTACTCCAGCCAACTCTGCCCTCATTCCTTTGTAATTATCCGTTTGTAAGTTTAGCACAGTTGTTCTGGACCCATTTTCACTGTCAAACTGAATTTTAAATTATACCATATTATGATCATTTGTTTCTGCGGGGACCTTTTACACAGAGTTTATTTATTAACCTGCCTCATTACACATTAACTGATCAAAAGTGGACTGATCCCTGATTGGATCCACAGCAAATTGTTCTAGGAAGCTCTCCCGGATACACTCTATGATTTCCTGATCATGGCTACATCTGCTAATGTGATTTTCCCAAACGACATGGAGATTCAAGTCACCCATTAGTAACGTACTTCCATTTTGTCATGCCATAACTATCTCCTGACTTATTCTCTTTCCTACAGTATAGCTACAGTTAGGCGCCCAGTCGACTACTCCCACCACTGTTTTCACCCCCTTGTTATTTATTACCTCTACCCATGTGAATTCTACGTCTGCAGATCCAAAATAATCTCTTGTTATCCAACGTATTCGATCTTGTTTGGTTCTGAATACTGCCAGCAATTATGTAATGAGGCATAAATTTTGACTCAATTTGCTGTTGTGTTTTTTATGTTTCTACACTCTGTCCCTTTCTGTCACATTCCGGATATCATTACCTAAATAGCTGCCCTGCAAAATTCCCATATCGTTTTGCTTCTAAAATCTACTTATCCCATCTCCAGTAATCCCGCCCACCTATTTAACTTAAAACACTCTCTAGAGCCCTAGTTATTCAATTCACCACGACGCTGGAATCTGCATTTTAAAAGTGATGCCCTTCCCACCGGAATAGCTCTCTCCTATCCCAGCATTGGCGCCGGTGCCCCTTGAACTGAAACCCATTTTTACCACACCAAATTTGAGCACATATTTAAATCCGTGGCTTTTTTTATCTTTTGGCAGTTTGCCCGTTTTCAGGTAGTAATCCCAATTTTTTTTTTAATCTCAGAGGTTTTGCTTTTTAATTTAGCTCCAAACTGTTCGAATTCTTTCACCAGAATTTCGTTTCTAGGTCTGTCAATGTCGCTGGCATCAACGTGGATGGTGACAAGTTGATTTATCCCCTCCACTCCAAGTTCCTCTGCAGCCCTGAGGAGATGTCCTGGCACCGGGCAGGAAAGAGATCCTTCGGAACTCATGCAATGAACAATACCCTTCGCCAATTATACTGTCCCCTACCACTACTGAATTTCCTAATTCCACCCCCAGCTTGAATGGCTGCCTTTACCGCGGTGCCGTGGTGAGTTTGCTCATCTTCCCTGCAGTCCGCGCTCTCGTCCACACATCTTCCAAGAACCTAGCCACTGTTGAACAGTTGCAGGGGCCGAGGCTCCTCGAACGCGACCCCCTTGGTCCCCATACCTACATCACCTGCGGTCAGGTCCTCCTGTCCCGGATCCCAGACCAAATTTGAATTTCCTGATCTGAGGGGTGTGTCCACCTCCTGGAGCAAATTGTCCAGGTAACTTTCCCCTCCCTGATGTGGCGCAATGTCTGCAGCTTGGACACCAGCTCCTTAACTCGGATCCGAATGTTCTCGAGCTGCAAACTCTTGCTACTGATGTGCTCACTCTGGATCACCTTGGTGTCCAACAGGCCAACATGCTGCTGCAGCTACACATTAGCTGTCCTGCCATCGATAATGTATATTAATTAATTAATTAACCAATTACATTAGCGTACCTGCTAGTTACACTTGAAGAACCTCCCCCTAGAAGCAATTGATTGTTATTATTTTTTTGCACAACAGGACCGAATTTGTACTTAAGAAGTTTTTTTGCAGACGAAAAATACCCTACAGACCTCAGAACAAACTAAAGACTTCACTTTTACTTTAACGACTACACATATCCACCAATCAGCTGTTGTCGCGCTCTTTTCCCTCTCTGCTCTTTCAAGGTCTATCACCTTACTCCAGACACTTTAATGATTTTGTTTTAATGGGTGATACAAAGGTAGGTGGGAAGGCAAGTGGTGAAGATGACATAAAGTTTCCACGGAGGTGTAGAGATAGGTTAAGTGAGAGGGCAAACACTTGGCAGCTGGAATAAAACGTGGGAAAATGTGAGGTTATGCACTGTGGCACAAAGAATAGAGGAGCTGAATATTATTTAAATGGGGAAAGACTGCAGGAAGCTGCAGCACAGAGGGATTTGGGAGTCCGCCTGCGTGAATTCCCCCCCCCAAAAAAAAACAAACATATAATTTCAGCAGGTAATACGGATGGCGACAGGATTGTTGTCATTTTTTCAATGGGAATGGAGGAAAACATTGGGAGGTCTTGCTAATACTTTGCACAGCATAAGTTAGTCCATGCCTAGAATAATCTGAACCGTTTTGGCCCCTTATCTAAGGAAGTATATATTGACAATAGAGGCAGCCCAGAGAAGTAGCACTAGATTGAGCCCGGGTATGGAGAGATTTGCTTCTGTGGAGAGGTTGAGTACCTGTACTCACTGGAATCTGGAAGAATGAGATGCAGCTTTATTGAAACAAATAAGATTCTTGGCGAGCTTGGCAAGGTAGATGCTGAGAAGTTGATTCCCCTCGCAGAGGGTCGGGGACCAGAGGGCATAATCTATGAGTTAGGCGTTGCCTATTTAACCCAGAGACCAGGTGGAATTTCTTCGCTCAGATCGTAGTGAATCTGTGGATTATTTACTGTTGATGGCGGTGAAGGTTTGGTCTTTAGTTATGTTCAAGGCTGAGATAGGCAGATTTTTAATTAAAAAGGTAACAAAAGGTTGTGCGAAATGCAAGGAAAGTGGAGTTGAAGATTATCAAGTCAGCAATGACGTCATGAAATGTCGAACAGATTCGTTGTCTGAATAGCCTACTTCAGCTATTAGGTTTAATGATCTCTTGGTTTCATGCTCTCTCCTCTCCCCCTGCTCAGTTATGCTCTGTGGCCACTCTCTCCGTGTGCTCCAATGGTCGCTCACTCTACTCGCACTGTCACGCTGTTAATTTTCCCGCTGTTCCTTCTGCTCTCTCACTGTTAATGACACCGCTGTTTCTAGCACTCTCCCACTCTCAATGCATGCACTGTTCCTCTCTCATTCATAGAGTCAGAGGGTCACAGAGTATCCGAGTTATACACCATAGAAACAGGTCCTGCGGCCCATCACGACCAAGCCATGAGTGATGTTCCTATCTATACTAATCCCATTTACCAGCTCTTGGCCCCTAACCCTGTATGCGATGCTGTTTCAAGCGCTCATCTAAATAATTCTTAAATGTTGTGAGGTTTCCTGCCTCTACCACCCCCTCAGGCAGTGTGCTGCAGATTCCAACATCATTCTGCGTGATTTCCCCCCCCGCCTCTCAAATCCTGCTAACAGCCTTGCTGCTTCTCTCGCTGTTTATGTCACACTCTCTCGCTCCTAATGGCCCCGCTTTTCCTCCCTCACTGTTAATGGCCCCGTTGCTCCTCTCTCACTCTCTCACTGTTAATGGCCCCGCTACTACTCTCTTACTGCGAATGGTCCCACTTCTCCTCTCTCACTATCCTCCAGTACACTGACACCCCTCGAATGGCCAGATCATTTTAAAATAAGCGTCAGAGCCATTGAACTTCCTGCCTTACCTCATATTACAGCCTGGGATACATTTCATCTGGGCCTGTGGATTTATCCACTTTCAAGCAAAAACCTCTAATACCTCGATCCTTTCAATGCTAATATGTTCAAGTATATCACAGTCCCTCTCGCTGATTTCAACACCTACATCGTCCTCCTTCACAGACATCACAGATGAAAAGTAAGCGCTTATAACCTCACCTATGTCCTTCGGTTACAGCACAATCTGCCACTTGGTTCCCTGATGGGTCCTACTCTTTCCCTGGTTATCCTCATGCCCTGAATATATTTATAAAATGCCTTGGGTTTTCATTTACCTTTCCCGCCAGTGTTTGGTAATGCCTCCTGTTCGCTCTCCTAACTACTTGTTAACTACCACACTCCACCCCCACCAGGCACTTTTTAATGATTCTCCAGGGCTTCCGCGCTGTTTTAACCCCCCTGTATCTGCCATCAGTCATTTTCTTTTTCCTTATCCAATCCTCTATATTCCCTTGACAACCAGTACCCCCTGGAATTGTTTGTCCTACCCCTCAACTCTACGAGGTTGGCCCTGAACTCTCACTATTTCCTTTCTGAATGACTCCTGCAGGCCTGTTGTAGAGTTTCCTACAATTAGCTGCTCCCAGTCCACATTGGCCACATCCTGTCAATAAAATATTGAAGTCAGCCTTCCCCAATTTCAGGACCTTTATTTACAAGCCATCTTTGTCATTTTCAATAACTACATTAAAACCACCAGAACTATGGTCTCACTCCCCGAAATGCTTTCCCCCACTGTCAATTATACCACATTCCTGGCTGCATTCCCCAAGATTTGGTCGAGTGCCGTCCCTTCTCTAGTAGGCCTTTAGCGATGGCTCAAGAAGCTCTCTTTCAAGCACTTTAATAATTCCACCACATCAAAGCCTCTCACACTAAGACTATCCAAGTTAACATTGGTGAATTGAAATTACCTACTATTATTACCCTTGTACACATCTCTGAGATTTTCATACATATCCCCTCCTCTAGCCCCCCTGACTCTGTGTAGGCATTTAGTGCACCCCCAGCAAAGTGATTGCCTACTGTATTTAAGTTCTCTCCATAAGGCCTCATTTGAGGAACCTTCTAAAATACCATCAATCCTTATGGCATTAATTTACTTCATAATCAATCGTGCAATGCCAATGTCCATTTTAAACCCGCACCACCAAGTCGCCATCAGCCCCCTGTCGTGCCTGAATATTCTATACCCTGGAACATTGAGCTGCCAGTCCTGCCCTGCCACCAACCATTTCTCTGTGATAGCAACAATATCATATTCCCATGTGTTAATCAACACCCTCAACTCATCTGCCCTACTTGTAAGAATCATTTCATTACAGTAGCAGCGAATCAGCTTTGCATTATTCCCCCGCGCCTTAACAGGTCTACGTTTGCCCTTCCTTCCAGACTCACTTAGTTCCTCTTCTATATTTGGCTGTGCACGACCCTCTACTGTACCTTCACTCATTATTACATGAAAATACCGAATTAGTTTTACACTCCCCCCACAATAGCATCACTATCAAACCTCCCCACAAAGATTTTGCTCCTGTGCCAGTTCAGGTGCAACCTGTTCGACGTGTACAGTTGCCAACTTCGTCAGAAAAATACCCTGATCAAGGAACCAGAAGGCCTCCCCCCCGAGACATTTCTTCAGCCACGCATTCATCTTCTCTATCCTCATATTCCTACACTAACTTTCACATGACAAGGAGGCCATCCAGAGGTTGCAACCTTGGAAGTCCTGCTTTTTAACCTGCTGCCTAGCTCCCTAAGTTCATTTTTCAGGACCTCATCCCTCTTTCTACCTAAGTCGTTAGTGCCAAAGTGAACCACGACCTGTGAGTTTTCCCTCCTCCTTCAGAATGCCCTGCAACTGTTCTGTGATATCCTTCACCCTGGTACCAGGGAGGCAACACACCATCCTGGAGGCACGTCTATGGCTGCAGAAGTTCCTGTCTGCACCCCTCACGATTTAGTCTCCTACCACTATTGCTCTTGCACTCTTACCCCTCCCCACTTGTGCAGCTGAGACACCCAAAGTGCCTCGAAATTGACTCTGGTTGCACTCTCCAGAGGAACATTCACCCATACCTTTTTGCAACACCGAAAAACAGGGTTTCCTCATTAACTGCCTGGTGCTGTCCTCATTACTTACCTGTGGCTTTCCTCCTTACATGCTTGCCTCCCTTCTTCTGACTGGTGGTCACACATTCTCGCACTTCCTCAAGCTGCTGAGTAACCACATCTAAAACTGTTCTACCCACCTATCTCTCAGTCTCGCGGATGCACCGTTGTGTCTCCAGCTGACGCTAACGCGCTGAAACCCGTTGCTCAAGCTGGTAAATCCAGGGGCAATTCCGGCACATGTGGTCATTCAGATTGCAATGCGTGTCGAAGAATCCTCATGCAAATCACGTCACTGAGTCCCTTTGACATACGTTTTGTTTGATTATTATTTAATAAAAACTTTTTCCCTAAATTTATGCCAAGTAAAAAACGATTTAGCTTTTTATCTGTCAAAATAATGTCTAATGCGATGAATGTTACCTACTGTAATGTAGTTTTAAAGTGGAGAAAACAGAAAACACCTTACTCACTAACTACAATCAAGCTCTCTCCCGTGTCCTGACATCACTCCTTTCGAATTACAGTACCGCCCAGTGCCTGTGTGAGAACAGGCTCCCTCACAGATAATCTCCGCATTGCTCTTTATACAGACGCTCCGCTCCCTCACAGGTAAACTCCGCTATCGCTCTTTATACAGCCGCTCTGCAGCCTCAAAGGGGCATCCGCTCCGCACTTTATACAGCCGCTCCGCTCCCTCACAGGTAAACTCTGGCTCTATACGCACCCGCTCCACTCTCGCTCTTTATACAGCCGCTCCGCTCCCTCACAGGTAAACTCCTGCTCTTTAAACACCCGCTCACATCTGTATTTTTTTGTTGTTTCGCCTTTATTGTTTGTTTAATTTTCCCCTATCCTTAAATTACGAAATTTAATAATAATCAACAAGTGATTGTAACTCTGCTGCTAATTTCAATCTAATAACAATGCTAAAAGCTGAAATACTCACCAGCCTGTCGCCTGCCTGTCCTCCTGTGACCAAACTCTGTGCTGAAATCCTGACCTCACTTTCAGAGTCAGACACGGAGAATGTTTAATTATTAATTTCCAGGCTCTTCTCCCCTCTCTCTGACAGTGAATTTACTGGGAATTGTGATCCTGTCCCGGGGAAAGTGCGGCCTCTCCACCTGCACCACTCGCTACCTGGTGGCCATGGCAACAGCGGATCTACTGGTCATTATCACCGACGTCATACTGAACAAGATCAATAGATATTATTTCCCACTGAGTTTCCTGGAGCTCACTCCTGTGTGTAGTGTTCGCGTTGTCCTGATGATTGCAGCCACGGAATGGTCTGTCTGGTTCACCATCACTTTCTCCTTTGATCGATTTGTGGCCATTCGTTGCCAGAAGCTGAAAACAGAATATTGCACCGGGAAAACTGCGGCTGTGGTTCTCACAACAACCGGCATCCTTCTCGGTTTAGAAAGCATCCCCTGGTACTTTACACTGGAACCTATAGAGATAATCGACAACGTACCGTGGGGCTGTAAGACAAAGCCAAGCGCTTTTATTAATCCCGGATGGGTTGGATTTAACTGGTTTCAGACGGTTTTAACCCCATTGCTCCCATTCGGATTAATTCTGCTGATCAACGCTCTGACAGTCAGACACATTTTAGTGACCAGTCGAGTCCGGAAGGGACTGAGGGCTCAGAGTAAGGGAGAGAATCGCAGTGACCCAGAGATGGAGAGCAGGAGGAAGTCTATGATTTTACTCTTCACCATATCCGGCACCTTCATCCTCCTCTGGTCAGTGTCTGTTATACATTTCTTCTGTGCTGAAGTGAAATGGTTACTTTCCCTCACCGATCCTGGATTTATATTACAACAAATCGGATTTATGCTGCGGAGATTCAGTTGCTGCACAAACACATTTATTTACGCTGTGACTCAGTCCAAGTTCCGAGAGCAGTTGAAGAAAACGGTGAAATATCCAGTTACATCATTTATTCAATTAATGAAGAAAAAAACCTGACTGTCAGACGCCTCAGCCAATCAAAAAGTTCCAGCCGATGACGGACAAAGAATTACGCCAATGAGGGAGCTTCGCATGATGACTGACAGTCGCTTCATCCAATCGGGGATCTGCAGCCTTTTGGCCAAGAGACACATGGGCCAGACCGGGTATTCTTCCTGTGCGCCGACATTCATCTCAACCAATCAGGGAGCGACAACTACTGACTGACAGATTGTTCAGCCAAACAGTTCATTCCAACAGCTGACTGGCTTCAGCTTCATCCAATCACATGGCTGCAACCAGTGACTTTCAGATAGTTCAACCAATCAGCGAACTTAAACCATTGCCCACAGTAGTATCAGCCCATCAGGGAGCTGAACACCATCACGCACAGCCGCATCAGCCAATCAGTAAGCTCGGACCGCTGCCGTCAGCACTTCAATTAATCAGACACCACGAACCAGTTCCCACCATCTAGCGCGGAGTTTCGTTCAATCATAGCGTTCAATATTTGACTGATAACTCCTCAAACAAATGGAGATTCCGAAGGTGTGAGGGACACCTGCCCTGCCCGATTGGAGCGTTTCAGCATGAGAGTCAGAGCTCCAATATCCAATCGGAGAGATGCAAAAGCCCTAGAATTTTCTGGAATAATGAAAATCCCGCTTCAAAATCCGACCAATAGCCGAGTGCCGTTTCACCTCAGCAAAACCTATCCCTGCCCACTATGCGATTGACAGCAGCGTAAGCCAATGGCTGGGTTGCTTGCAGATCATCATCCAATCGAAATTCGGCCCAATTGCTTTGATTCTGAAAGGGTCACCAACAACTCACCGTCATGACGTCATGATGCTCGATGCTGGCTGGAGGTTGGTCAATGATCCTTAAAGCGGGGCAGCACTGGGAATTATGGCAGTGCAACTATATTTCACTGATCCTAAATAAAGCTGGAACCGAAAGGCAGAAATTCAGAGATTGTAATAGGAGGGACACACGGAAAAGGAAGGATCAAGTTAAATAACAGAATCACAGAACTGTTAGCAAGTTGAAGGTGGCCATTTGGCCCATCGTGTCTGCACCAAATCACTCAATGATCAACTCACCAAGTTCTATTCTCCAGCCTTCTCCCCATAATCTGCACGTTCTTCATTTTCATATAACCGTCTTATTCCCGAATAAATGCTTCATTTTGACCTCCCTCCACCAGCTCTCAGTCACTGTTTTACAGATTCAAACCGCACGCTGTGTGAAAACATAATAGTTAATGTGATCAATTCTTCTTTTTCTGATGACCTTAATATTGAGCTTCCTCACCCTGAGTGCTTTAACGAAAATGAACCCTTTCCCCTTGTTTAATAAGGATCCCTCATGATTCTAAACAGTCATATCAAATCTCCTCTCAGCCTTCTCCTCTTTAAGGAAAACAATCCTAACTTAGATTGATAGAGTCATAGGGGTCTACAGCACAGAAAAAGGCCCTTTTCGGCCAATCGAATCTGCGCTGGAGAGACAAGTACTTATCTATTCTCAACACGTTGTCCAGCACCAGGCCCATCGCCTTGTGTGCCTTGGCATCGCAAGTGCACATCCAATCATATCTTAAATGTTTTGAGGGTTTCTGATTCAACCACCCTTTCAGGCAGTGAGTTCCAGATGCCCAACACCCTCTGGTTCAAAAAAATCTTCCTCACATCCCCACTAAACCTCCTGCCTCTTACCTTAATTCTATGCCCACTGGTTATGGATCCCTCCACCAAGGGGATGAGCTCCTTCCTGTCTACCACATCTATGCACCTCATAATACTATACACTCAGTCAAGCTCCAATTCAATCTGATCTCCTCCAGGGAAACACAACCCAATCTATTTAATCTTGCTTCATAACGATTGCTCTCCATTCCAGGCAACATCCTGGTAAATCTCCTCTGCACTCTCTCTAGTGTAATGTCATCCTTCCCATAATGCGAATTCCAGAACTGCACACAATACTCTAGCTGTGGCCTAACCAGCGTTTTATATAGTTCAAGAATAACCTCCCTGCTCTTATACTCTATGCATCATCTAATATCGCAAGTATCCCATATGTCTTCTTAATCATCGTATCTATATATTCCACTACCTTTACGGGCCGGTGGATATGCACACCTAGCTCCCTCTGATCTTCGGTACTTCCCAGGTACAATTCATCGTGTACTCCTGCGCCTTGCTTGTCCTGCACAAGTCAACCACCTCACAATTATCTGTATTAAATTCCATTTGGCAATGATCAGCTCATCTGACCAGCGCGTCTATGTTCTCTTTTAATCTGGGGCTATTCTATGCAATATTTACCACCCCACCAAAATTCGTGTCATTCGTGAACTTAATGATCAACCATCCTACATTCAATTCTAAATCGTTTATATATACCACAAACAGCAAGGGACTCAACACCAATCCCTGTAACTTCTCCAAGCTCAAACCTGGAAACATTCTCGTGAAGCTTATTGGTCCTCTGTACAGTAACTTCACATTCCTTGCCCAGAGCTCGACGTAATACTTCAACTAGAGTCCAAACTAGTGATTTATACAAGTTGAACTAACTTCATGGCACTTATACTCTATTTTACGATAAATACAGCCTTGCTTTAGTTACTGATTGCTCAAAATATACTGCCACCTTCAAAGGCTTGTCCCTCTGCTCATACCCACTTCATAAATTGTATCCATAATTTTGTGCTGTCTCTCCTCATGTTGTCGCTACTAAAATGAATCATTTCGCAACTATTTGCAATGAACTTCATCTAACACCTGCCTATCCATTCCACTAACTTGTCCAGGCCCTTTGTAAATGCTACTCCATCCTCCTCACAGTTCAGAAATCTTCTGATTTAGTTGCTTATCAGCTGAAATACCGATATATCTTTCTTTTCTCCCCTTGTAATGTTTTCAAGACCAATACAACAATTAGCTTTACTTTATATCCTGTATATTAGTTATCATGACCAATTCACGATTTACACTAAATTTACCCGTCTGTGTGTTGGCTATCAAGTTAACTTTTACAAGTCAGATCGAACATTATACGCCATCGATCAATTATTATGCCCAATAAAGGAAACATGTACAATTGTACTCCTCTGCATAGGATCTGAAGCCCAACTTAGCAACCAAATGACAATTTATGCTAGAGTGTATCATTTATCTTAATTATTTAGCATCTGTGTTTGTGTGTGTGGGTGTGTGTTTGTGTGTGTGTGGTTGTGGGTGTGTGTGTGTGGTTGTGGGTGTGTGTGTGTGTTTGTGTGTGTGTTTGTGTGTGTGTCTTTGTGTTTGTGCACCCACGGTCACGAGGGAGATTGCTGAAGGCGAGGTTGTGTGTGCGTGTGTTTGTGACAGTGTGTGTGTGTGTGTGTGTTTGTTTGTGTGTGTGCGTGTGTGTGTGTGTGTTTGTTTGTGTGTATGTTTGTTTGTGTGTGTGCACCCGCGGTCTCGATAAACCACAGCCGAGGGAGATTGCTGAAGGTGAGGTTGTGTGTGCATGTGTGTATTTGACTGTGTGAGTAAATATATCTTTTTATGTTTCTGTCCGTCTGTGTTTGACAATGTGTGTGTGTGTGTATTTGTGCGTATGTCTGTGTCTGTGTGCATCTGTGTCTGTCTGAGTGCCTGTCCATCTATGAATACGTGCGTGCGTATCTTTGCGTGGATGCTTATTTGAGGATATGTGTGTGGCTGTCTGCATGAATGATTTTTGTGTGTGTGTGTATGTGTTTGTATATGTTTGTGGGTGCCTATCGGAGCGCACGCATATATTTATGTATCTGTCCGCCTGTACGTTTGTATCTCTTAATATGTGTGTGTGTGAGAGAGAGAGTGTACATCTCTCTGTCTGTCGATCTGTGTGTGTGTGTGTGTGTGTGTGTGTGTGCGTGTACGCAATGTGTTTCTGCACCATGTGAACTTGACAGCATCCTACAGTGGGAGAGTGCTGAAGGTGAGTCTGTTTTGTGTAGGTACCTGTGTCTGTTAGCCTGTTCGTCTTCCTGTGTGTGTGTGGGAGAGAGAGAGAGAGTGAAAGAGTGAGAGTAAGAGAGAAGGAGATAGAGAGATTGTTGTTCCAGTACACACTATATTTTTTATTTAGAAAATACCTTGTTAATGTTCTGCCATCAACCTGATCTCTGTGTAAAAAAAGTACAAGGCATTTCTTGTTGTGAAATGAGAATTATAAGCCTGAACAGTTTGTGTGTGTGTATAAAATTATCAGAGTAAAGCATGCTGCATCCAAAGAGATTGAACGCTAATACACTATTAGTCAAAGTGGAACAGACTTGTACACAAAACAAAAAAAAAAATGCTGGAAAAACTCAACAGATCTGACAGAATGTGTGGAGAGAGAGACTGAGTTAAAGTTTCGAGTCCGTATGACTCTTCCTCAGAGCTCCCAAGAGTAGTCAGGCGGATTCGATACACTAATATTGTCTTTCTCTCCACAGTTGCTGTCAGACCTGCTGAGTTTCCAACATATATTTTTTGTGCTTCAGATTTTCAGCATCCACAATATTTTGCCATTATGGACCAGTCATGTACTGCACCTTACCATGTTTGATGAATAAAGTATATCATTTTTTGGACAACTGGAGTTTTACACAGTTTCCATTCTCCTTTCTCCAATTTATCACAGACATTCATTGTGTCCATTTAATTCCGTCTTCGCCCTGTCTTGAACCTTTTAATTCCCTAACGTTGTCCAGCTCTGAAATAAACTCAATGGCATGAAATATAAAGTCAGTAATTTTTGAATAGAAATACAAGGAAATAGCCAGGTCTTCCGTAGTCAAAGACGTGTCTTATGAATGTCAGTTACAGGACTGGATTAAGACATTCTGAGGCACTGAGGGACGTCAAGCTTAAAACGGCTCATTTCGTAAAAGGTTTCATTTCTAATGCTCACAGAAAGTGGACTGCAAATTTTATCTTATTTTATCGCACCGGTCTGGATCATGCACGGACCAACTTTTCAGCACTAAACTAGATGGAGGCCTCGAAGAGCTCATGGACATTGGGAACGATTGAGAACTTTGGGGATGGTGGCTTCCTGAACACCAAATGGTACCGATGTATCAGCCATCGCTCCACTGGACCCTCCAGCAGTAGTTAAACAGCTCGGGTGTTCTCCCAAGCAGTAGTTAAATAGCTCCGGTGTTGTCTCAAGCAGTAGTTACACAGCTCGGTTGGACTCTCCAGCAGTAGTTACATTGCTCGGGTGGTCTCTCCAGCAGTAGTTACATAGCTTGGGTGTTGTCTCAAGCAGTAGTTACATTGCTCATGGCTCAAATCCCAAGCTCACTCAATCTGACACTGTTAAAATGTCACGCATTCTCTCTTTCACACACATACACACAATCATAGACTGACGTACACTCACACTTTTCCACACAATCATACTCAAACACATATTCTCTCTCACACATTTTCACGAAATCCCATGCTCACACAATCCCACACTGTCGACATCTCTTTCTTTCTCTCACTCATACACACACAACATGCACACACTCACACAGGCAGACACTCACAGACACTCTGTTTTCCACATTTTTCCTCTCACAAAGGCATTCACTCACTTCATCACACACATTCACAGAAGCACTCACACAATAATCTCAAGCACACACTCACTCTGTCACACACGCATACTCCCAGAATCAAATACTCATTCAATATCACACTGTCACAATGACACACATTCTCTTTCACCCTCACACACACTTTCACTCACACAGACTTATACTCACATGCACGCAGACACAAACCAACATGCACACACACACAGATTCTGTCACACGGTCACAATATCATACACTCAATGTCTCACACATATTGACACTCTCACTCTCTATCTATCATAAGCAGACACACACATAGATTCACATACTCACACAACTTCACAAAAACTTTTCAGTTCTCACACTTGGACGCACTCACATATCACACTCACTCACAAACTCTTCCAGAGAAGCACTTATGTGCATCAACAGAGAATCGCAAACACATTCACAAACACTCTCCCTGTCTAATGCTCTCACTAACACGCACAATCACACATTCTCTCAAGCACTCGAAATGTCACACACCCTGCTGCCCCACCATACACAGAAATGCATTCGCACAATCACACACTCTTTCACACAATTACAAACTTAATTTCGCAATCTCAAAATGACATACTCCTACGCACACACTATTCACACACTCATACACACACATAAACACATACTTCCTGCATCACAAATAGACAAATTCATAGTAATACTGACGCACAAGCTCTCCCTCGCACGCTCTCCGTCACACCCACACACATTCACAGGCTCTCAGATACAAAGCAATATATTCGCACCGCAATCTCAGACTCACACCGATACACACTTGCTCAATCTTAACCTATGTTTGTCTATGTGTCTGTTAGTGTCTGTGTGTGTGAGTTTGTGTGTTTTATGTGGATGTGTTTTTTGTTTGCGTGTGTGTTTTATGCACGTTAATATCACGAGCGTGTGGGAGTGATTCTGTTTGCGTGTGTGAATGTGTGTGAGGATGAGTGTTTTCAGGCAGAAATTCAACCATGATCTTATTGGATGCTGGACTGTCTCCAATGCCCGAATGGCCACCTCATTGTCCCAATTAATTAATTTATTACTCACCTTCAGTATTTCTATTTGTCCTAATTGGTGATAGTGCAATGGCGGGTGCTGTTCCCACAATCGCCCGCTGATTGGAAAGCCCTCTATAACTGAGCAGGGCCGCACTGCACTCTGGGAGACCGAACCGACTGCACATGCGCAACAATATTGCCTGCTTAACGGGAAGCAGATTCTCATTTTACGTTTAATTATTATCACTATTATTATTATTTAGCACCTCGACGGGTCAGAGTTCCAGTTCCTTCTCCATTCTGATGGTTCGATTCTTCCTTTCTCTTTGTCGATTTAAAATAAATGCCTGCAATAAGACATTAAAGCCAGGAGGCCATTGCTGCCGACCTGTGGCCGGGATTCGACAAAGAACAGCGGTCGATGCACCGAGTGGGGAAGAGTTAACACTAGGAGGACCAGGGAGAAACAGGAGGGCCAGACAAAGTTTAAAGAGGCACGTAGCGGTTAGGAGGTGAAATGACAGCAAACGCAATCTTCCTCTTCTACAATACCAGTTCAGTTGGCAGAAACAGGAGGAAATGTCTTCAAATATGAACTTCAGCTTCTAAACTCAAAAACAAATAGAACCATTCACGCTGCACAACAGATTTACTCTCCATTCCCCACAGTATATCCATCCTTATCACATCAACTGTGGTGTGAGATACTTTAAGTCGTTTCCTATTGAAAGAGTTCAGATATCAAAATCAATTAAGGGCTTTAGAAATAGGAGCAGGAGAAGGATACGAGGGCCCTCGAGCCAACTCCGCCATTCAATAAGGTCATCGCTGATCAGATTGTGCCCTTAACTCCAAACGTTTGCTCTGTTTCCATATCCGTTCCCCCATTGCCCCCCGATTCTTTTTCGATAAAAGCTCTGCCGAACTCACCATTGAATATAATCAATGACACGGATTCCACTGCACACTTGGGAAGGGAATTAATGAATCTGGGAAACAAGGAATTCCTCATCACCTCCGTCTTAAATGCCCGACTCATATTGTTAAATTGTGCCACTAGCTCTGATTCCGGCACAAAGTGAAACATCCTCTCAGCAGCCACCCGTTCAAAGCCTCTCGGAATTATACCTGTTTCAAGGCGACTCTGAACTCCAATATGCACCAGTTCAAAGAGCTGAAAATTTGTTCATGAGACAACGCCTTTATCACTGGAATCAGCATCTCTGAACTGCCTGCAGTGCAATCATTACCCTCGTTATGTCAGGAGACCCAAGTGATTAGAGGAGTTTAGAAGAGAATGGATTCAGCGATGAGGGACCTCCGTTAAGCGAATAGATTGGAGGAGCTGGCGTTGCTCTTGGAGAAGAGAAGCTTGCGAGACTAGGTAGATGTGACCTGAATCATGATTGATCGAGACAGAGTAGATAGTTTTTCTTCACGTTGGCAGATGGGACGAAAACCTGATGGTATTAGGTTAATTTGTTTGCCAAAGAAGCAGAGATGACATGGGGAAAACCCCTTAAACACCGTGAGGAAATGGGGTCTCGAATGTTCTGTCCGAGAAAGAGGTGGAGCAAAGTTTAATCATGGTTTCTGATAGGAAATGGGATGGGAAGCTGAAGGGAAAATATTTGCTGGTTTTCGGGGAAATGGTGGACAAGTGACAGTAGTGAGATTGCTCCTGCAGCGTACTTTCACTGTCTGGATTTGCTGAATGTCCTCCTTGTGTACTGAAACCGTTCTACGATTCACACATAGAGCTGGTTATCAGTTATTCTGACTGATCCGTGGCATCCCATGTTTAAATCTGATTTCTGCTCCAACACATCGGTGCTCACTTTAAGGGCAAATGATTGATGAAGGAATTTGAACCGCCCAAAGGGTGTGTTGATTGATCTCAGGAGTGAAGTTTCCTCATCAAGCTTGACGTTCTAGTCGCCATATCTGGTATCAAGCCGCTGAAAGCTTTGGTAGCTGCCAGTTCTGGCATGGTCCCTTGCAGTGTTGGAATAACATAGTCAGTGCTCTTTATTTATTATTCTCAAGATGATCAGACAGTTACTATGGTCACCTTCTTTACTGGAATGTTGAGAGCTCCGCAGGTTTCAGTGCTGCAGTTCATCACCACAGTGGTGAAAGTTTATTGAGGGATTTTCTGAACGCCTATCCTGCTACCCAATGGTTGTGTCAGAGCCCTGGAAATGTCTGGCAGCGATGAGAAGGTCTTGGAGAATTAAAGACACATTGATTGTCCTACTGGAGAATGATCAGAACTCAGGTGTAATAACTCTTGTGTTATTGTTCTGCCTGCATATCACGCCAGTCAGGTTTAGATTCCCGGACACGTTGAGTTCCTACGCACGGATGGTGAGTTATTCAATAATGAACAACAGCGGCTCCGAGATCGCGCATCTCCCGATGTGCCTGCAACCTGTTCGCGTAATTGCATAGTCAACTGCTGCTGTCCTGACCCTGAATGAAGACGAAATCCCCAGGATACGAACCTCCTGCACCTCCTCCTTTTTAAATCAATTCATTCTACACCCAAAATGAGGTATAAATGAAGCCTTAGTGTATATAACATATTGTTCTACTGCAAATAACTATTGTGTGCACTGTAATTAATTATATTTCCTGGTTATGTAAATACTGGAGTACCAAAGCCTGGGAGAGCCAGAGGATCTGACACACGCAGAACCAGGGAATCAGACACTGGCAGAGCCAGGGGATCTGACACTTTCTGAACTAGATGATATGACACTTTATCTACCAGAGCGTCTGAAATTGGCCGAATCAGTTGGTTTGACAATTATTGAATCAGGGGATCAGCCATCAGCGAAATCATGGAATCATTCACCGGCTGAACCACGGGATCAGTCACTCGCTGAACGAAGGTTTCAGGCACTCGCTGAGCCAGGGGATCAGATAATGGCTGAATAAGTGCCATAGAGTCACGAAGTCATAGTTGTGGACATGCACAGCGCAGGAACTGACCCTTCAGCCCATCGTGTCTCTGCCGACCACCTGCTCCTTACTACTGTAATTGCATTTTCATCACTGGGCACATAACCATGTATGCTATGACGTTTCAAGTGCTCATCTAAATACTCCTCAAACGTTACAAAGTTTCCGTCCTCTACCAACACCTCTTGCAGGGTGTTACAGATTCCAAACCCCTCTGGGTGTAAAAAAAAATCCTCAAATTGCCTTACCTTAAATCTGTGCCCCCTGGTTATTGACACATCATCTCAGGGAAAACGATTCTTCCCACTTCCTCGGTCAATATCTCTCATAGTTTTGCCTACGTCTGTCAGGTCCCCTTCAACGTTCGCTGCTGTAAGGAAAACAGCCCTTGCCTATCCAGCCTTTCTTCATAGCTGAAATTCTCAGCCCCGTCCAAATCCTGCTGTGACTCCTCTGTATCCTCTCCGGTGCAATCACATTCTTCCAATAGTTTGGGGACCAGAACTGCGCACAGTACTCCAGCTGTGACCCAAATATCGTTTTATAAAGCTCCAACATAATCTTCCCGATTCTAAATGCTATGCCTCGGCTGATAAAGGCACATATCCCGTAAGCCTTCTTAACAACCTTATCTTCCTCCGCTGCTGCCTTCAGGGATCAATGGACATCTACACCAAGGTCCCTATGATTCCCTGTTCTTCCGAGGGTCCTACTGTTCACTGTGCATTCCTTTGTCGTGTTTGCCCTCCCAAAATGCATCAGCTCACATTTTTCAGGATTAAGTTCCATTTACCACCTCTCTGCCCGTCTTCCCAGCCCACCTATATCGTCCAGGACTCTAAGGCTTTCCTCCTCACTAATTACGTCACCACCAATCTGCAAAGCTGCTGATCATAGCTTCTATATTCACGTCCAAATCATTAATGTGCAATAAAAATAAGAGGGCTCCCAGCACCGATCCCTTCCATAAGCCACTGGACAGAGGCTTCCAATCGCTAAAGCAACCTTCGACCATCAACATCTGCCATTGCCACAAAGTAAATTTTGTCTCCAATTTGCCAAATTGCCCTGGATCCCGTGGGCACTTAACTTATTGACCTGGATCCCATGTAGGTCCTTGTAAAATGCCTTACTGAAGTACATGTTCACTACATCAACAGCACTACCCTCATCTACACAACCAGCCAGCCCCTCGAAAAATTCAGTCAAATGTGTTAGATAGGACCTCCCTCTGAGAAAGCCGTGCTGACTATCTCTGATTAACCCCTACCTCTCCAAGTGGAGATTAATCCTGCCCCTCAGACTGGTTTTTGTCAATAGTTTCCCTACCACTGATGTAAGACTCACTTGACTGTAATTACCAGGTTTATCACTGCAACACTTCTTGAATAATGTTATTACATTCCCTGTCTTACAGTCTTCTGGCACCTCTCCTGTTTCGAAAGGGTTCTGAAAATTAGTGTCAGATCTCTTGCAATCTCTTCCCTTGCCTCACATAGCAGCCTGGGATACGCCTCATCTGGGCCTGGGGGTTTATCAATGTTCATTCCCGTTAAAATCATTAAAACCTCTTCGCTTCCAATGCCAATTTCTTCAAGTATATCACAGTCCCCCTCCCCGATCACTACATCTACGTCCGACCCCTCCCTTCTGTGAACACAAGTGAAAACTAATAATTCAAAACATCACTTACGTCCTTCACTTCCACACACACATTGCCACTTCGGTCCATAATGAACCCTACACTTTCCCTGGTGATCCTCTTGCCCTTAATATATTTATAAAATGCCTTGTGATTTTCCTTTATCTTGCCCCTTATTCGCCTTCCTAATTACTTTTTCAGTACTCCCTACACTTTCTACACTTATCTAGGGCTTCCAATACTTTCAGCCCTCTGTATCTGACATGAGCTTTCTTTATTTTGCTTAGATTCCTTGACATCCAGAGTGCACTGACCTTGTTGATCCTGCCCTTCACCACTACGGGAATATGATGGCACTGAAATCTTACTATGTCCTCTTTGTATGCCACCTACTGGTTTGATGTAGACTTTCCAACAAGTAGCTGCTCCGACTTTACTATAGCCATATCCTGTCTTGTCAATTTGAAATCGGCCTTATCCATAGACATTTATTTCCGGTCTATCTTTGTCCTTTCCCATAATTACCTTAAATCTTACAGAGTTATGGTCACTATTTTGGAACTGCTCCTCCAATGTCACTTTTACCACTTGCCCGGCTCCATTCCCTAAGACTCAGTCCAATACCGCCCCCTCTCTTTTAGGAATTTAAGCGTGCATGTTCAAAAAAGCTCTCCTACATGCACTTTAAGATTTCTGTCACAATCCACCACTCCCCCAACCCGCTCCATCTAAGCATTCCACACTAACACTATCCCCATTAATATTGGGGAAGTTGAAATCCCCTACTAGTATTGACCTATTACATTTAATATTCTCTGAGATTTGCCAACATATCTGACCCTCTTCCCAACAACTCCAACGCTCCAACCCTCCCCACCCTCCTCCACCCACCCACCCCACACACACCCCTACCCACCCAGCACTGTTTCGGGGATGAAGCATTCGCTCAACAAAGGATCAGATACTGGCTGAACATGAGGATGAGAAACTGACTGAATCAGAGCACAAGGCACTGTATGCACCATTGGATCTCACCCTGTCAGGGTCAGCGAATATGATACTCTCCGATCCAAAGAATCTGACTTGAACAGCAGCAGTTGATACAGTCTGCACCAATGGATCCCATACTGTCTGAATCAGAGCGCCTGGTACTGACTGTAACAGTGGATCTCACTCTGTCTGGGCCATGCGATCTGAACTTTCCGGACATTTCTGATCCAGTGGATCTGATAGTGCGGTTCCAGTGGATCTGACACTGAAGCAGAGGATGAGGAACTGGGTGAAACAGAACAAAGACTCTGTCTGTACCATTGAATCTCACTCTGTCCGATCCAGATTACCTGACACTATCTGAACTGGAAAACCTGACACTAAATGAAAAAGAGGATCTGGCCCTGTCATAACTGGAGCATCTGAAATTCTCTGAACCTGAGAAAATGACACTGCTTGCTGTAGGGTATCTGACACTGCCTGAACCAGAGCACCTGAAAGGGCCTGTAGCACTGCCTGAACCAAAGGTTTTCACACTGCCTGATACAGAAGATCTATCACTAATCGTTTCAACGGTTCGGCACTATCTGGAGCAGTGGACCATACTCTGTGTGAACCAGGAGGTCTGAAACTGTCTGTTCCAGTTGAGATGACACAATCTGAACCATGAAATCTGACTCTGTCCGATCTATTGGTACGATCTGGACAATTGGATATCACTCTGTCTGAGCCACATGATCTGACACTGTCCGTTCCAGAGGATCTTACACTGTCTGATCCACTGGACCTCACACTATCAGAAACGTTAGGCCTGATGCAATTGGACCCAACGGATCTCACTAACTCTGCTCCAATGGATCTGACATCTCCTGAAACAGTAGATCTGGCACTATGTGATCCAATGGATCTCATTCTGTCTGATCCACTGAATCTGTGTCTCCATAAACTGCTTAATTTAATATTTTCCAAAATGGTTGAATCTATGGACAACCTGGTGCCTCCCATGACATCCTTGCACAGTTGGTGGGAAAGCGTGTTCAGGATGCCGGAAACAGTGCAGTGAGTGAGTGAATTGAGAGCCCGGATTAAACTTCATGCTGGGAATAGCTGAGGAATTTAAACAAAAAATAAAAATAACTGGAAAAACTCACCAGCTCTGACAGCATCTGCGGAGAGGAACACAGTTAACACTTCAACTCCGTATGACTTGAAGCGGCGCGAGAAACAGGCGATTGTGTTGCACAGGCGCGGACCGTCGTCAGGCTGTGGGGGAGGGGAGGAGCCAGCAGAAGAATGCAGATGAAGGGCGGGAATTGCAGACAGCGAACCGGTGAGCTCGCGGATGGCCTTTCCGTGTCGGAGGGTGTTGGAAGGAAGACAATGCGCATGTGCGGTGGTTGAGGAGGCGGGACTGTGTCAACATCGTGGAGGAAAGCGGCTGGACTGCACGTGCGTGACCGGCAACAGTGGGACTGCGCATGCCCGGATGCGGGTGGCAGGAAAAGCAGCACGAGATTGTCGATTCAAATATAAACGGTCGGGCAGCGACCGTGCCTGTGCAAGAGCGGGAGATCCAACCGTTCCACAGAGATCAACTAGAGAGGGATCTCATTGGGTCTGTCAGAGATCAACTAGAGCGGGATCTCACACTGGAGCTGTGTCAGAAATCAACTAGAGAGGGATTCGACACTGGGACTGTGTCAGAGATCAACTAGAGAGGGATCTCAAACTGGGACTGTGTCAGGGATCAACTAGAGAGAGATTCCACACTGGTGCTGTGTCAGCGATCAACTAGAGAGGGATTCCGCACGGTTGCTGTTTCAGCGATCAACTAGAGAGAGATTGCACACTGGTGCTCTGTCAGGGATCAACTAGAGAGAGATTGCACACTAGTGCTGTATCCGGGATCAACTAGAGAGAGATTCCACACTGGTGCTGTGTCAGAGATCAACTAGAGTGGGATTCCACACTGGAGCTGTGTCAGAGATCAGTTAGTGAGGGATTCCACACTGGGAATGTCTCTTATCAACTCGTTAGTGAACTCACATTATGGGGAGCCAGAGATCAACTAGGGTGGTGCCCCAGATTGGGAGGTGTCAGGCATCAACTCGAGAGGGTTCTTGCATTGGGGAGTTTCTCTGAAATGCTCGAGAGGGATACCACGCTGGGGAGTCTCTGATGTCAACTGGAGTGTGATCCAACACGGGGGATGTATCAGAGATGTACTGGAGAGGGATGCCACACGAGGGGGTGTCTGAATTCAATTAGAGGGGGTGATTGAACGGAGTGTGGCGAAGCGAAGGCACAGTGCTTGTGTGTAGGAGAGATCATTAAAGATGCCACTGATCTATTTCAGAGAATTACACAGGGTTGGCAGCCCAGATACAGGCCTTTCGGCACCTCTGCTCCGTACGAGTGATCCTTCCCAAACCAGCCTTCTCCCACCCACAACTTCATCCCCCCCATCCCCGTATCCTTCTATTCCTTTCTGCCTGATGCGTTTTTCCAGCTCCCCCATCCCGCACCCCCCTTAAGTTAATCGTCACCACTCACCTCCTCCAATCCCTTTGAAAGCTAGTTCCACATTCCCACCGCTTTCTGTGTGAAGAATTCCCTACTCAAATACCCAACTGGATTAAAGGCTTAGATTTAGCTTGTCTTCAAAGCCATTCTTTGCAACACGCTTGCATTGTCGACCTACGTTACCACAGTGACTACTCATTAAGAAGGAATCAATTGGTTTACCTTTGGGGACATTTTGAAATGGTGAAAGTCGCTGAAGAAATGCAAAACTTTATTTATATTTTTCCATTTACAGAATCCTGCACTTTGATCCCTGGCTCTTCACTCAACACTTGAAGTTAGGGAAATGTGATTCATGCTGACGTCACACTGTCCAGCGCGTAGCCATGGTGACATAGTCCTGTGTTGTCATAGCACCCGGCATGTCTGTCAACACCAACCTGCATATCCCGCCTCTATAGTTACACCCGTTCAATGAATGTTTACCGTTGTTTCGATGTACAACCTGCTAACTGTCTACAGGGGCAGCAGATACTACGGGTGAGTATTGCATTTTCACCATCCCCACCGCCCCCCACATCACCCACCCCACAACCACTGTCATCAAGGTTTATGTCAAGATGGATTATCTTTTTGTTTTTGAGGACATGGATTGTTTTTGGGGCAAATAAGTTCCGTCCCTGTTTCCCCATCGGTCAATGAGCTGAAAATGCCGGTGTTCAATGAATATGGAGCCAGGGGGAAATCTGGCCCCACGCGACACAGAGGCGAAGAACTCAGTTGCCATGGCACCTGAGGAGGCAGCACCAGAGTTCGGGAAGATGGAAGTTCCCTCCAAGCAGGTGGAAGTCACCGTCGTGTTTCCGCGATCTGAGGCTGAGCAGATGAGAACTTCCCAGGTGCTCCATCGAGCCCAACTGAGCAAGGGGATCCATGTTAACTGGACAACGAATCGGATCATGATGACTTTTCAAAAGATGCGTTGTGACCTAGTGGGCTGGATCGGAAATACAAGCCTCCTGCTAGATGGTCTCACAAGTACATCATAGTCTCTGTGACCCAGGTGATGAGGTAGATATGTGCCCAAAGATCTTGGCACATCCTCGCACGGACATTTAAGGTAAACAGGAGCTACGATCCCTGAATCAGTGGCGTTTGCTAAATCACTCGAGGCTGGTGGCCCACTCGCTGGTAGTGGTGTTGCATGGAAGCAAGCTGTAAGTGTCTACCGACAGGGGTTTAGATAGGGCTGCTTTGAAGCAAGGCCGACATACAACCGATGATTTGGTGAACGACTCCCCTCCCCCTCCAAGTCCCTAGCACTTGTGCAAGCCTCGACCACTGGACAGTGGGGCTGGACGCTGGAAAAGGCCAGGACACATCACGACAAGCTGGCTTTACAACTACTAGGGAGACTGCAGTCGTGAGCCCTTCTGACAGCATTGATTGTCTAACAAGTAGGGAAACTAATCTGGATGACAGTCCGAGCGAGTTTTTAGCATCAGGAAAGGACTTCTCCATTTCGACCCAATAGCAGTGCAGGTAAATTGGAGGAAGAGGACAGACTTGTCAAACACAGAGACATTCACGACAGACATTGAGTTCCCAATGGGAGCCTGAGGGGAAAACATCCTTGCTGGAAAAGGGACAGGTGATCTGCAGGATGTGGACATTGAACACCGCACAGGCACAGTAGGAATGAATCTCAGCAACAGCGACTTGGCGATGTGCGTTTGCAAGATGGAGTGTGAGTACCCATGAGCAAGAACTCCTGCCGAAACGGGACGATTTCTAAACAATACCGTTTACCGACTGCACTCCTGTTGATGGATGCACGATTAGCTCATCAGCCATAAGGTGGAGCAGAGCACAGAAATGGCCCCCCGGTCACGCTGAGCTTCTTTGAGCGCTCCGCCATGCGGCTTTAAACCTGGGAGGCTTGGAACTTGGACACCCTTTGCAGGCTGCTGGGGATAGAGCCACAGGAATAATCGACCTGTGACATGGAGCCCAGACATCTGCTCAGTATTCTGAGTGTGATGCCGGAAGTGGAATTGTGCAGAATACTCCAGTGATGTCTAACTCAGGTTCTATATAAGTTCCAAACACCTACTCTGCTTTACAATTGTTCTCATCTAATTATCAACCCCAAAGCTTTGTTTGTGATTATTATAGCTTTGCTGACCCATGTTGCCACTGGTAATGTTTTGAGAATTCGTAACCCGAGATTCCTTTACTGTATACCCTGTTACGAGGCATATTCATGAAGGAGTGGTTGCGCCTTCCAGTTGCAATCCTCTATCCCGATCCACATTGAACTTCAGTTGCCATTTGCATGCACATTCTGCAAGTTTGTTCATGCTGTCGTGTATTTCGTGGCAGTCTTCCTGAATATTCTCAATGAGGTGGCAAACAAAATGATTGATGGGTGACCCCAGAAAAGGACAACTAGAATTTCAACTTGGTAGACTTAGGGATGATGTTTTCACTTGTGTCGAGGGGGCAGGGGTGTTTCTGAGTTATAGAGACCAGAACATTAGAACGCCATCAATATAACATACTCACTATTAAGTCTAATTGGGGAATTCAGGGGAAACGTCATTACCTGGAGAGCGGTGAGAATGTGGAACTCACTCCCATGGGCTGACCGGAATAGTGACGATGCATTTAAGGGAGGGGTGGGTGAATCTGGACAAACACGTGAGGGAGAAGGAATAGAAGGATATGAAGATGTGGAGAGAAGCTGAGTGGGTGGACGGAGACTGGTGTGGGTCAGGAAAACAGGCAAGGAGCACGGGGGGCTGAAGAGCCAGCTCTAGTGCAGTGAATCGTCTGTAGTCCTTTGAAACAGAGCAATGGGTGCATTTGGTTCTAGGGCACTGTGTGGTAGGTGCATTTAGTGGAAGTCATGGGCTTGTTGAGATGTGAAATTTTGTAAATTGCCTTTACGAAAAGAGCTCAGTGGGGATTAGTGTCATTTCGGGAATGTGTTGCTATAATGGTGGTTAAAGCAGCACCAAAAAGTCCCTTGTATCTCAATGAATAAACAGTCCTCAGTTATATGGTGGGCTTCGTCAAGCAAACATTGACCAAACCAGAATCATGATGCTGAGCTCACATCAACGGTAAACGTCGGGCTCCCATCTTCCTTTCAAGTAAGGTACTTTTTTGACTTGAAGTCAAGACGGTGGCCAGATTTCTTGCAGAACAATGTCCCAGGGACAACACGGGTTCACATATCGGGCATGGTGCGTATGGGGTCTGACTGATGAGATGTGATGGGTATAGGAATGTTACTGATGGGATGTGATGGGTGCAGCAGTGTCACGGATGGGGATGTGATGTGTGGAGGAATGTTAATGATGGGACGTGATGGGTATAGTAATGTCTCTGATGGGATGTGATGGGTGCAGCAGTGTCACTGATGGGGATGTGATATATATAGGAATGTTAGCGATGGAATGTGTTCGGTATAGGAGCGTTACTGATGGGATGTGATGGGTGTTGGAGTGTCACTGATGGGGTGTGTTGGGTGAACGAGTGTCACTGATGGGAAATGTTGCGTGTAGGAGTGTCACTGATGGGATCTGATGGGTGTAGGAGTGTCACTGATGGGGTGTGTTGGCTGTACGAGTGTCACTGATGGGATGTGTTGGGTGTAGGAGTGTCACTGATGGGACGCGATGCGTGCAGGAATGTCACTGATGGGGTGTGATGGGTGTAGGAGTGTCACTGATGGGGTGTGTTGGGTGTACGAGTGTCACTGATTGGATATGTTGGGTGTAGGAGTGTCACTGATGGGATGTGATGGGTGTAGGAATGTCTCTGATGGGGTGTCTTGCTGCACGAGTGTCACTGATGGGATGTGTTGGGTGTAGGAGTGTCACTGATGGGACGTGATGGGTGTAGGTGTGTCACTGATGGGATGTGATGGGCGAAGGAGTGTCACTGATGGGGTGTGTTGGGTGTAGGAGTGTCACTGATGGCAAGTGTTGGGTGTAGGAATGTCACTGATGGGACGCGATGCGTGCAGGAGTGTCACTGATGGGGTGTGATGGGTGTAGGAGTGTCACTGATGGGGTGTGTTGGGTGTACGAGTGTCACTGATGGCAAGTGTTGGGTGTAGGAATGTCACTGATGGGATGTGTTGGTTGTAGGAGTGTCACTGATGGGATGTGTTGGGTGTAGGAGTGTCACTGATGGGATGTGATGAGTGCAGGAGTGTCACTGATGGGATGTGATGAATGCAGGAATATCACTAAGGGGAAGTGATGGATGTTGGAGTGTCACTGAGGGAATGTGATGGGCGTAGGAGTGTCACTGATGGGGTGTGTTTGGTGAACGAGTGTCACTGATGGGATATGTTGGGTGTAGGAGTGTCACTGATGGGATGTGATGGGTGTAGGAGTGTCACTGATGAAGTGTGTTGGCATTACGATTGTCACTGATGGGATGTGTTGGGCTTTGGAGTGTCACTGATGGGACGTGATGGGTGTAGGATTGTCACTGATGGGATGTGATGTGTGTAGGAGTGTCACTGATGGGGTGTGTTTGGAGAACGAGTGTCACTGATGGGATATGTTGGGTGTAGGAGTGTCACTGATGCGATGTGATGGGTGTAGGAGTGTCACTGATGAGGTGTGTTGGCTGTACGAGTGTCACTGATAGGATGTGTTGGGTGTTGGAGTGTCACTGATGGGATGTGATGGGTGTAGGAGAGTTACTAATGGGGTGTGTTGGGTGTAGTGATGTCACTGAAATGATGTGACGGGTGTGGGAGTGTTGCCGATGGGGTGTGTTGGGTGTAGTGATGTTACTGAAAGGATGTGACGGGTGTGGGAGTGACACTTATGGGATGTGATGACTGCAGGAGTGTCACTGATGGGATTTGATGGATTTTGGAGTAAAACTGAGGGAATGAGGTGGGCGTAGGAGTGTCACTGATGGGATGTGATGGGCGTAGGATGTCACTGGTGGCATGAGATTTGTGTAGTAATGTCACAGAGAATGTGACAGGTGTGGGAGTGTCACTGATGGAATGTCATGAGTGCAGGATTATCACTGATGGGATGGGATGAGTGCAGGAATGTCACTGATGGGATGTGATGAGTGCAGGAGTGTCACTAAAGGGAAGTGATGGATGTTGGAGTGTCACTGAGGGAATGTGATGGGTGTAGGAGTGTCACTGATGGGATGTGATGGGTGTAAGGATTGTCACAGATGCGATGAGTGTTGCAGCGTCAAAAACGTGATGAGTGTAGCCATGTTTCTGACGGAATTTGATGAGTTTAGGAATGTCACTGATGGGATGTGATGGGTGTAGTGATGTCACTGAAAGGATGTGGCTAATTTGGGCGTGTTATAGATGGGATGTGTTGAATGTAGGAATGTATCTGATGGCATGAGATGGGTGTGGTCAAGTCACTGAGAGAATGTGACGGATGTGGGAGTGTCACTGATGGGATGTGATGAGTGCGGGAGTGTCACAAAGGGGAAGTGATGTGTGTCGGAGTATCACTGAGGGTTAGTGATGGGTGTTGGAGTGCCACTGATGAAATGTGATGAGTGTAAGAGTGTCCCTGTTGGGATGGTATGGGTGTAGGCGTGTCACTGATTGGATGTGATGTGATGGGTGTAGTAGTGTCACTGATGGGATGTGAGGGGTTTACAGCAAGTGATTAGGGGCACACAGCATGTCGGCATTTAAAACAAAGGCAATGGAATTTAAGAGCTGGGATAATTTGATAAAATTGTACATGGCGTTGGTGAGACCATATCTGTAGCACTGTGCAGAGTTTTGGTCTCCTTATTTGGAAAGGGTATAATTGCATTAGCAGCAGTTTAGTGAAGTGCTCTGAAGCGACTGTTTGCTGGCACGACGGGTTACTTTATGAGGTAAGTTTGGACAGGTTGAGCCTTTATCCATTGGCGTTTAGAAGAATGAGAGTTGGACTTATTGAAAAGGGAAGATTTAAAGGGTTTTTTCAGTGTGATTGTTGAAAGGATGTTGCCCCTTGTGGGAGAGAATAGAACTAGGGGACACAGTAAATAAGTCAGGGATCTCAGATTTAAGACGGAGTTGAGGAGATATTTTTTTCTTTCAGAGGGTGGTTAGTCTGTGGAATTCTTTTCCGCAGCGAGCAGTGGAGTCTGGCTCATTGAATATGTTTATTTTAGAGGTTGATAGACTCTTCACTAACAAGGAAGTCAAACGGTGTCGGAGGGAGGCGAGAATGTGGAGTTGTGCCACAATCAGATACTGTTCAATGACAGGAGCAGGCACGAAGGACATACTCCTGCTCCTAATTCCTATTTCCGTATGCGTTGCGTTATATCTGATTATAACTCTGGTTGCTTGGATACAACAGTGACTGATTGCTGCATTTTTTGCCCCTCATTAGTTCAGCAGCCAATAAGAGTCGAGCTGATGGTGGGGATTATCGCCAGCGACAAATAGGAAGCCGTGCTGTAAGAGTGGGCGTGGCCAAGGGTGCCTGTCCCACTTGAGGAGTGAGGGCGACGATTTCTCCATACGCAACAGGAGCAGTTCAGCAAGATGGTGGGTGCCCACTGGGCGGGCGTGCCTTGTCTGCCTGTTTGACTCTCCAATCACTGCCGGGTTTCAGCCAGCACGCCTGTTTGCAGTACCAGTTGCAGGCAATGCGCTTCCGTCTCATCACTTGTTCCCTCCCTCCTTCAGTGCCGCATGCCTCACAGCCCAGGAGAGTCCTAAATAGATTGGGTGGGATGGAACGAGGAGAAAGGGCAGCTGGTGCGACTGAGGCAGTAAATATGAGAGGACGTGAAAGGAGTGGAAAAAAAGTGTCACATTTCTGATGTACAGACGCATGCGGTAATGTTACTGCAATAGTTATCCAGTGCCCTGAATGAATGATCCAGAATGTACACAAAGAAAAACAGAAGGAGGCCATTCTGCCTGTCATGCCCATGCTGGATTTCTACAAGAACAACTCAGCTACTCCCGCTCTCCCTGTCCATTCCCTCTAGCTCTGCCACTTTCTTTTCTTATCTGGTAAAAATCCAATTCCTTCTTTAAAGCCTGGTTCTATCCTACCTCCACCACACACGCAGGCAGCTCTGTCCAGATCCTAACCAGTCGCTGCATGAAAAAGCTTCTCCTCACATCTCCATTGGTTCTTTTGCAATCGCCTTAAATATGTGTCCCTCTGGTTCTAGATCCTTCCGCCAATCGGAAAAGCTTTTCCCAACTTACCCTGTCTAAACCCCACATGATTTTGATCACCTCGATCAAATCCCCTCTTAACCTTCTCTTCTCCAAGGAGTCCAATCCCAATTTCTCCAACCTAGCGACATAAATGAAGCTCCTCATCCCTGGTATCATTCTCGTGACTCGTTTCTAATCTTTCTCTCTCTCCAACCTTCACATCCTTCCGAAAGTGTAGTAGACAGAATAGAACACAGCTTCCCCACTATCACCATCCCAGGGGTTACAATTGACCAGAAACTGAACTGCACCAGCCATATAACTACTGTGACTACAAGAGCAGGTCAGAGGCTGGGAATTCTGCAGAGTAACCCACTTCCTGGCCCCCCAAAGTCTAAACAGCATCTACAAGGCACAAGTCAGTAGTGCGATGGAATACTCTCCACTTACCTGGATGAATGCAGCTCCACCGTAATTCAAGAAGCTTGACACCGTGCGGGACAAAGCAGCCTGATTGATTTGCACGCCATTCACAAACATTCACTCCATCCACCAGCGATGGAATGTGGCAGCAGTGCTTTCCATCTACAAGATGCGCTGCAGAACTCGGCAAGACTGCTTCGGAAGCACCGCCCAAACCTGTGACCTCTACCCCATAGAAGGACAAGGGAACCAGACATTGGGGAACGCCACGATCTGGAAGGTCCTCTCCAAGGCACACACAATCCTGACTTGGAAATATATTTTTAGTTGACAGACAATATGATCGGCGCAGGCTTGGAGGGCCGAAGGGCTTATTTGTTCCTGTGCTGTACCTTTCTTTGTATATCGGTCGTGCCTTCACTTTCACTGGGTCAAAATCCTGGAACTACCGCCCTAACAGCACTGTGGGTGTACCTACACCACATGATCTGCAGCGGTTCATGAAGACAACACACCACCACCTTCACAAAAGGCACTTAGGGATGGGCAACAAATGCTGGCCTAGCCAGCGATGCCTACATCCCTTGAATAATTTAAATATGGAACTGAATGATGAGGGCAACGGGGCAAAGATTGCTTGGAGTTTCGAATGATGAGGTATCGGAATGAGTGAAGGTGCAGTGTGATTCGGAATAATGAGGAAGGGCATGGGGCCTCAGAATAGCTAAGGACACCAAAACTCTTTCTCGGAAAGCATTGGAGGCTGCATCATTGAATTTATTGAAGATGGATTTTTGATGGAGAAGTCAGTCATGTGTTGCGGGGAGTGGCGGACAGGAAGGTGGGGTTGAGACCACTGTCAGATCATGCATGATCTTATCGATTGGATGATCAGACTTGAAGGGCAGAATGGCCTACTCCTGCTCCTAAGCCTTCCATTCCTAGAAGTAAGTGTTGAGGGTCAGAGTGAGAGAGATGCAGATCCATGATGTAAAGAGTACAGGGAGCGTGAGGCCGTGAATGATGAAGGGGACAAGGCAAAGAATGAGTTATCCGGGCTTAGAGTGATGGAGATTAGTACAGAGTAAGCTGCGCGCGGGTAAATGCGACTAAGGATGAAAGTGGCTTAGTGTACAGGCAGGGCAAGGAGGCAGTGTACAGTGGAATCCATCTCTAGTTGATCACTGACACAGCTTCAGGGTGAGATCCCTCTCTGGTTGATCTCTGACATAGCCACAGTGTGGAATCCCTCTCTAGTTGATCCCTGACACAGCTTCAGGGTGAGATCCCTCTCTAGTTGATCTTTGACACAGCCCCAGCGTGGAATCCCTCTCTAGTTGATCTATGATATAGTCCCAGTGTGGAATCCTACTCTAGTTGATCTCTGACACAGCCCGAGTTTGAGATCCCTCTCTAGTTGATCTCTGACACAGCCCCAGTATGGAATCCCTCTCTAGTTGATCTCTGTGGAAGGGTTTGATCTCCCTATCTTGCGCAGGCGCGGTCGCTGCCCGACCGTTTATTTTTGAATCGACAATCTCGCGCTGCTCTTCCTGTCACCCGCATCCGGGCATGCGCAGTCTCACTGATACCGGTCACGCACGCGCAGTCCGGCCGCATTCCTCCACGATGTTGACACAGTCCCGCCTCCTCAACCACCGCACATGCGCATTGTCTTCCATACAATACCCTCCGGCACGGAAAGGCCTTCCTCGAGCTCACCGGTTCGCTGTCTCCAATCCCTCCCTTCACCCTCATTATCCCGCTGCTCCTTCCCTCCCCTTCAGCCCGACGACGGTCCGAGCCCGTGCAGCGCAATCGCCTATTTTTCGCGCCGCACTCCCCTCCCTACGCGCACCGCGCCGCGCCGCCCTTCCCAGCCCTTCCTCTTCCGCGCATGCGGCAAGGACGCCCCCCCATCATAAATGTGTGCCGCGTTCCGCCTTCCCCAGCGGTTTTGCACACGCGTGCAACTTAACATTTCCGGATCTGCGCATGCGTTGCCATTGGCACCACCCCACCTCTCAAATCTCCGTCCGCGCATGCGCTCTCCACTCTGGTACATGAATCCTCAGGTGAGAGGAAAAAACTGCGAATGCTGAAATTCAAAACAAAAATAAACAATCCTGGAAAAACTCAGCAGTACTGAAAGCCTATGTTAACGCTTCAAGTCCGTATGACTCTTCAAAGAACTAAGGAAAAATAGAAAGACAACAACTTTACATCATGAACTCACTCCTCCATCCCACCGCCTTTCCGGTCCCCTCCTTTTTGCCAATAATTTATATGGATTTTTGTTTTCCCACCATATTCCATTGTTTTTAAATGTATTTCCATCCATTGTTTTATCACTACCTTTTAGCCTATTTCGATCCCTTCCCTAGGGCTATCTGTACCTTGCTCGGTCTGCTTTCAACCCCTAATGTCACCTATTAGCAAATTTCTTAGAAAATATCACCAACGTCAACATCTCTTTGCCTTTTTGCCTATGACATCTTTTGGCTATCTCCACCTATCACTGGCACTCTATCCAGCTCTACTCCCTCCCCCCCTCCCCCACCCCCCTAAACCAGCTTCTGTTTCACCTCCTTTCTATTTATCCTTAGTTCTGTTGAAGAGTCATACGGACTTGAAGCGTTAACTGTGTTCATCTCCACAGATGCTGTCAGACCTGCTGAGTTTTTCCAGGTATTTTTATTTTATGTTTATGAAGCCTAAGGTATTCCCAGCATGAAGTTTAATCCGGGCTCTCAATTCACTCACTCACTGTACTGTTTCCGGCATCCTGAATATGCTTTCCCAGGAACTGTGCAGGGATGTCATGGGAGGCACCAGGTTGTCCATAGGTTCAACCATTGTGGAAAATATTATATTAAACAGTTTATAGAGACACAGATCCAGCGGATCAGACAGAATGAGATCCATTGGATCACATAGTGCCAGATCCACTGTTTCAGGAAATGTCAGATCCATTGGAGCAGAACGAGCAGGATCCATTGGGTCCAATTGCGTCAGGCCTAACGTTTCTGATAGTGTCAGGTCCACTGGACCAGACAGTGTAAGATCCTCTGGAACAAACAGTGTCAGATGATCTGAATCAGACAGGGTGAAATCCAGTGGTCCAGGTCGTACCAGGTCCAAAAAATCGGACAGAGTCAGATTCCATGGTTCAGATTGTGTCATGTCAACTGGAGCAGGCAGTTTCAGACCTTCAGGTTCACACAGAGTGTGGTCCGCTGCTCCAGATAGTGCCGAACCATTGAAACGATTACTGATAGATCTCCTGTATCAGGCAGTGTTAGAACCTTTGGTTCAGGCAGTGCTACAGGCAGTGTCAGGTGCTTTGGTTCTGAAAGTCTTAGATACCCTACAGCAGGCAGTGTAATTTTCTCAGGCTCAAAGAATGTCAGATGCTCCGTTTATGACAGGGCCCGATCCTCTTTTTCATTTAGTGTCATGTTTTCCAGTTCAGATAGTGTCAGGTAATGTGGTTCGGACAGAAAGAGATTCACTGTTACAGACAGTGTCTTGTGTTCTGTTTCACCCAGTGCCTCATCCTCTGCTTCAGTGTCAGATCCAGTGGAACCGCACTATCAGATCCATTGGATCAGAAATGTCAGAAAATGTCAGATCCTATGGCCCAGACAGAATGAGATCCTTTGCTACGGTCAGCGCCAGGCGCTCTGATTGAGACAGAATGGGATCCATTGGTGCAGACTGCGTCAGATGCTCTGGTTCAAGTCAGATCCTCTGGATGGGAGAGTAACATATTAGCTGATCCTGACAGGGTGAGATCCAATGGTGCATGCAGTGCCTTGTGCTCTGATTCAGTCAGTGTCTCATCCTCATGTTCAGCCAGTATCTGAACCTTTGTTTAAGCGAATGCCTCATCCCCGAAACAGTGCTGGGTGGGTAGTCGAGTGTGTGGGGTGGTGGGGGAGTGTGGGAGGAGTGGATTTGTTGGGAAGAGGGTCAAATATGTAGGCAAATCTCAGAGAATATTAAATGTAATAGGGCAATACTAGTTGGGGATTTCAACTTCCCCAATATTAGTGGAGAATATGTTTGTGTGGAATGGTTAGAGGGAGCAGATGGTGGGGGTGGTGGACGGTGACGAAAATCTCAAAGTGCATGCAGGAGAGCTTTTTTGAGCCTGCACGCATAAATTCCTACAAGAGAGGGGGCGGTGCAGGACCGAGTCGTAGGGAATGACGCCAGGCAAGTTGTAAAAGTCTCAATGTGGTAGCAGTTCTAAAATAGTGACCATAACTTTGGAAGATTTAAGGTAATTATAGGAAAGGACAAAGATAGACCGGAAATAAAGGTAATGAATTGGAGAAGGCCGATTTTAAATTGACAAGACAGGATCTGGCTAAAGTGTATTTGGAGCTGCTACTTGTTGGAAAGTCTACATCAAACCAGTGGGAGGCAATCAAAGAGGAAATAGTACGATTTCAGGGCCAACATATTTCCGTAGAGGTGAAGGGTAGGACCAACAAGGTCAGTGCACTCTGGATGTCAAGCGATATAAGCAAAATAAAGAAAGCTCGTGTCAGATACAGAGGGCTGAAAAAAAATGTAAGCCCTAGAGTAGTGTGGAAAATGTAGGGGTACTGAAAAGGTAATTACGAGGGCGAATAAGGGGCAAGATAAATGAAATCATAAGGCATCTTATAAATATATTAACGGCAAGAGGATTACCAGGGAAAGAATAGGGTGCATAATGGACAAAAGTGACAATGTGTGCGTGGAGGTGAAGGACGTAAGTGATGTTTTGAATTATTAATTTTCATTTCTGTTCGCAAAAGGGAGGGGTCGGGCGTAGGTGTAGTGTTCGGGGAGGGGAACTGTGATATACTTGAACAAATTGGCATTGGAAGCGAGGAGGTGTTACTGATTTAAACGGGAATGAACATTGAGAAACCCCCAGGCCCAGATGAGGTGTATCCCGGGCTGCTAAGTGAGACAAGGGAGGAGATCGCAAGGGCCCAGACACTAATTTTCAAAACCCTTTGGCCACAGGAGAGGTGCCAGTGGACTGGAGGACATGGAATGTAATAACATTATTCAAGAAGTCTTGCAGTGATAAACCTGGTATTTACCGTCCATGTGAGTCTTACATCAGTGGTAGGAAAACTATTGAAAAAAACAAGTCTGAGGGACAGGATTAATCTCCACTTGAAGAGGTAGGGGTTAATCAGAGATAGTCAGCATGGCTTTCTCAATAGGAGGTCATATCTAACACATTTGACTGAATTTTTCGAGGGGGTGGCTGGTTGTGTAGATGAGGGTAGTGCTGTTGATGTAGTGAACATGTACGTCAGCAAGGCTTTTGACAAGGTCCCACATGGGATCCAGTTCAATAAGTTAAGTGCCCACGGGATCCAGGGCAATTTGGCAGATTGGAGACAAAATTTACTTTGTGGCATTGGCAGAGGGTGATGATCGAAGGTTTCTTTAGCGATTGAAAGCCTCTGTCCAGTGGTGTACCACAGGAATCTGTGCTGGGAGCCCAGCTGTTTTTAGTGCGCATTAATGATTTGGACGTGAATATAGAAGCTATGATCAGTAGCTTTACAGATTGGTGGTGACGTAATTAAAGAGGAGGAAAGCCTTAGAGTCCTGGACGATATAGTTGGGCTGGTAAGATGGGCAGAGAGGTGGTAAATGGAACTTAATCCTGAGAAGTGTGAGCTGATGCATTTTGGGAGGCCAAACACGGCAAAGGAATACACAGTGAATAGTAGGACCCTCGGAAGAACAGGGGATCAGAGGGAACTTGGTGTAGATGTCCATTGATCCCTGAAGCCAGCAACGGAGGAAGATAAGGTGGTTAGGAAGGCTTATGGGATATGTGCCTTTATTAGCAGAGGCATAGAATTTAGAATCGGGAAGATTATGTTGGAGCTTTATAAAACGATGTTTGGGTCACAGCTGGAGTACTGTGTGCAGATCTGGTCGCCAAAGTATTGGAAGACTGTGATTGCACTGGAGAGGATGCAGAGGAGATATAGCAGGATGTTGCCTGGGATGAGAATTTCATCTGTGAAGAAAGGCTGGAAAGGCTAGGGCTGTTATCCTTACAGCAGAGAATGCTGGGGAGGACCTGACAGAGATAGGCAAAACTATGAGAGAAATAGATTGTGCAGGTGGGAAGAATCGTTTGCCCTGAAATCATATGTCAATAACCAGGGGGCATAGATTAAAGGTAAGGCGATTTGAGGATTTTTTTTTTTACACCCAGAGGGGTTTGGAATATAGAACACCCTGCCAGAGGTGATGGTAGAGGACGGAAACTTCACAACGTTTGAGGAGTATTTAGGTGAGCACTTGAAACGTCATAGCATTCATGGCTATGTGCCCAGTCATGGAAAATGCGATTAGAGTAGATTGGTGCAGAGACACGATGGGCTGAAGGGCCTGTTCCTGCCCTGTACAAGTCTACAACTATGACTTCGTGACTCTATGGCACTTATTCAGGAACTATGAGATCCCCTGGCTCAGCGAGTGTCTGAACCCCTCGTTCAGCGAGTGACTGATCCCCTGGTTCAGCGAGTGACTGATTCCATGATTTCGCTGATGGATGATCCCCTGATTCAATCAATGTCAAACCCCCTGATTCGGCCAATGTCAGACCCTCTGGTAGAGACAGTTTCATATACTCTGGTTCAGAGAGTGTCAGATCCCCTCGCTCTGCCAGTGTCTGATTCCCTTGTTCTGCATGTGTCAGATCCCCTGTCTCTCCCAGGCTCTGGTCCTCCAGTATTGACATAACAAGGAAATATATTTACTTACAGTGCACACAATAGTTATTTGCAGTAGAACAACTGTTATATAAACCAAGGCTTTATTTATACCTCATTTTGGGAGAATAATGAATTGATTTAAAAAGGAGGAGGAGGTGCAGGAGGTTCGTATCCTGGGGATTTCGTGTTATTTCAGGGTCTGGACAGCAGCAGGTGACGCTGCAATTATGCAAAGAGGTGGCACATCGGGAGACTTGGAAACATTTTGGACGTTCCAGGAGTAAGGTTGAAAATTCCGCTGCGCGATCTCGGAGCTGCTGTTGCTCATTATTCAATAACTCGCCACCCATTGCGTAGGAACTCAACGTGTCCGGGAATCAAAACCTGACTGTCGCGATATGCAGGCAGGACAATAACACAAGTGTTATTGTTTCTGAGTTCTGATCATTGTCCAGTTGGACAATCAACGTGTCTTTAATTCTCCAATACATTCTTTTCGCTGCGTCCAGTCCAGTAAAGAAGGAGACCATATTAACTGCCTGATCGTCTTGAGCTCTAAGGATCTGAGAAACAACTTTGTGAAAATTTCGCAGCTGACTGTGGGCTGCATGTTCCGTCATTGCCCTGACCAGCAGAACAGATCAATTGGGGAATTAATATATCCTAAATTTATCTTCATTTGTTGAACCGTATGTCTGTGTGTTTCGATGCACAAAGTCTGCTAACGTTTGAAAAGAGATCTGAAGTCCAATTGACCTTGCAAAATTATGCAAAACGAGTTTTCTCGTTTTAAGACTTTTGCTCTGCAAAGTTCACTGAAATCAACCAAGACAAAACATTGATGAGCAGGCAACAAATACATTAAATTACAGGGAATAACTCCCGCTTTAACTTCATAACTGAAAAGAAAAAGTCCCTCCGAGTTTATACATTATAGACTATCTGTACTCATGTAGCCCTAACCAGACCTGCTGCGAGACCTGCTGAGTTTTTCCAGGTAATTCTGTTTTTGTTTTGGATTTCCAGCACCCGCAGTAGTTTTTTGTTTTTAGCACTAACCTTAAAGTCTGGCGCATTCCGGCTCTAACAGGAACCCTTTTCCCTTCTTCACTGAGGTGAAACAAAGTCTCCACCATTCTAGGCTTTGAACATTATCGACTGAAATCCACATTGACGATTCCCTCTGGTGGTTCCAATATCTTTAACTCTTACCAGTCCGTGGTTCTAACGAGCTATCTGCTTGGTCATTATCTGAAAAGAACTCCTTTTCTTTTGCATGGCATAGCAGCACCTGCTGTGGGCCTTCCTTCCCCTGACACTTGGGTCTGACTGATTCTGAGATTTTAAGTCAGTACTCATCAAATCACATGTTACATCTTCCTTTGTGTGAAGGTGTTCAAGCTCAGCACTGACCTTCAGTAGGATTGAACCTCAGCCCCTGATATCCATGTCAACCAGATCACAATGCCCTGTCTCCTGGAAGAGTTCAATTCAACTTCACGCCGTCCTTCATTCCAGGACATTATTTTCTTGCTTCTAATTGTAAAAGAAAGCTTAGATCATAACTAACTTATAACGTCCAAGAGTCATGACAGTTGGCTGATTCAACAGCAGCATCACTGTTTTTTAGAAGTTCTCACTTGAAGCCCCACATGACAGAGTTTCAAACTCTGTTTCCGCGATTCAGTATCAGCAGCAAAATCATTAAGCAGAGAACGATTAAGAAAGTTACTTAGATAAATAAGTTGTGTGATGAATATTAGGGGGATGAATGTGTTGAACGATCCTGGCAATTCGTGTTTAATGAGAAGCTCATGCAGCTCATTGCCAGGGATAAGATTTCTCGCGGATGGATTAGTTATTTTCTAAACAGCTGCTTAAAAGCACTCACTGCACAGTCTCAGCCCCTTTCCCACTGACTTTCATACGTGCTTGATGAACTTGTCTGAATGGATGGGGAAAGGAACAGGACACAACTGCTGCTCTGGTGTCAGAGGTCAAAATCGTCACACAATATAAAACCCAGTGTTTCATAACCTGGAACGGAACAGACTCCAACTGAACCCTCAGTGTACCAAGTATGTCTGAGACCTGGTTCTGTAGTTCACTGCTTCGTTGTTAAAAGCTGATTTGCATTTACAAGCACTGTGGCTGCACAGGAAGACCTGGGGAGTTCGAATACTTTCTTGCAGAATGGCCGTCCCACAAAGCTGTGGTATCCAGCTGAATATGGCCAACTAATGGCTCGTCCCTGCGTGCGTTTCGGCGCCACAGTGCAACTCCAAGCGTTTCTTCAATGATGTAAACGTAGCAGCCAGTCCGGTCCTGGGCTGTAGACGCCAAACTAGGGGGCAGTCGAATGTCGATGACCGGCATTGGATGCTCCCAGATTGGCTTCATCCAGATCCTTATTCCACTACACCCCCAAACCCGGCCACCCACCAGCACCAACAAAAACGGTAGAATCTGGCTTCACGTGTGCCACACATTCCGCTCTCTTGACACTTCACTCCCACGCCAGGATGAGCCCTGGCCTTCGGGTACATTTCTGCTTCATCTGCTATATCTCACAGGCACTGACAATACTGCGATGTCATCTGGAATGCAGCGTGTGTATGAGTGTGCAGTGGGTGATTGGGATTCCTCACGTTTCTCTTGAGCTGGGGAAATGAATTTCAGTGGATAGTAACTCTCCATGTTGACAACACAGGTGTTAAAGTAGTGTTGATGCAATACTTTGTCTCTCTGTCCAAAGGAGGGGGTGTTCGACTTCTATCATTTTCAGCATTTCCACCACTTTTCCTGCAGGGATTTTTCTTCACGGGTTCCAGTTGGGAACTCACTATGTGCCGTGGGTGCCTCGGTGTTGCTGAGCAGTGAATCGTCTTCCTCCATTTGACCAGCATTTCAGTCGGTGGAATGGACGAGACCACACTCGCCGGAAGCGCTAACTCACTAGCACCGTGACACGGAGCCGTTTCCTCTGCCTGATATTTGACAATCATGATGGTGACAAACACATGCAGACCTCCAACAGGAGATTCCACCATCCACTACCCCACCAGTGCTTATGAAACCATCTTGCTGTGGATCAGCCTGGCCCACCTCATGAAGCTGCTCTACCTCACACCACCCCACTTCTCCTGAGGTGGAAATGTCGCGGGTCTCCACGGCAAGTCCCAGTCATCTATGGGAGGACTTTCTTCCTCCAAAGCATCTGAATTTTGATGCCTGTCTTTAACTGTTCTCAGCCTGACAGCAGCCTCCATCCCATTAGCACAAAGCAATCGGCCTCAACTCTATCAACATTTGCGACACAACCTGGGGAGGCATTTCTGTGTTCCTTCACTCCAGCACCAGGAGGTGCCCTGATTGTTGGGCACGTCTCCGTCTCTGACTGAGACATTGAAAATCTCCCGAGTCCACCTGGAAGGCAGCTTGCCTATTAGCATGTGGTCGGTGAATGGAATCTGTTAAAATCCTATCTATGGTGCGTCAATGGGGCAGTGGATGCCAACGGGTTTCCATTCAGCTAGGACAACTAAAGCAGTGTTGATGAGTTTCCCTCTCGCTGTTATCGAGCAATGGCTGATGGGGGGCGGCAGTGTGAGGGTGGGGCTGCGTGGGAGTGGAAGGGGCGGAGGTGTCCCCTGTTACCATTTTGAGTTGGGAATTTGTTGTTTTCCTTTAGTGCCTCGGTGCCAGTGACCAGTGTGTTCTCATCCTTGATTTCCTTGGTCTTGAAAACAGAGCAACGGAGCATAGAAAGCATTTTGGACAACAAGCAAAGAAATGGCTCCTACAATGGTTCAACCACTGCGTGGCAACACTCAAGAAACATAAAATTTGGCAGGGGGCACAAGTAATAGCACTATCAAAGCCCAGAAAAGATCCCTCAGATCCTAAGAGTTTTCGGCCAATTTCACTGCTTTGCCGCACCAATAAGCTGTTTGAATCCCTGATACTTAATAGGATACCAAGATCTGTAGATGGGAAGATCATTCCAGAGCAAGCAGGTTTCCGACCCGGCAAATCAACAACAAGCCAATTGCTCAACCTTGAAGATGGTTTTGAGGAAGGGATGGTAACATGTGCTGTTTTTGTGGACCTGTCAGCAGCATCCGATAGAGTGAACCATAAACGTCTCCTCTGCAAGATCCTAGAGATGACAAAAGATATTCACTTAACAGAGCTGTTAAAAAGCATGCTTCAGAATCACCGGGTCGATGTTGAACTAGGTGGGTAGTGCAGCACGCGGCGTCTTCAGAAGAATGGTCTTCCTCAGGGAAGCATGCTTGCACCGCTGCTGTACAACATCTACACGAATGACCAACTTATAAACGGTGTCACACGCCGTTTTATATCTGCTGATGACTTATGTGCAACTGGCAAAGGCACTGATTTTAAAACCGTGGAGAAAACGCTTTCTGAGGCCTTGGAGGGACTAAGATCGTACTATGAAGAAAACCACCTTCGCACAAACCCATCAAAGACACTAGTTTGTGCATTCCACCTGTAAAACCGTGAAGCCAAACGCCAGAGTAAAGTAACCTGGTGTGGAGCAACACTGACGCATTGCGAGCACCCTATCTACTTAGTCACAATTGTTAGATGCCTCATCTTCAAGAACCACATTGAAAAGACAAAGGCAAATGTGAGGGCACGAAACAACATCCTGAATAAGCTCACTAACACAAAATGGGGAGCAAGCTGGAAAACATTGTGAACCAGTGCACTTGCTCTTTGTTATTCCACTGCCGAATACGCCTGCCCTGCATGGGAAAGATCTACTCAAGCTAAGAAGATGGATGCTGTTCTGAATGCAAGCTGCTGACTTATCACAGGTTGTTTTAAACCAACAAACACCAACAGCCTGTTTATCCTGGCGGTTATCACTCCTCCTGATTTAAGAAGAACCGTAGCCAGCAAGAACGAGCCACTCTGTCAAACATCAGATGAGAGGCACCCTCTACATGGTCATAAACCTACACCCAGCCGCCTAAAGTAACCGAGGAGCTTCATGAACAGTGTTGTTCCATTACAATCAACCCCATCTGAAGCCAGCATCGCCTTGTGGAAAGACCGGCTCGCCAGTCGCGAACAAAACCCAGCGATGGAATTTCTACCGGATGAAAGCCTTCCCCCTGGAGCTAATTGCAACTGAGCAACCTGGAAGTGCCTTAACAGAGTTAGGTCTTTCAAAGGTGTCACTAAGCAAATGGGGACATACAACCAGCCTAACAACTTGTGAATGTGGAACAGAGCCACAGGCTATGCAAGATCTCCTGCAATGCCTATCGCTAGCGTAACCCTGCACTGTTGCTGATCTTGCCGAATTCAACAAAAATGCGCAAGAATGTGTCGAGTTCTGGCTGGGCCATGTATAGACTGTCTATGGACACGATAAGAATCATTTCCCTGGTTTGCTGTTGCGGAGCATGGAGGAGGCCTCGCCTGGAATTGTTTCAAACTCACTGTAGATTTATTCTCGAATCGGGGAGCACCCAGACCTTTGGAGAGATTTCCATCGTGGCTCCCATGTCAAAAAGTCTTTGAGAAACTATTGAGCCCATCCAGCTGGCCGGTTGCAGCTGACATGAAAATTGGTGGGTTGGTAAATAGTGAGAATTAGATTACAAGAGGATATAGACGGGCTGGTCACATGGGCTGATCAGTGGCATATGGACCTTAATCTGGATAAGTATAAGGTGATGCACTTCAGCAGAACAAACAATGCACGGGAATGCACGATGAAAGCAAGGACCCTGGGATGAACAGAGGATCAGAGGGAGCTTGGTGTGCATGTCCACCCGTCCCTTAAGTTAGTGGGGGCAGGCAGAAACGTTGGTTGAAGGGGCATATGGGATTCTTGCATTTATTAGACAAGGAATAGAATATAAGAGCAGGGAGGTTATGCTGGAACTGTATAAAACACTGGTTAGGACACAGCTTGAGTATTGCATGCATTTCTGGAGATCGCATTTTAGGAAGGATGTGGTTGTACTGGACAGAGTGCAGAGGAGATTTAAGAGGGTGTGCCTGGGGCTGAGAGCTTCAGTTATGAAGAGAGATTGGATAGACTGAGGTTAATTTCCCTGCAGCAGAGGCGATTAAGGGGGGGTCATGACTGATGTGTATAGAATTTTGAGGAGCATAGATATGGTAGACAGGAAGGGACTTTTCCATTTGATGGAGGGATCAATTACCAGCGGGTATAGATATAATATAAGGAGCAGGAGGTTTATAGGGGATGTGAGGAAGCATGTTTTTTTTTCCCCCAGAGAGCGGTGGGAATCTGGAATTCAGTGCCTGAAAGGGTTGTAGAGGCAGAAACACTCATAATATCTATGATGTATTTGGACGTGCACTTGTCATGCCCTGGCATAAAAGGCTATGTGACTAGTGCTGGAAAATGGGATTAGAATTACCAGCTATTTGTTTGACCGGTGCAAACTCGATGTTCCGAAGGAATTGTTTCTGCTCTTAAGGCCTCTATTATTTTATGACTTGTATATCCGATGGTGTCGCCATCCCATAGGACCACAACCCACCTCTTGAAAAGTCACAATGACCTGTTTAACTTGTCAATGGAACCGTGACTATGTCACTCGGCTCCACTCCCACAATCCGTTTCCCTGGAGCATTTTTTTCTTCTTCTCTCCAACTCCAACTTCAGATCCAGATACAATAACATGTTTCCTGCACCTGATGGTAGGAACTTCCATCTTCCCAAACTCAAAGGCTACATGCCGAGCCACCACGGCAATTTAGGCTTTTGCATTGCTGGCATATTGGACCAGATTTCCATCAGGTTCCTCTTTATTGAGAACCAACTTTGCCAACCCATAAACGGTCGGGGAAGTGTGGATGGAAATTTTTGTTTTCCGCAACCTTCCATGTCTCCAAATGTAAATGACCAATGTCGTCATGATCATGACTGACAGTGCGGGGATACAATGTTGACCCACAGTAGTACCTGCCTGCAGAAGCAGGTGGCAAACAGAATCCACAGACACTTTGGGGGAGAGGTTGTGGACAACACAATCAATGGGAACAGATGCACGGGAGCAAGGAAAGAACACGGTCAACAAATTATCAGAGGCAGAGGAACAGGGCGAATGTGGAAGAGAAGAAATCAAAAACTCCATTCCCTACGATATGATGATGACGTTGAGGATACATACAAAACTACTAAGACCTGGATGAGTTGGGAAATACTCTCACAAACATTAATCCAAAGCTTAATGCCAGAGCACAATGAAATGTAAAAACGTTCAGGCTAAAAACAGGAAATATTTGCTGAACTCCTAGAGATTGTTAAATTGAAATGTCGTGAGAGAGAAGGAAAATGGGGGAGTAAGTATTTGCATGGATCCCAAAGACCGAATTCAAACAATAAAGAGCAATGACTATGTTATTCCAGCATTGCAAGGGACCATGCCTGAACTGGCAGGTGGCAAAGCTTTCAACAGCTTGATACCAGATATGGCGACTAGAACTTGAAGGTTGATGCGGAATCTTCACTCCTGAGATCATTCAACACACCCTTTGGGCGTTTCAAATTCCGCCTTCACTCATTTGCCCTTAACGTGAGCACGGATGTGTTGGAGCAGAAATCAGATTTAAACAGGGGATGCAACGGAGCAGTCAGCATAACTGATACCCAGCTCTATGTGTGAATCATAGAATGGTTTCAGTACAGAAGGAGGGCATTCAGCACATTCAGACAGTGAAAGTAGGCTGCAGGAGCAATCTCACCACTGCCACTTGTCCACCCTTTCCCCGAAACCCAGCAAATATTTTCCTTTCAGCTTCCCATCCCATTTCCTCTCAGAAACCATGATTAAACTTTGCTCCATCTCATTCTCGGACAGAATATTCGAGACCACATTACCTCACGGTTTTAAGGGGGTTTTCCCCATGTCATCTTTGATTCTTTGGCAAATAAATTAACCTAATGCCATCTGATTTTCCTCCCTTTTGCCAAAGTGAAGAAAAACTATCTACTCTGTCTCGATCAATCATAATTCAGGTCACATCTACCTAGTCTCGCAAGCTTCTCTTCTCCAAGAACAACGCCAGCTCCTCCAATCTATTCACTTAACGGAGGTCCCTCATCGCTGAATCCATTCTCGTCTAATCTTCTCTACTCACTTTGGTCTCCTGTCATAACGAGGTTAATGCCTGCACTGCGGGCAGTTCAGAGATGCTGACTCCAGTGATGAAGGCGCTGTCTCATGGACAAATTTTCAGCCCTTTTAACTGGTGCATATTGGAGTTCAGAGTCGCCTTGGATCAGGTATAATTTCGAGAGGCTTTGAACGTGTGTCTGCTGAGAGGATGTTTCCCCTTGTGCCGGAATCAGAACAAGTAGCACAATTTAAGAATATGAGTCAGGCATTTAAGACGGAGATGATGAGGAATTCCTTGTTTCACAGATTCATTAATTCCCTTCCCCAGTGAGCAGTGGAATCCGGGTCATTGACTACATTCAATGCTGGGTTCGGCGGAGATTTCATCGAAAAAGGAACGGGGGGAAATGGGGGAGGCTTATGGAAATGGTGCAAAAGTTTGTAGATAAGGGCACAATCTGATCAGCGATGACCTTATTAAATGGCGGAGTAGGCTCGAGGGCCCTCGTATCCTTCCGCTGATCCTATTTCTAAAGCCCTTAATCGCTTTTGATATCTGAAATCTTTCAACAAGAAAGGACTAAAGCTATCTCCCACCACAGATGATGCCATAGGGGCGGATATAGTGTTTGGAATGGAGAGTAAATCTGTAGTGCAGCGTGAATGGTTTTTTATGTTGTGGAGTTTAGAAGCTGAAGTTCATGTTTGAAGACATTTCCTCCTGCCTCTGCCAACTGAATTGGGCTTTGGGAAGAGGGAGAATGCGCTTGCTGTCATTTCACCTCCTAACCGCTACGTGCCGCTCTAACCTTCGCCTGTTCCTCCTATGCCTCTCTGGTCCTCCTCGTGCTAACTCTTGACCTCCCGCTTCACCGACCGCTGCTCTTTGTCGAACCCCGGCCACAGGTCGGCAGCAATGGCCTCCTGGCTTCAGTGTCTTATTGCAGGCATTTATATTAAATTGACAAAGAGAAAGGAAGATTCGACTCTTCAAAATGGAGAATGAACTGGAACTCTGACCCGTCGAGAAGCTAAATAATAATAATAGTGATAATAATTAAATGAAAAATGAGAATCAGCTTCCTTTAAAGTAGGCAATATTGTTGCGCATGTCCCCTCTCCCAGACGGCAGTGCGGCCCTGCTTTCTGATAGAGGGCTTTCCCATCCGCGGGGGATGGTGGGAACAGCGCACGCCAATGCACTATCACTAATTACGACAAATAGAAATCCTTCAGGTGAGTAATGAGTTAAGTAATTGGGTCAATGAGGAGGCCATTCCGGCATTGGAGTCTATCCGGCATCCAATAAGATCATGGTTGAATTTTTGAATGAAAATAGTCACCCTCAGTCACACACATAGACAAGAACAGACTCTCTCCCGCACGCTTGTGACATTAACGTGCATAAAACACAAACACAAACAAAAAACACATCCACTTAAAACACACAAACTCACACACACACACACACGCACACACACACATAGACAAAAGAAGGGTAAGATTGAGCAAGTGTGTAACTTTCTGTGTGTGATAGTGCGGTGCGAATATATTACCTTGTATCTGATAGCCTGTGAGTGTGTGTGTGTGTGACGGAGAGCATGCGAGGGAGAGCTTGTGAGTCAGTATGACTATGACTTTGTGTATTTGTGATTCAGGAAGTATGTGTTCATGTGTGTTTATGAGTGCGTTAATAGTGTGTGCGTAAGAGTGTGTCATTTTGAGTTTGTGAAAGTGTCTTTATAATTGTGAAAAAGAGTGCGTGATTGTGCGAATGCGTGCCTGTGTATGGTGGGACTGCATGGTGTGTGAAATCTAGAGTGCTTGAGAGAATGTGTCGATGTGCGGTGAGTGAGAGTATTAGAGAGGGAGAGTGTATCTGAATATGTGTTTGCTATTGCCTGTTGATGCACATGAGTGCTTCTCTGCAAGAGTTTGTGAGTGAGTATGTTATATGAGTGCGTACAAGTGTGAGAGGTGAGAGGTTTTTGTGAGGGTTTTTGAGTAAGTATGTGAATTTGTGTGTGTGCCTGCTTGTGAGAGATAGAGAGTGAGAGTGTCAGTGTGTGTGAGACATTCAGTGTGTGATATTGTGACTGCGTGACAGAATCTGTATGTGTGTGCATGTCGGTGTGTGGTTGCGTGCATGTGAGTCTGAGTCTGTGTGAGTGAAAGTGTGTGTGAGGGTGAAATAGAATGTGTGGCATTGTGACAGTGTGATATTGAATGAGACAGAGTGAGTGTGTGCTTGAGATTAATGTGTGAGTGCTTCTGTGAATGTGTGATAGGGAGTGAGTGAATGTCTGTGTCTGTGAGAGAAATAAATGTGGAATACAGAGTGCCTGTGTGTGTCTGCCTCTGTGAGTGTGTGCATGTTGTGTGTGTGTGAGAGAGAGAGAAAGAGAGAGAGAGAGAGAGATGTGGACATTGTGGGATTGTGTGAGAATGAGATTTCGTGAAAATGTGTGAGAGAGAATGTGTGTGTGATTGTGATTGTGGGGAAAAGTGTGAGTGTACGTCAGTCTATGATATTCTGTGTGTGTGTGTGTGTGTGTGTGTGTGTGTGCGTGTGTGTTTTTGTGAGACATAGAATGCGTGACATTTTCACAGTGTCAGATTGAATGAGCTTGGGAATAGAGTGCATGAGTAAAAATGTGTCTGTGAATGGGTCCGTTTGAGGATGAGTGTATGAACGCCAGTGTGAGTGTATGGTAATGTGACTGAGTGCAGGCGAGATAGTGCATATGTTTGAGAAATTGTGTTTGACAATTTAATAGTGTGAGATCGAGTGTATATCTATGGCTGCGTGTTATTGTGTGCATGTTTGTGTATGTGTGTTTGTGTGTGTGTGTGTGTGCGCCCGAACCTTCCCTTTGTCTCTTTTTCTCCTTCTATCTCTCTCTCTCCTTCCATTAGTCTATCTCTCACTCTCTCCCTCTGTCTCTTTCACTCTCTGTCTCTCTCACTCTCTCTGTCTCGCTCTCACACTTTGTGTCTAAACCTGTCTCTCTCTACACCTCTCTCGCTCTTTTCTCTGCACCTCCATTTCAACGTCTCTCTCTGTCTCTCTGTCTCTGTCGTTATCTCCCCCCGCCCCCCTCCCCACGTCTCTCCCTCTCTCTCTCACTCAATCCATCTCGCTGTGTCTCTAAATCTCACTCTCTCCATCTCACTCTGTTTCCTCAACTCAATACATTTACGCATCTCTCTCTATTCTCTTTCTCTCACTATCTTTATCCCTCTCTCAATCTCTCTCCCTCTCAATCTCTCTCGATCCATGTCACACACTCTTCCTCTCTACATCTCCATCTTTCAGTCTCTCATTCACGATGTCTTCCTCCCTCCCTGCCCCACCCTCTCTTTCTCTCTCAGGAACTCTATATTTTTCTCCCTTTCGATCTTCTTCTCTCTCTTAGACCTCTCTCTCTCTCTTTCTGCGTGGCTGTCTCCGTTTGTGTGTGTATGTGTTTCTCTCTCTGATTCCTCAGCCTCTCACAACCTAAAATTCAATTTGTCTCGTTCTCTCCATTTATCTCTCTCTCTTACTCACACAAACTGAGTGTGCATGTGCATGTGCGTGTGTCATTGCGTCTCTCTCTCACGTTTCCCCATCTCTTTCAATCTCTGTGTGTACCTCTGTTTCTCTTTCCGCCTCTCTTGCTCTCCGTCTCAGTTCCATTCCCTCAAACTGACATTCAGTCTTTCTGCCTGTTATCTATCTATCTATCTATCTATCTATCTATCTATCTATCTATCTATCTATCTATCTATCTATCTATCTATCTATCTATCTGTCTGTCTGTCTGTCTGTCTGTCTGTCTGTCTGTCTGTCTGTCTGTCTGTCTGTCTGTCTGTCTGTCTGTCTGTCTGTCTGTCTGTCTGTCTGTCTGTCTGTCTGTCTGTCTGTCTGTCTGTCTGTCTGTCTGTCTGTCTGTCTGTCTATCTATCTATCTATCTATCTTTATATCTATTTATCTTTCTATCTGTTTATCTATCTATCTCTATGTCTATTTGTATATCTGCCTACCTGTCTGTCTGGCTGTCCATCTGCCTTCCTGCCTGCCTACCTGTCATCCAATCTATTAATTTATCTATCTATCGTTATCTTTATGTTTCACTGCCTTCTCCCTCTATCTCTCTCGCCCTCACTCTCTCTGCCACTCTGTCTCTCTGTCTCTCTCCCCTCTCACACTCTCTGTTTATCTGTCTGCCTCTCCCAATTTATCTCTCTCTCTCTCTCTCTCTGTGTTTCTCTCACCCTGCCTCTATCTCTCACTCTTTCCCTCTCGCTCTATAGCTCACGCTGTCTCTTGCTCTTCCTCGTTACTCTCTCTATGTCTCTCCCTCCCTCTCTCTCGCCCTCTCTCTCTCTGCCACTCTGTCTCTCTGTCTAACTACCCTCTCGCACACTGTGTTTGTCTGGCTGCCTCTCCCAATTTATCTCTCACTTTCTCTCTCTCTGTGTCTCTCTCACTCTGTCTCTATCTCTCACTCTTTCCCTCTGGCTCTATGGTTCACTCTGTCTCTTGCTCTTCCTCGTTATTCTATCTGTGTCTCTCCCTCCCTCTCTTTCTCTCTATCTCCCTTCTGCGCATCTATCTCATTCTTTCTGCCTCAGTCTCTCGCCCTCCTTCTCAGTCGATCTCTCTCTTTGTCTTTCTGTTCTCTTTCCCTCTGCCAACCTCGCTTTCCTTCTCTTTCTCACTTGCTAAAATTCCTTTCACTATTTCAGTGTCTATCTCTGCTTCTCCTACTCTGCTTCTGCCTGTCTGTTTGTCTCTTCCTCTCCTCTTCCCTTTCTTTCATTTTCTCTCGATCTCTTTCTCTCCAACTCTCTCTCTGTTTCTATCTCTCACGTTTTCCTCTCTGTCTCATTCTCTCTCAGCCTGTCTCTCACAATGTCTGCCTAACTCTGTCTCTTTCGATGCCTCTGTCCCTCTCGCTCTCTCTCTCCATTTCTCGAACTGTGTTACTTTGTCTGCAACTCTCAATCTCTCCTCATCCCTCTGTCACCCTCTCTCAGTGCGCTTCCCCCTCTCTCTCTACGATCTCTCTCTCTCACTCATTCTCTCAGAATCACAGAAGCATAGAACCACAGTGCAGAAGACGCCCTTCGACCCATCGAGTCTGCACCGAAACGTGAGAAACACGTGACCTACCTACGTAATCCCATTTACCAGCACTTGGCCTATAACGTTGAATGTTATGACGTGCCAAGTGTTCATCCATGTACTTTTTAAAGACTGTGAGACAACCCGCCTCCACCACCCTCCCGGGCAATGCATTCCAGACCGTCGCAACACTCTGGGAAAAAAAAAAAAGTTTTTCCTAACATCCCCTCTAAATCTTTTGCCCCTCACATTGAACCTATGCCCGCTTGTGAACTGACCCTTCAACTAAGGGTAATAGCTGCTCCCTATGCAACCTGTCCATGCCACACATCATCGGGTACACGTCGATCAGGTGGCCCCTCAGTCTTCACTGCTCCAATGAAAACAACCCAAGTGCATTCAACCTCTCTTCATAACTTAAATGTTTCATCCCAGGCAACATCCTCATGAATCCCCTCTGCACCCCATCCAGTGCAATGACATCCTTCCTATAATGTAGCGACCAGAACTGCACACAATACCACAGTACTCCAGCTGTGGACTCACCAAGGTTCTATGCAACTCCAACAAGACCTCCCTAATTTTGTAATCTACGCCTCGATTGATGAAGGCAAGTGTCCCAAATGCCTTTTTCACCACCCCAATAACATGCCCCTCCGCCTTCAGTTATCAATGAACACGCACGCCAAGGTCCCTTTGTTCCTCGGAAATTCCTAATGTCATGCCGTTCATTGAATGCTTCCTTGTAAAATAACTCCTTCCAAAGCGTATCACCTCAGACATTTCAGGGTTAAATCCATCTGCCAATTATCTGCTCATTTGACCATCCCATCTATTTTTTACTGTAGACCTAGACACTCAACCTCACTTTTAAACACCCGGCCAAACATTGTCATCTCTCCCTCTCTTTGACTTTCGCTCTCGCCCTCTGTAATGCACTCTGCCTCCCTCCTTCTCCCTCTTTCTCGCTCTCATTCTCTCTGCCCGTCTCTCTATCTCTCTCTCTGCCTCATCCTTTCTTTCTCTCCCAGAAAGTCTCTCTATTTCTCCCTTTCGATCGTCCTCCACCTTTCAGCTCTCTCTCTCTTTTTCTGTGTTTGTGACCACGTGTCTGTGTGTACGTGCTTCTCCTTTTCTGTCCGGTGCCTCTCACACTTTAAATTTTCGTTTCTCTCTTTCTCTCCATTTCTTTCTCTCTCTTTTGTCTGTGCGTATGTGTGTTTGTCCGTGTGTGTGTTTGTGAATGTGTGTGTGTCGGAGGGTTTCTATCACTCACTCTCACCTTTCTCTGTCCCTTTCAATCTGTGTGAGTATCTCGGTGTTTCTCTTCACCTCTCTTGCTTTCCTTCGCTGTCACTCTCCCTCTATCTGCCTTTCTGCACTTATGTCTGACTGTCTCTCTATCTGTTTCTCTGTCTGTTTACCTATCTATCTGTCTATGTGTAAATCTCTCTAGATATTTATATCTGCCTTTTTGTATTTCTCTCTCATTCTCTCCCTCGCTATTTCCCTCTTTCTCTCTCCCCCTCTTGCACACTCGCTCTTTTTTATCTCTCTCTCTCTTTCTCTCTCCCTCTTTATCTGTGCCTCTTTCTCTGTGTCTCTGTCTCTCACTCTTTTTTGTCACTCTTTGCCTCTTGCTGTCTCTTTCCTTTCATCTTTGCTCTCTCAATGTCATTCTCCCCCTATCTCTCTGGCTATCTCTCCCTCTGCGTGTCTATCTCTGTCCATGGCCTCCTGGCTTCAGTGTTTTATTGCAGGCATTTATTTTAAATCGACAAAGAGAAAGGAAGAATCGACTCTTCAGAATGGAGACGGAATTGGAACTCTGAGCCGTCGAGGAGCTAAGTAATAATAATAGTGAAAATAATTAAATGAAAAATGAGTATCAGCTTCCTGTTAAGCCGGCAATATTGTTGCGCATGTGCAGTCCGTTCACTCTCCCAGAGTGCAGTGCGGCCCTGCACACTGATTAGAGGGCTTTCCCATCCGCGGGCGACTGTGGGAGCAGCGCCCGCCATTGCACTATTACCAATTAGGACAAATAGAAATCCTTAAGGTGAGTAATGAATTAAGTAATTGGGACAATGAGGTGGCCATTCGGGCTTTGGAGTCAGTCCAGCATCCACTAAGATCATGGTTGCATTTCTGCCTGAAAACACTCATCTTCACACACATCCACACACACAAACAGAGTCACTCCCAGACGCTCGGGATATTAACGTGCATAAAACACACACAAACAAAAAATACATCCACATAAAACATACAAACCCACACACACAAACACACACACACACACACACATAGACAAACACAGGATAAGATTGTGCAAATGTGTATCTGTGCGTGTGTGAGAGTGCAGTGCAAATATATTACTTTGTATCTGAGAGCCTGTGAGTGTGTGTGTGTATGTGATGGAGCGCGTGCGAGGGACAGCTTGTGAGTCAGTATGACTCTGACTTTGTGTATTTGTGATTCAGGAAGAATGTGTTTATGTGTGTGTATGAGTGCGTTAATAGTGTCTGCGCAAGAGTGCGTCATTTTGAGATTGCGAAATTGAGTTTGTAACGTGAAAGATTGCGTGATTGTGTGAATGCGTTACTGTGTATGGTGGGGCAGCAGGGTGTGTGGCATTTAGAGTGTTGAGAGAATGTGTGAATGTGCGTTTTAGTGACAGTATTAGAAAGGGAGAGTGTTTCTGAATGTGTTTGCGATTGCCTGTAGATGCACATGAGTGCTTCTCTGCAAGAGTTGGTGAGTGAGTTTGATATGTGAATGCGTACAAGTGTGAGAGCTGAGAGGTTTTTGTGAGGGTTTGTGAGTAAGTATGTGAATCTGTGTGTGTGCCTGCTTGTGAGAGATAGAGAGTGAGAGTGTCTATGTGTGTGAGACATTGAGTGTATGATATTCTGACTGCGTGACAGAATGTGTGTGTGCATGTTTGTGTGTGTCTGCGTGCATGTGAACCTGAGTCTGTGTGAGTGAAAGTGTGTGTGAGGGTGAAAGAGAATATGTGGCATTGTGACAGTGTGATATTGAATGAGTATTTGATTCTGGGAGTGTGCATGTGTGACAGAGTGAGTGTGTGCTTGAGATTAATGTGTGCATGCTTCTGTGAATGTGTGTGATGAAGTGAGTGAATGCCTGTGTCTGTGAGAGAAAAAACGTGGAATACAGAGTGTCTGTTATTGTCTGCCTGTGTGAGTGTGTGCATGTTCTGTGTGTGAGTGAGAGAGAGAGAAAGATATATAGAGATAGATGTGGACAGTGTGGGTTGCATGAGCATGAGATTTCATGAAAATGTGTGAGAGAGATTGTGTATGTGAGTGTGTGGGGAAAAGTTTGAGTGTACATCAGTATATGATTGTGTGTGTGTATGTGTTCTTGTGAGACAGAGAATGCGTGATATGTTCACAGTGTCAGATTGAGTGAGCTTCGCATTTGAATGCGTGAGAGAAAATGTGTCTGTGAGTGGGTGTGTGTGAGTGTGAATGTATGAGGGCCAGTGTGAGTGTATGATACTATAACTGAGTGCAGGCGAGAAAGTGCATATGTTTGAGAAAGTGTGTTTGACAATTTAATAGTGTCAGATCCAGTGAACATCTATGGCTGCGTGTTATTGTGTGTGTGCTTGTGTATGTGCGTGTGTCTGTGTCTGTGTGTGTAATTGAGTGAGTATGTGTTTGTGTATCTGTGTGTGTGTGGGTTTGGAGAGAAGCCGGGATTATCCACGCTGGGCTTGAGTGTTCTCATTCCTTTACATATTTTTTGTTCATGAGCACACTCCCTATATTCAGGGGGACGGCCCAGGCTGGGTCTATATGACCCAGAAGCTTGTGCACACAGGGAGTAATCAGTCTTTGCCCGAGTGCTTGTGAGCCTCGTGTGAGAAGATTCCCTGGATGCTTTTCTTTTTCCCTTCACACACACCCCGATAGCAAAGCTTTGCTTTCGCCAAACGACATGTTGGGCGTCCCCTTCTGCTGTATATCGCTGGAGAGTTAACTTCAGCGATGTGACTGCTTCTGTAGAGTTCATCCGAGCGATGTGACTGTTGCTGGAGAGAACACCCGAGCTATGTAATTACTGCTGGAGAGACCACCCGAGCTATGTAACTACTGCTGGAGAGAACACCCAAGCGATGTAACAACTGCTGGAGAGAACACCCGAGTGATGCGACAACTGCTGGAGGGTCCATTTGTGCGATGGCTGATATAATCAGCAGCATATGGTACTCAGGAAACCACCATCCCCAAAAGTTCTCAATCGTTCCCAATGTCCATGAGCTCTTCCAGGCCTCTATCCTGTTTAGTCCTGAAAATTTGGTTCGTGCATTTTCCGGACAGGCGAAATTTCACGCTTTCAAGTGCATGGGGCTGGCGTTTGTGTCGTCAAAAGTTTTAGTTTCTACCAGTTAACAAATCGTGAACGTATTTTTAATTGAAATTATTATCTAATGCAAACGGTTATTTTGTAAGACGTTTTTTTTTCCGAAGTAATGTAATATTTGTGCCTTTACTGTTGCAAATTTGCGAAGATAAAATTTGCAGTCCACTTTCTGTGTGCATTAGAATGGAAACCTTTTACGGAATGGGCCGTTTTAAGCTTGACATACCTCAACGTCTCCGAATGTCTTAATCCAGTCGTGTAACTGACATTCATAAGACAGGTCTTTGACGACTGAAGACCTGGCTATTTCCTTGTATTTCTATTCAAAACTTACTGACTTTATATTTCATGGCATTGAGCTTATTTCAGAGCTGGAAAACGTTAGGCAATGAAGAGGTTTAAGACAGGGCGAAGACAGGATGAAATGGACACAATGAATGTCTGTGATAAATTGGAGAAAGGAGAGTGGAAACTGTAAAACTTTAGTTTTCCAAAAAATGATATACTTTATTCATCAAACATGTTAAGGTGCAGTACATGATTGTTCCATAATGCCAAAATAATGCGGATGCTCAAAATCTGAAGCAAAAAAAAATATGCTTGGAAACTCAGCAGGTCTGACAGCATCTTTGGAGAGAAAGACAATATTAGTGTATCGACTCCGCATGACTACTCTTGGGAGCTCTGAAGTAGAGTCATACGGACTCGAAACTGTAACTCAGTCTTTCTTTCCACACATTCTGTCAGACCTGTTGAGTTTTTCCAGCATTTTTTTGTTTTTTTACATGGCTGTTCCACTTTGACTAATAATGTATTAACGTTCAATCTCTTTTGATGCAGCATGCGTCACTCTGATAATTTTAAACACACATACAAACTGGTTAGGCTTATAATTCTCATTTCACAACAAGCACTGCCTTGTACATTTTTTTGCACAGTGATCAAATTGATGGCAGAACATTAATAAGGTTTTTCCTAAATAAACAAAAATACAATGTGTACTGGAACAACAATCTCTCTCTCTCTCTCTCTCTCTTTCTCCCCCTGTCTCTCTCTCTCCCACACACACAGGAAACAAACAGGCTGACAGACACAGGCAGCTACACAAAACAGACTCACCCTCAGCCCTCTCCCACTGTAGGATGCTGTCATGTTCACATGGCACAGAAACACATTGCGTACACGCACACACACACACACACACACACACACATACACAGATCGACAGACAGGGAGATGTGCACTCTCTATCTCACACACACGCACACATATAAAGGGACACAAACGGACAGGCGGACAGATACATAAATAAATGCGTGCACTCCGATAGGCACGCACAAACATACACAAACACGTACACACACGAACACAAAATATCATGCATGCAGACAGCCACACACACAGGTGGACATACACTCAGATGTGCACCTATGCAATTATACGCACGCACATACATATAGACGGACAGGCACTCAGACAGACGCAGACGCACACAGCCACAGACATACGCACAAACACAAACACACACACATACACATTGTCACAAACATTCGCAAACACAGACGGACAGAAACTTAAATAGGCATATTTACTCACACACTCAAATACACACACGCACACACAACCTCAACTTCAGCAATCTCCCTCGGGTGGGGTTTATCATAACCGTGGCCGCACAAGCACACACACACACACACACACACACACACACCCAAACACACACACACACACACAGACACAAACAAATAGATGCTAAATAATTAAGATAAATTATACACTCTAGCATAAATTGACATTTGGTTGCTAAGTCGGGCTTCAGACCCTATGCAGAGGAATACAATTGTACGTGTTGTTTTTATTGGGCATAATAACTGATCCATTGGTTATAATGTTCGATCTGACTTGTAAAAGTTAACTTGTTAGCCAACACACAGACGGGTAAATTGAGTGTAAATCGTGAATTGATCATGATAACTAATATTAAGGATATAAAGTAAAGCTAATTGTTCTATTGGTCTTGAAAACATTCCATGGGGAGAAAAGAAAGGTATAACGGTATTTCAGCTGATAAGCAACTAAATCAGAAGATTGCTGAACTGTGAGGAGGATAGAATAGAAATTCCAACGGGCATGGACAAGTTAGTGGAATGGATAGGTAGGTGGTAGATGAAGTTCAACACAAATAGATGCGAAATGATTTATTTTAGTAGCGAGAACATAAGGAGACAGCACAAAATGGAGGATACATCTCTGAAGGGGGTATGAGCAGAGGGACAAGTCATTGAAGGTGGCAGTATATTTTGAGAAATCAGTAACTAAAGCAAGGCTGTATTTTTCGTAAAATAGAGTGTAAGTGCAAGGAATTTAGTTCAACTTGTATAAATCACTAGTTTGGACTCCAGTTGAAGTATTATGTCGAGCTCTTGGCAAGGAATGTGAAGTTCCTGTATAGAGGACAGATAAGTTTCACGAGAATGTTTCCAGTTTTGAGGTGGACAATTACAGGAATTGGTGTTGGGTCCTTTGCTGTTTGTGGTATATATAAACGATTTAGAATTGAATGTAGGATGGTCGATCATTAAGTTCACGAATGACACGAATTTTGGTGGTGTGGAAAATAGTGCAAAGGTTAGCCCCAGATTAAAGGAGGATATAGACACGCTGGTCAGATGGGCTGATCATTGGCAACTGTAATTTAACCCGGATAATTGTGAGGTGATTCGCTTGTGCAGGACAAGCAAGGCACCGGAGTACACGATGAATTGTACCTGGGAAGAGCCGAGGATCAGAAGGTCCTGGGTGTGCATATCCTCAGGTCCCTTAAGGTAGCGGAACATGTAGATAAGCTGGTTAAGAAGCCATAAGGGGTAATTGCCGATATTAGATGATGCATAGAGTATAAGAGCAGGGAGGTTATTCTTGAACTATATAAAACTCTGGTTAGGCCACAGCTAGAGTATTAGGTGCAGTTCTGGAATCCGCATTATGGGAAGGATGTCATTCCACTGGAGAGAGTACAGAGGAGATTTACCAGGATGTTGCCTGGACTGGAGAGCTTTAGTTATGAAGCGATATTATATAGACTGGGTTTTGTTTCCCTGGAGGAGAGCAGATTGAAGGGGGACATGACTGAGTTGTATAGAATTATGAGGTGCATAGATGGGGTAGTCAGGAAGGAGCTCATCCCCTTGGTGGGGGGATCCATAACCAGTGTGCATAGATATAAGTTAAGGGGCAGGAGGTTTAGTGGGGATGTGAGGAATATTTCTTTCACCCAGAGGGTGTTGGGCATCTGGAACTCACTGCCTGAAAGTGTGGTTGAATCAGAAACCCTCATAACATGTAAGATATGTTTGGATGTGCACTTGCGATGCCGTGGCGCACAATTCTATGGGCCTGGTGCTGGACAATGTGTTGATAATAGATAAGTACTTGTCCGTCCGGTGCAGATTCGATGGGCCGAGAAGGGGCATTTTTCTGTGCTGTAGACCCCTTTGACTCTTTGAATCTGAGTTAGGATTGTTTTCCTTGAAGAAGAGAACGCTGAGAGGAGATTTGATATGTCTATTTAGAATCATGAGTGACCCTTATTAAACAAGGGGAAAGGGTTTATTTTCTTGAAAGCACTCAGGGTGAGGAAGCTAAGTATTAAGGTCATCAGGAAAAGAATCACTGATAACATTAACTATTATGTTTTCACACAACGAGTGTTTTGGATCTGTAAAACAGTGACTGAGAGCTGGTGGAGGCAGTTTGAAATGAAGCATTCGTTCGGGAATTTGATTGTTATCTGTAAATGAAGAAAGTGCTGGTTATGGGGAGAAGGCTGGAGAATAGAACTTGGTGCGTTCCTCATTGAGAGAGTCGGTGCAGATACGATGATCCAAATGGCAGCCTTCAACTTGCTAACAGTTCTGTGATTCTGTTATTTAACTTTTCCTTCCTCTTCCCTGTGTTCCCCCTATTACAATCTCTCAATTTCTGCCTTTCGGTTCCAGCTTTAATTAGAATTATTGAAATATAGTTGCACTGCCGTAATTCCCAGTGCACCCCCCCCGCTTTAAGGATCGTTGACCAACCTCCAGCCAGGATCACGCGTAATGACGTCATGACGGTGTGTTGTTGGTGACCTTTTGTGAATCGAAGCAATTGGGCCGAATTTCAATTGGCCAATGATCAGCAAGGAACTCATCCATTAGCTTACGCTGCTGTCAATCACCAAGTGGGCAGGGATAGGTTTTGCTGAGGAGAGCGAGGCTATTGGTCGGATTTTGAAGCGAGATTTTCATTACTCCAGGAAAATCCAGGGCTGTTGCATCTCTCCGATTGGATATTAGAGCTGCCACTCTCATGCTGCTATGCACCAATCGAGCAAGGCAGGTGCCCCTTACACCTTCGGGACTCTCCATTTGTTTGAGGAGTTATCAGTCAATTATTGAACGTTGTGATTGAACGAAACTCTGCGCTCGATCGTGGGAATTGCTTTGATGTGTCTGATTAATTAAAGTGCTGACCGAAGCTGTCGGAGCTTACTGATTGGCTGGTGCAGCTGTCCGTGATGGTGTTCAGCTCCCTGATGGGCTGATACGTCTGTGGCCATTGGTGAAGATCGCTGAATGGCTGAACTATCTGTGAGTGACTGGTTGCAGCGAAGTGATTGGATGAAGCTCATGCCAGTCAGCTATTGGAATGAACTGTTTGGCTGAACTAAAACAGAATTACCTGGAAAAAATCAGCAGGTCTGGCAGCATCGGCGGAGAAGATAAGAGTTGATGTTTCGAGTCCTCGTGACCCTTCAGCAGAACCTTCTGTTTTGGATTTCCAGCATCCACAGTTTTGTGTGTTTATCATTATGTTTGGCTGAACTGTCTATCCGTCAGCAGTTGCCGCTCCCTGATTGGTTGAGATGAATGTCGGCGCACAGGAAGAATACCCTGACTGTCCCACGTGACTCTGAGCAAATTGGCTGCAGCTCCCTGAATGGATGAAGCGACTGTCAGTCAGCCGGTAGGTCACTTTGGCTCAGGGAGCTGTCGTTCAGCGAGCGGTTCTCCCTGATTGGATGAGGTGGCTGTGCATGAAATTCTGATGCTGCTCCATTGGATGCCGCGCCTGTCAGTTATGGGGCTGATTGCCCTGATTGTCACAAACAGCTGTAAGTTAGCGGCGGCGATCCCTGATTGGGTGAGGCGACTCTCATCCAGCATGTGGAGCTTCCTCATTGGCGGTAGCACCTGTCCGTCAGTGGCCGGAACTCTCTGATTGGCTGAGGTGTCTGTCAGTCAGGTTTTTTTCGTCATTAATTGAATAATTGATGTAACCGGATAATTCACCGCTTTATTCATCTGCTCTCGGAACTTGGACTGAGTAACAGCGTAAATAAATGTGTTTGTGCAGCAACTTAATTTCAGCAGCATAAACCCGACCTTTTGTAAGATATATTCAGGTTCGGTGAGGTAAATTAACTCTCTCACATCAATATAGAAGAATTTTATAACATACACTGACCACAGGAGGATGAAGGTGACGGTTATGGTGAAGAGTAAAATCATAGACTTCCTCCTGCTCTCCATCTCTGGGTCACTGCGATTCTCTCCCTTACTCTGAGCCCTCAGTCCCTTCCGGACTCGACTGGTCACTAAAATGTGTCTGACAGTCAGAGCGTTGATCAACACAATTAATCCGAATGGGAGCAAAGGGGTTAAAACCGACTGATACCAGTTAAATCCGACCCATCCAGGATTAGTAAAAACGCTGGGCTTTGCCACACAGCCCCATGGTACATTATTAATTATCTGTCCAGGTTCCAGTGTGAAGAATTGGGGTATGTTTCTTAAACCGAGGAGGATGCCAGTTGTCGCTAGCACCACAGCCGCTGTTTTCCCGGTGCAATATTCTGTTTTCAGCTTCTGGCAACGAATGGCCACAAATCGATCAAAAGAGCAATTGACGGTGAACCAGACAGAACAGTCCATAGCTGCAACCTGCAGAACAGCGCGAACACGGCACACAGGTGCGAGCTCCAGGAAACTCAGTGGGAAATAATAATACATGATCTTGTTCACTATGACGTTTGTTATAATGACCAGTAGATCCGCCGTTGCCATGGCCACCAGGTAGCGAGTGGTGCAGGTGGAGAGGCCGCACTTTCCTCGCGACAGGATCACAATTCCCACTAAATTAACTGTCAGAGAGAGGGGAGAAGGGCCTGGACATTAATGATTAAACATTTTCTGTGACTGACCCTGAAAGTGAGGTCAGGATTTCAGCACCAAAACAGAGTTTGATCACAGGAGGACAGGCAGGCGACTGACTGGTGAGTATTTCAGCTTTTAGCTTTGTTCTTAGATTGAAATTAGCAGTTGAGTTAGAATTACTTGTTGATTATTATTAAATTTAGTAATTTAAGGATAGGGGGAAATTAAACAAACAATAAAGGCGAAACAATAAAGAAGAGCCAGACGTGAGTGGGTGTTTAAAGAGCAGGGGTTTACCTGTGCGGGAGCGGAGCGGCTGTTTAAAGAGCGAGTGTGGAGCAGGTGCATATAGAGCAGGAGTTTACCTGTAAGGGAGCAGAGCGGCTGTATAAGGAGCGATAGCGGAGTTTACTTAGGACAATTTGACATGAACAGTCACAGTCCGTGATGGAGTGGTGACTGGGGCCAGGTATTCCACTCTGATTAATAACCCACACTCAGGGTGATTTTCCTCTGATTCCCACTAAATATTCCTTCAGAGATTTTGCCTTCCCTAAGGTCTATTTTAACACTGCACAATTTTCCACTGAATACTAGGATTAATTCATCAGACAGCCTGCGACTTACAAGCAAAGGTTTATTTTCATTTGACAAAATTGAATAAAGCCGCATAGACATTCAATACATTTTAATTCAGAAAATTATATCGCTGATTCAGTGTGTCTATGACAGTGAGCACCAGATCAGCATGTAATATATTCAGTCACAGTTTCAAATGAGAGAGCCGCTCACATACAGATTTAGACAACTTCAATAGCTATGGTCACTCACCAGGAACACCGATAACAGCAAGGATTGTGTAGAATATATTCTCAGCCTCATCAATTATTCCATCGTTTCAGTGCGAAGTGATGTTCCCCTTTATGCTGCTGGTAATCTCTCTGTCTTAAACGCTGAGGTGATACACTCCCAAAGCCTTTCATTTATACCCTGTGGCATCATCTCAGGGAAGTTGAAATTACAACATTGTTCAAATTGTTTTTTTAAAATATATGAACAAACAGATGATGACTTTGTGTTTAGTGATACAAAATGTTTATTTTTAAATGGAGATCCCAGGATCCAAGGACTGGACTCTACTTATCAAATTAATTAACTAATAAAAAAAAACAAGAGCTGTATTCACCCGGATAATATGCTGTCCACTCAATCACCATCAGTCCCTCATCTAGATCTCCTATTGTTTCAGTGATATCCATCACTTGACTGTTAACATGTTAGAGTACTTCTCTCCACGCTGTTCTATTACACCCTGTGGTGTAACTGTCCTCTTTAACTGTGGACATTCAGTTGTGCGATTAGAGTGGGTTAATGGTCACAATTTGTTACTAAATTCAACTAATAAAATATCTGGAAATATTCAAAATCCCTCAAAAACTGATTCCACACCACAATCAAACGTGAACCTATCTCACTATTAATCTCTATCTCTCTCTCTCTCTCTCTCTCTCCAGCTACCTGTCTCTCTTTTTCTCCGTGCACATCTCAGTCCCTCCCTTTAGCTGTGTCTCTCTCTTTCCTCCTCTGTCTCTTTTGAACTCGTTCTCTGTCTCCCTGTTTTTTACGCTCACTGTCTCTCTACCTCGTTCTTCCTCTCTCTTTCTCTCTCTCTGCCTCTCGCTTAACCTGTCTGTTTTTCATCCCTCTCAATTCCCCACTCCCTCTTTCTGTCCCACTCTCTCTCTCTCTATCTGTCTCTCTATCCTTTTGTTTAATCTCCCTCACTCTATCTGTCTGTCTATCTATCTATCTCTCTCTGAATTTTTGTTTCTCTCTTTCCTTCTCTCTCTCTCTGTCTCTGTCTCTGTCAATCTATCTCTCTCCACCTCTCTCGCTAACTTTCTATGTTTTTCTGATTCTCTCTCTGTCTGGCCCTCTCTCGCTGTGTCTCCATCTCTCACACTTCCCTTCACGCTGTATCACTCTCGCTGCCTCTTTCTCTTCCTCTTTACTCTCTCTTTCTCTCTAACCCACACTTTCTCTCTATCTCTCCCTCTGCGTGTCAATCCGTGTCTATTGCTGTACCTCACCCTCTCGCCCTCCTTCTCAGTCACTCTCTCTTTGTCTCTCTGTTCTCTTTCCCTCTTTCACTTTCGCCTTCTCCCTCTTCCTCGCTTGATAAACTTCCCTTTGTCTGCTTCATTGCCTGTCTCCCTATCTCTGCCTCTTTGTTGCCTCTGCTTGTCTGCTAGTCTATTCCTCTCTCTTTCCCTTTCTTTTTTTTTCTGTCACTTTCACGCTCCCTCTCTCTCCTTCTCTCGCTCTCTTCCTCCCTCTCTCTCTCTCACACCGTGTCTCACTCTGTCTCTCTCTTTGCCTCTCTGTCTTTTCTCTCCCCTTCTCTCCTTTGCATGTCTATCTCTCTCTTTCTGTCTCTCTGTGTCTCTCTCCCTATTTATCTAACTCTCCCTCTCTCCTCCTCCCTATGACTCCCTCCCTTTCTCCTTGCCTCTCGCCCTATGTATCACATCTGTCTCTCTCCGCCTCTTACTCTCTTAATTTATCTGCCTCTCGCCCTCTCTCTATCTCTCTGCCTCACCCACTCTTTCTCTCCCATCAACTCTCTCCTTTTGTCCTTTCGACCGCCCTGTCTCTCTCAGCCCTCTCTGTCTCTTTCCCTGTCAGTGTCTGTGTGTTTGTGTGTGTGTGTGTGTGTGTTTCTCTGTCTCTCACGCCCGAACCTTCCCTTTGTCTCTTTCTGTCCTTCTATCTCTCTCACTCCTTCTATCAGTCTATCTCTCACTCTCTGTCTCTCTCTCTGTCTCGCTCTCACACTTTCTGTCTAACACTGTCTTTCTCTACGCCTCTCTCGCTCTTTTCTCTGCACCTCCTTTTCAACGTCTCTCTCTGTCTCTCTGTCGCTCTGCCCCCCACCCACGTCTCTCCCTCTCTCTCTCAATCCCTCTCGCTGTGTCTCTAAATCTCACTCTCTCCATCTCACTCTTTCTCCTCAACTCAATACATTTACGCATCCCTCTCTATTCTCTTTCTCTCACTATCTTTATCCCTCTCTCTCAATCTCTCTCTCTCTCTCTCTCTCAATCTCTCTCGATCCATGTCACACACTTTGCCTCTCTACTTCTCCATCTTTCAGTCTCTCATTCACTCTGTCTTTCTCTCTCCCTGCCTCTCCCTCTCTTTCTCTCCCAACAACTCTATATTTTTCTCCCGTTCGATCTCCTTCTCTCTCTCAGACCTCTCTCTCTCTCACTTTCTGTGTTGGTGTCTCCGTTTGTTTGTGTACGTGTTTCTCTCTCGGATTCCTCTGCTTCTCACAACCTAAAATGCATTTTGTCTCCTTCTCTCCATTTCTCGCTCTCTCTCTTACTCACACACACTGAGTGTGCATGTGTGTCCGTATGTGTGTGCGTGTGTCATTGCGTCTCTATCTAACGTTTCTCCATTTCATTCAATCTCTGTGTGTACCTCTGTTTGTCTTTCCGCCTCTCTTGCTCTCCGTCTCAGTTCCATTCCCTCAAACTGACATTCAGTCTCTCTGCCTGTTAGCTATCTATCTATCTATCTATCTATCTATCTATCTATCTATCTATCTATCTATCTATCTATCTATCTATCTATCTATCTATCTATCTATCTATCTATCTATCTATCTATCTATCTATCTATCTATCTATCTATCTATCTATCTATCTATCTATCTATCTATCTATCTATCTATCTATCTATCTATCTATCTATCTATCTATCTATCTATCTATCTATCTATCTATCTATCTATCTATCTATCTATCTATCTATCTATCTATCTATCTATCTATCTATCTATCTATCTATCTATCTATCTATCTATCTATCTATCTATCTATCTATCTATCTATCTATCTATCTATCTATCTATCTATCTATCTATCTATCTATCTATCTATCTATCTATCTGTCTGTCTGTCTGTCTGTCTGTCTGTCTGTCTGTCTGTCTGTCTGTCTGTCTAACTATCTATCTATCTATCTATCTATCTATCTATCTATCTATCTATCTATCTATCTATCTATCTATCTATCTATCTATCTATCTATCTATCTATCTATCTATCTATCTATCTATCTATCTATCTATCTATCTATCTATCTGTCTATCTATCTATCTGTCTATCTATCTATCTGTCTATCTATCTATCTGTCTAACTATCTATCTATCTATCTATCTATCTATCTATCTATCTATCTATCTATCTATCTATCTATCTATCTATCTATCTATCTATCTATCTATCTATCTATCTATCTATCTATCTATCTATCTATCTATCTATCTATCTATCTATCTATCTATCTATCTATCTATCTATCTCACTGTCTATTTGTGTATCTGCCTACCTGTCTGTCTGCCTGTCCATCTGCCTTCCTGCCTGCCTACCTGTCATCCAATCTATTAATTTATCTATCTATCGTTGTCTTTATGTTTCACTGCCTTCTCCCTTTCTCTCTCTGCCACTCTGTCTCTCTGTCTCTCTGCCCTCTCAAACACTCTGCATGTCTGTCTGCGTCTCCCAATTTCTCTCTCTCTCTCTCTCTCTCTCTGTGTCTCTCTCACCCTATCTCTATCTCTCACTCTTTCCCTCTCGCTCTATGGCTCACGCTGTCTCTTGTTCTTCCACA